>NC_056747.1:974837904-975142904 GCF_019279795.1 Protopterus annectens
CTTTGATGTCTGTACATGTGTACAACATACAGACACAGTTCTTTTATCATGTTGGAACTCTGAATACTGTCTTCAAAATGAGGTATTACTTAGCACATTGAGATGCTCCCTTGCAAAGTTATTTACCAAAATATGAAAAATATCATAATTTCCATAACCTGAGTCCTAAACAGTCTGCTATCTGTACATGTGTATAGCATTCAGACTCAGTTGTTTTACCATGTAGACACATAACTGTAAATATACACATTCTTGGTATAGCCAACATACTGCTGAATGGGTACATGTAAAGCGAAAAAGCAAGGTAAGGACCGCCACTCCACTAATGAACCCAGGAAAGGCATGGGACTTCAGTGGCATGCAAGGCCATCTGAACTGTCCGATACCTGTGCTGGCTACCCACTCAGACAGATGATACCACTATAGTCTCACGAACTCCTTCAGTGTCAGGAGTCTGACTTACATATGCCTTTTATTTTTTACATATGTCCATTCAGCAAGGGACCTAAGGGATCAAGTTCTGTATTAAGCCCTTCTTGTCATCTAAACTGTACACATGCCTGATAAAAGCAGAAGAAGAAAAAAAAAAGTATTGCAGGGTAATCAGTGTGCTTAATAATAATATTGCAGGATAAATAACATTACTGCAATAATATTAATCAGTGTGCTTAATATCTGAGCTTTGGCCGGCTAACATCTACCTGAAATCAACTGGACGTATAAGTGAATTTAAGTGCACTTTTATCTGCTCTTTTGCATATAGTACTGTATTTAATTTATTTATTTGTGTTTTTCACTGAATATTAACTCAGGTGAAGTTGTGCCTGTCTCTGTACAGAGTACTTGTTAGAATTTCTGTGTAGCCATTGATAGCAGTGGGGGTAGTTTCACCTCATCACTGATATTCTGTCCTGCCTTATATAAGTTGTACATTTTGAGTTATCTTTGCTTAATATCAGAGCTTTGGCCGGCTAACATCTACCTGAAATCAACTGGACGTATAAGTGAATTTAAGTGCACTTTTATCTGCTCTTTTGCATATAGTACTGTATTTAATTTATTTATTTGCGTTTTTCACTGAATATTAACTCAACTGAAGTTGTGGCTGTCTCTACAGTTAGTTACCCACCCACCCTCCCTGTTCTTGTTTTAGTGTTAATGATGGTGGCTTTGAAATTGCCTGCCCCTCTTGTAGATTTGTATTTGGATACTCCTTCTGGGCCCATCTCATTTGCTCACTCAACTGAGTGCAGTGAGATCATATTCTGATTTCAGGCACTCCTACTGTGTACAAAGAGAGCATTTGGGAAGGACAACCCCTGTAGCCTCTTAATCCTGCTCTGTTCCCTCCCTCAAAAAAAAATATATATATATATAAATATATATATATATATATATATATATATATATAATATATGTGTGTGTGTGTGTGTGTGTGTATATATATATATATATATATATATATATATATATATATATATATTTTTTTTTTTTTTTTATTCAGTTGCTCTTACTCTAACTGTCTTAGTTGCTCTTCTGCATGCTATCTGTTCAGTCACTCTTACTCTGCACTTATTACTGCTTGTTAGTAGCCTTCTAATTTACTGCCTTCTGCGCTTGTTTTTTAGTCATTTGTTAACTTAATTGCATTTATTTGAACTGTATTTGCCGTAGTGTTGTTACACACTCAGGTGTGCTGGCCTGCACTGCAATTTGAATTGTATTTACTGCTGTTTTAGTTGCTTTTCTGTAACAAAAAAAAATTCTAAGCTTGTTTCATGCCTTTCCTGTAACTAGTCAAGTCCAGATATAGACTTGCTGTATCCAGGACTGTTGGTAAGCTTCTGTGCCCCCCCCAAGCCTTTCTGTGTTGGAGGGAAGCCTTCTAGCTTATCAGTGGGAGTGGTAAGCACTAGGTAGCCTATTTACCACGGGAAGAGTGGGTTTTAGCCTTGAAATTGTAGTTCATTGGCCATTTGGGCAGCTTTTCTCTCTCTCTCTTTCTACTTTCTGGTTAAAAGCCCGTTTTGCGTTTGGTCCCCGCCTTTCCTATAACTAGTGTAGTCCAGGTACAGATTTGCTGTATCCAGGACTGTTGGTAAGCTTCTGAGCCCCCCAAGCCCTTCTGTATTGGAGAGAAGCCTTCTAGCTTATCAGTGGGAATGGTAAGCACTAGGTAACCTATCTACCACAGGAGGAGTGGTTTCTGGCCCAGAAATTATAGAAATTATAGTTTATTGGCCGTTTGGAAAGCTTTTCCATCTCTTTCAACCTTCGGATTTAAAAGCCTGTGTTTGCGCTTGTTTCCTGTCTTTCCTGTTACTAGTCTAGTCCAAGTACTGATTTGCTCTGTCCAGGACTCTGTAAGCTTCTGAGCCCCCCAAGCCTTTTTGTGTTGGAGGGAAGCCTTGTAGCTTATCAGTGGGAGTGGTAAGCACTAGGTAGCCTGTCCTCTATGGGAACAGTGAGTTTTGGCCCAGAAATTGTAGTTTATTTGGCCGTTTGGGCAGTTTTCCATCTCTTTCAACTTGGTGGCTTAAAAGCCTGCGTTTGTACTTGTTCCCCGTTTTTCCTGTAACTAGTCTAGTCCAGGTACAGATTTGCTGTATCCAGGACTCTTTGTAAGCTTCTGAGCCCCCCAAGCCTTTCGAAGCCTTCTAGCTTATCAGTGGGAGTGGTAAGCATTAGGTAGCCTATTAGGTAGCCTATCTACCACAAGAGGAGTGGTTCATGGCCCAGAAATTGTAGCTATTGGCCGTTTGGGCTGTTTTTTTCCATCTCTTTCAACGTTCTGGTTTAAAAGCCATACTTGCGCTAGTTTCCGACCTTTCCTGTAACTAGCCTAGTCCAGATAACAGAGTTCCTTTATCCAGGACTGTTGGTAAGCTTCTGAGCCCCGCAAGCCTTTCTGTGTTGGAGGAAAGCCTTCTAGCTGATCAGTGGGAGTGGTAAGCACTAGGTAGCCTGTCTACCACGAGAGGAGAGGTTCTTGGCCCAGAAATTGTAGTTTATTGAACATTTGGACAGTTTTTCCGTTTCTTTCAACTTTCTGGTTTAAAAGACCACATCTGCGCTTGTTTCCCATCTTTCCTGTAACTAACCTACTGGGTAGCACTAGAAAGCTTTAAACTGATACAAGCCTTCTAGCTTAGAAGAGAGACTTTGGAGTGATTTAAGTATCAGTTTTCTGTACTTTCTTGCTGTACTTAACTGTTTTCTATCTAAATGCAGATTTTCCAGCGTTTATTGAGATTTAAAAGATTGTTTTTTCACATATTGTACTTATTTGACTGCCTGCACTTTTAAAAAGGTTGTTTTTGTTTAAATCATTTTTTAACTGTATTTTTTACTGTTTTTGCCTTATCTTTTCAAAAAAACTGAAAACAATTCCTTGTTTCCCACCTTTCTAAGCTAGTATACTCCGGTTTTCAGGCTAGTGCTGAATTCAGGGCTGTGATACTAGTTTCTGAGTTGCCCATACCTTACTTGGATAGAAGGAAGTTTCTCTGTTCACCTTTGAGAGAGGGGAGCTTTGAGCAACTTATCTGTCTCTGGAGGAGTGGTTCCAGCCCAGAAGTCAGTAGTTTATTGGCCATTCTGGGCTAATTTCTCTCTTTCATTTCCCTACTATAAAAACCGTGTTTGCACGGTTCAGGTAGCTACGGTAAAATTATTCCCGGCTCCACTAAGTCTCCTCTTCAGTTTTTCCCTTGAAACTAGTCTAACTCTCAACCTAAGCACTCAGAAAGCATCCTACAGCCCAGCACTTGCTCAGACCTAATAGCAAGCACTAATATAACCCGACACTGATTGCCCAGCAGGGCAAGGCTCTTTATTCACCCCTCACCAACCAAGCGACTAAGCAGCTCACCCTACTATTCAGGCATGACCAAAGGGCAATTTCAGGTGGTCTCTTCAGTCCATCTGGTGAATCTGGGTATCCTGAGACAATGTTACAACTGCCTCATGTACACAGACAACCCTCTCCTCCTACCACAAAACACTAACATATGCGAGAAATGCAGTTATACAGCCCAACTGAAAGCTAAGCTGTCTCCACCCAAGACTGGAACAGGCAGTCAAGAGGAGAAGGTTAACATTTGCACCACACCTCTAGCCGCACACAGACCTACTAAAACAGCACTGGCAAAAAATACACACAAATACACAAAATCATACTCGGAGGCTCTAAATAAAAACCTGCAAAAGCATCAGAGACCTCCAAAGCAGACACCCAAACAACCTGCACCTCCCGTCACAAACCAGACAACACATAAAACACGAACCATAACAAAAATATTGCAGGATAAATCAATGTGCCGAACAATCGCAGCCCTTAAGGCGTAAACATACCAAACACACTAGTAATAGGTGACTCTATAGTCAGGCACACTGACGTCCCACTCACTAGGCTGAACAAGCAGAAGGTTACTGTTAGCTGCCTGTCGGGAGCCAGAATCTGCCACATAACACAAGCACACAGGTCACTCCAGAACAAGTACAAATATGACTCTGTCATTGTTCATGTTGGTGTGAATGACCTGAGACGTACCTCCCTGGACTACATGAAAAGAGACATGGAAGAGCTCTCTGATCATGTAGCCCAGGCTGGTATGACCCTGACCCAGAGTAGCAACCTGCCCTCACCAAGAATACCTCAGTATAAAGAAAAAATTATCAATTTCAACAATTGGCTAAGCTTCTTGTGTCATTCAAAGGGGATCCAGTGTCTGTCAGCCTGGGACGACATGCTCGACAAGCCGCATTGCTTCGCAAGAGACTGCTTGCACCTGTCACCCCTAGGCTTTCGAATACTGGCCAAGGCTGTTGCTGCCCCCATAGTGCCTTTTTTAGGCAAGGCTCAAAAGTCAAACCCACCTCCGTAAACAGGACAATTAACAAAAAACTGAGTGTTATGCTACTCAATGCCAGGAGTTTAAATCTCAAAATGCACTTGCTCGAAGCACTCCTCAGTATGGAGAACGTCGACATCTGTGCAGTAACTGAAATCTGGTTCAAGGCTCCAGAGAGCACCCCAGCACTACCGGGCTACAACTCATACCACACATTTCAGCCACAGAACACGGACCGAAACACAAAAGGAGGGGTGTATCCGTATTCATCAAGGATACCTACACCTCCAGGTTAGTGGCGCAGCATGATACCTCTGAGATCATCCATGTGCAACTAACATCAGGCACATCTGCAATGCAAATTGTGGCCTGCTACAGATGACCCTCCATGACCCAGGACCACCACTCCACCTTTCTGGAGACACTGGAAAACATGAAGGTCCTACCGAACACCTTGATATTCGGCGATTTCAATTACCCTACAATTCACTGGGAAAACTACTCAAGTACAAACTCCCAGGCCCAGCGCTTCCTGGAATTCATCAACTCAAACGCCCTGGATCAGCTAGTAAACTCCCCTACCAGAGGTGAAAACATATTGGACCTGGTCATCACCAACAAGGACGACAGGTGTTCCAAACCGGAGGTCATCCCGTCACTGGTTAGATCAGAACATAAACGAATCACTCTGGATGTCCACACCCCACCACCACCCCCAACTAAGGAATCCACAGTAAAAAGACTTTTCTACAGCAAATTTCACCTTACTTAAGACAGGTGTTAAGTTTCACAGCCCCCACACTAAATGATAACGCTGCCCAAGATGCAGAAACCTTTACAAATGCATTCTGTGTGCACCTACCTACAAGGATGCATGGATTGTGCCATCCCTAGCAAAACCAAGACTCACTCCTCTAAGAGAAGGAAACCAGTTTGGTGGACCCCTGCCATAAACAGGCTATACAATAGAAGGAGGAAAGTAGTTCAGAAAAAAAGCAAATCCCAAGAAGGAAAGACATCCCTGATCAGTATCAGTAAGAAACTTAGGTCCCTCATGAAATCATCCAAGGCCAACTTCGAAAAAAAAAATAGCCAAGGATTCAAAAGATAACCACAAAGCCTTGTTTGGCTGTGTTAAGAATCTAAGTGGCAACTCGCAGATATGCACTGAACTAGTGCAAAATAACACAAAATATGCTGAACCTACTGATATTGCCAACATCCTGGCAGATAGATTTGTTGCAAACTTCACACCCCTCTCGCCTCCAAAAGGGCCCACAACAGTACTGGAAAAGTGTAGAAGTCTGTATCTGGACTTGACTAGTTACAGGAAAGGCAGGAAACAAGCTTAATTTTTTTTTGTTACAGAAAAGCAGCTTAAACAGCAGTAAATACAATTCAAATTGTAGTGCAGGCCAACACACCCGAGTGTGTAGCAACACTACGGCAAATACAGTTCAAATAAATGCAATTAAATTAACAAATTACTAAAAAACAAGTGCAGAAATCAATAAATTAGAAGGCTACTAAAAAGCAGTAATAAGTGCAGAATAAGAGTGAACAGATAACAGCACGCAGAAGAGCAACTAAGACAGTTACAGTAAGAGCAGCTGAATAAAATAAAAAAATATATAAATATATATATATATATATATATATATATATATATATATATATATATATATATATTTTTTTTGTGGGAGGGAACAGAGCAGGATTAAGAGGCTACAGGGGTTGTCCTTCCCAAATGCTCTATTTGTACACAGTAGGAGTGCCGGAAATCAGAATATGATCTCACTGCACTCAGTTGAGTGAGCAAATAAGATGGGCCCAGAAGGAGTATCCAAATACAAATCTACAAGAGGGGCGGGCAATTTCAAAGCCACCAACATTAACACTAAAACAAGAACAGGGAGGGTGGGTGGGGAACTAACTGTAGAGAGACAGCCACAACTTCAGTTGAGTTAATATTCAGTGAAAAACACAAATAAATAAATTAAATTAGTACTATATGCAAAAGAGCAGATAAAAGTGTACTTAAATTCACTTATACATCCAGTTGATTTCAGGTATATGTTAGCCGGCCAAAGCTCTGATATTAAGCAGAGATAACTCAAAATGTACCACTTATATAAGGCAAGATAGAATGTCAGTGATGAGGTGAAACTACAACCCACTGCTATCAATGGCTACACTGAAATTCTAAAAAGTACTCTGTAGAGACACAGCCACAACTTCAGTTATGTTAATATTCAGTGAAAAACACATAAATAAATTAAATACAATCATGCCTACTAAACCTGGTTGACTTCTTCGAGACAGTCACCAAGGCCATAGACGAGGTAAAGGTGGTTCACACAGCCTACCTTGACCTCGCCAAGGCTTTCGGCACCATTCCCCACTCTGGTATTACAGCAAAACTCACCAGCCTGAACATAAACCCCTACGTCACGAGATGGGTTACCAGCATGCTTACCGACAGAACTCATTCTGTAAGAATAGCGGGCTACATTTCCGACTCTAAACCAGTCACGAGTGGTGTCCCGCAAGGCTCGGTCCTGAGACCCCTACTGTTCGGCATATACTTCTCATTAGTACAGGCAAACACAGGATGACTATGGCTAACCAAGTTCGCTGATGACTGCAAACTGGGAGCCATAATTGACTCTCCGGCTGACACAGACATCCTCCAAAAGGGCCTTACTGAGACGGACACCTGGTGTCCAAGTCATGGCCTCAAGCTAAATGCCAAAAAATGCATAGTCATCCCGTTTGGGAAAAACAAAATACCCACGAATTGCCACATAGGTGGCAGCCCCCTTAATACAGAAGAGGTAATAAGAGACCTGGGGACCCAGGTAGATAGTAATCTCTCCTTTGACAATCATATTGCCAAAGTAGTTAGGAAATGCTTCTATGTGGCCCATCTAATTACTAAAGGGTTCGCATCTAGAAATAAAGAGGTTATAATGCGCCTCTACTCGTCACTCATTAGACCCATCATAGAGTACAATGCCCCATTTGGGATGTACCTCACAGGACATTTCCAACAGCTGGAAAGACCACAAAAGTGCCTCACCAAGAGGATTGCTGGCGTCAAATATATGTCCTATGCAGCCCGACTGAAAAAACTCCGGCTGTACTCAGTGGCATATCGCTTACTCAGAGGTGATCTTTGCCGACTTACAAAGCCATGTCCAACTCATAATTGATGGACATGCTCCACCTAAGAAATCCAAGTCACTGCGAGCCATGCACTCTATTGAGCTAAACCTCGCCACAACAATAAATAGAACATGCTGGAGGGATAGATTCCTGTCACAGAGACTCCCCATGCTTTGGAACAAAATTCCAAACTACATCAGGCAGAGCCCCTCACTAACACTCTTTAAGAGAAACCTTGACGAGTGGATGGGTAACAGAAAATACACCCCTGGGATCACTTCATTGGCTCTGCTTGACAAGAGGATCAGTTAATTAATCAATGGGGCGGTGAAAGCTGACACACTCTGGCTAGGCTTATAAATGCCCTTGGGCAGATAGCCTAGTATCTACCTATGAACCTAACCATATTTAATTGTACGTGGGTAGCACTCTCCTGAAACAGTTGTTCTTTCTCAGCATCTTCACCAGCTCCCTACCAGTTATTTGCCAAACTCTGAAAAATATATTTTTACACAACACAATTCATAATTCTCGCTCTGGTTAGCATTACATGGTGTCTCAAGGTACATACCCGTGTCTGAACCACTGCTACAACCATCAAAGTCTGTTTCCTCACCTAACAGGTAAATGCTGCTTGCTCTCTCCTCCACAGATGGCATGTTCGATATGGGACGTGTTACTTTCCACTTGAAATTACACCTGAAAAACACGTTATACAACATTCTGATGTTATATACCTGCACAGAGGCACTGGAAAAGCAACGCACCAGAAACCTATATAGTGACTGTGTGATACAGAAAATTACTACATGATACGATGTTCAATTGCAGTAGTTCACAAGAATATGAAGCATATAACCACAGTGGGGACTTTACTGTGTCTGTAACAAATTGTGAAAATGACAGAAAGAAACTGGTGGGGGGGGGGGGGGTTTGGCTTGAAATGACTCCACGCAGACAAAAACCCAAATCTGGCTTGTGCATTCATCAATGTGATAACGGCATCTACCTATGTGAATAACAGTGACAGCTGCCGACAGTTTTACCAGAAAAGTGATAATGACTCAGTGCTATTCTGTAAGTGCTCTTATTCTTAATCTGATAATGACATGCATTGCATTACTACAAAGTTATGCATGCTCAGACAGGTGATAATTGCTACATATAACCTGTTCAATAGGCATTCATTACATTACTGTGTGCAGCTGTTGTGTTACACAGACTCACCGTCATCAGTTGGGAGAAGATCTTAGTAATTCAGTAAAAGTAGAATAACACTTGTATATTATTGAGGCCTTCCTCCCACCTAAATTACACACATGACTGACAAAGCCAGGAAAAATGCACAAAATATATGGTAGTGCCATGCTGGTAGTAGTCAGCAAGTAATAACCTTTATCTCATTCAGACAACTACTGAATACAATCAGAAGTAGAATAATACAAGCAGAAGTCATTTGCTGTCTTTAATTGCTTACTTTACATTATACTATTAATTAGTCACTGGTGTATCTGATGATATGCTTGACAATCTTACAGTATATTTAATTTTCTGTGCTGTATTCCAAGTAATGTAACCATATGTAATTTGCAGAGTTAATTTCTAGGTTTTCCCCATAACCCCTCCAGTTGCTTTTCATTGTGTATGCACAAGCATCAAAATGACACAATAAACTATTTTGCCCAGCGGTCACTTCAACAGTCTGACCATGTATGCACAAGCACTTCCCTGATACACAATGAATTATTTCACCAAGCAACAGCTTCATTACTATTTCCAGGTACACACATGCACCAAAATGAAACATTTCCCCAAACAACCCTTCAGGAACATTTCCTAGTATGTGTAGCCACCAAAATGAACACTTCACCCAAGCAACCCCTTCAGTTGAATGTTGAGGTATGCACAATCATCAAAATTAAACACCCAAACAAAACTTTAGTAACATTTCCTGGTATGTACAACCACCAAAATAAAGCATTCACCCAAACGACCCCTTCAATAAAATGTACGTGCAAGCACCAGAATGAAAGATTTTCCCAAAACAACCCTTCAGTAACATTTCCTGGTATGTACAACCACCAAAAAGAAAAAGTTGACGAAGCAAACCCCATATGTACAGGTGGAAATTTGCTCCACATTACCTGTAGTCTCTGGGATACATACCTATCTCTCCAGTAGGTCCTTTTTATATTGCAGGCAGTGTGCAAGTCTGTAGAATGTGTGATTATGGTACTGTTTGTTTTGTGGATATGCAGGAGGTCTGATAATGCCCTGTATGCCAGATATAGGCCTCCCCTCAAAAGCCTGTAAGAGACTGAATACAGGGATAGGGCCAGGGCCTTGAGGCGTCTGCATAGGACATGTTACTTATGGCCTGTATTCTTTTAGTGAGGAACATCTGTGGTTGTTCCAGTTGTTGGATATGCCTTGTTAGGTACAAACAAAAGGGGACATTGTGCTCAATGATAGGTCTGATGAATGCCGAATTCAGTGGAACAATGACTTCCTTGGACTTGGATGCCATACCTTTATGTACAAGTTGTGCAACATAGAATGATTTCCTCACCACTGTAGACATGTGATGATGAAAGGCTACATTACTATCTGTGTGTGTCCCTAACTCCCTGACTACTGGGTCAACTCTAAGGGGTGTGTTGTCAATATGATAGTAACCAGGGATGGATGACTTGCCAAAGGATACTATCATGCATTTCTTGGAATTTAATCAAGCAAAAAGCACAGAGCCAACAGAGCTTGGTTCCCAAAAGCGATAAAATAGAAATAAAAAATCGTAGCATAAAAGTACGTTTAGGAACCAGATGGAGGAGTACCAAAAAACATATACCAAACGTGTAACTCTTCAAACTGGTTGTAATTCAGAACAAAACGATATAGTCACACTTCATACGAAAGGACACCAAATTTATTGCAGAAATTCACTTATACATCCAGTTGATTTCAGGTAGATGTTAGCCGGCCAAAGCTCTGATATTAAGCAGAGATAACTCAAAATGTACCACTTATATAAGGCAAGACAGAATGTCAGTGATGAGGTGAAACTCGCAAAAGCCTTCGACACAGTACCCCACTCGGGCATCATAAATAAACTTACCAGCTTAAATATCAACCCCTATATCACAAGATGGGTTGCAAACTGGCTCAGAGATAGAACCCACATGGTCAGAATCGCAGGTGCCATGTCCATATCCAAACCAGTTACAAGTGGCGTCCCACAGGGCTCAGTTCTGGGACCTCTCTTGTTCGGTATATACTTCTCTGAGGTTCAGGCTAACACGGGGGGATTATGGCTGACAAAGTTGCAGATGACTGCAAACTGGGGGCCATAATCGAATCTCCAGCTGACACAAGCATCCTCCAAAAGGGTCTCTCAGAGACGGATGCTTGGTGCCAGAGCCAATGCCTCAAGCTAAATGCTAAAAAGTGCATAGTTATCCCCTTTGGGAAAAACAAGGTGCCCACAAATTACCACATAGGTGGTAATCCATTAAGTACGGAAGAAGTAATTAGAGATTTGGGGACCAACATAGATAGTAATCTCTCCTTTGATAATCACGTTGCCAAAGTGGTTAGAAAGACCTTCTATATATAGCCCACCTTGTCACGAAAGGGTTCACATCTAGATCAAGAGAGGTCATTGTGCCCCTCTACTCATCACTCATCAGGCCCATAATTGAATACAATGCCCCTTTTGGGATGTACCTTACCCGACACCTGCAGCAACTGGAGAGACCCCAAAAGTACCTCACCAAGAGGATCATGGGCTACAAACAGATGTCCTATGCAGCTTGACTAAAGAAACTCCAGCTCTACTCAGTTGCTTACCGCCTACTCAGAGGCGATCTATGCCTGATGTACAAAGCCATGTCAAACCCAGAATTAATGGACATGCTCCACCTCAAAAAATCCAAGTCCCTTAGAGCTACACGCTCCAGGGACCTAAACCTCAGCACAAAAATAAATAGGACATGCTGGAGGGACAGATTAATTTCCCAGAGGGCACCCCTCACTCTGGAATAGAATCCCAATTCATGTTAGACATCCCCTCGCTGACCCTCTTCAAGCGAAATCTGGACGCGTGGATGGGAAATCGCAAATTCACCCCTGGGATCTCTTCTGTGTCCCTGCTAGACAGAGGCACAGTAAACTAATCTTAAAAGGGTACCTTCTGTGACCTACTTTACGGAGGGCACAGTAGGCTAATCTAATAGGGAGTCGGAAGCCAAATGCACTCTGGCTAGGCTTATAAATGCCCTAGGGCAGATAGCTTAGTATCTACCTATGAACCTACATGACACAACCTAAAAATCAAATGGATCACCTCCACTCACACTTCAATCCTATGTCAAACATTCCAAGCCACCATAGCATTTGCAAGTCCTCCCCTTTTCATCAACCCATATTAATCCTCCTTCCGCTACTTTTATTATTGTACATATGTATATAAGCCAAACAAATGTTACACATTTTTTATCTTAACACTCCTATATCAGCTAAAATGTAAATTTGTAAAAGACTCAACAAATGTTTAGCATTCAGGTGTTACATATGTTAATGTACCTTTTAAAAAATCTTACATTTTTATAGAATTTGCTTATAATTATATGTAGACCCTCACGTTCCCTTGGATTACTCATGTTTGTATACATGGTACTATACTACTAGATGTCATTGCAATACTTCAAGCATTTCTCAACAATTCAGGGCAAATCCAGAAATAATTGGGGACAATCGGGGCACATTTATATATTAGTACTTTTAACTTGAGATTTTGGTAGAGTAACAGAATGTCAACTAATATACATTTTCTGTAGTAAAAAGTCTAGAACTCCAATTATTGCCATTATTTTTAAGTGTAATTCACCAGCTTTTTAAAATGTATAGGGGGAGGGACAGAGCTAAAATCTGAGTCAAAATCGGGAAAAATTGAGTGGTATGTGTACTATGTTGCCACTTACTAAAAAGAAAGTCTACACAGCTGGATGACAGGATATCCAGCAATACAGTTATGTCATAAATTCCCCTGGGATAACACGCAGAAGAACCGTCAAGTATTCACAGCTGATATTTCGCACCCAAGTATGCAAACCGGTATGCATTCTTGCTTTATAATTCCCGCCATACACTGGTCAGCCCAAATTCTTTACATTTGTTGCCCCTACACTAGATCTTGTATCACCGTAGCACCTTTTCTACTTCCTTTTGGGACCAAGCAATGACTCTGGATTTTAAGACTTCTAGAATAGTTTACTCCACATACTTTACTGTCATCAACTACCACGGTTAAAAATACATTGTTATACACATCAGCTTTAATAAAATAACTTACCAAATGCCAATTACAATAGAATTGCACCGATAATAAATGAAAACAATCAAATGCTGAAACGCAATATCTACACACACAAAGAATATGAGAAACGGACCACAAACATGAGGAGAAATGTGGGCATTCCGAGAAAAAAAGTAAAGTTCAGAGGGCTTCACCTTCTGCAACCTATGTCAATCTTACATACACACAAACTTCAAGAAAAATTACATAGAGATTAACTGAGCATGGACAAGATCGTAGCTAGGAAACTTTCACCATAATAAATACGGAGAACTTGCCAATAACACAGGCTTAAGTACGGCTGCAACTACAAAGCAAAATTGCAGGCCTTTATCAGGCTCAGTTTTCCCAAGCTAGCAGTACCAGTAGACAACTCACCTATACACCGGAAAAAAGATAACGCTACAGTTGTACTTTGCTTGCTGGAATAGTTCATACACCAGTAGGAAGTATTACACTTCATTGTAAAACTCCAACATCGTTATTGTTGTATAGCTTTTTGATAAAAGAACGATATGCTGTAAATTAAAGTATTTATTTTTGAATGCTGACTCTGGGTGTACAAAAACTATAGCGAGTGAATTATGTGAAACAGTATTCTTCTCTCGTTATTTCAAAAAAGACAAGACAAATAATCGACCTTTAGACCTACAATAACGGAACTGAGTGCACTACCGCACCACTGACAGATCGCATCTGGGACAGTTCCCTCAGCTTCTTGGATAAGTGTAATACTTTGAAATGGATTGTACAGTGTCCCATTTTATCTAAATTGCTGTCTTTTTACAAGAAAATTAATGCATGTTTTAAGAAGGAAGATAACTGAAATGAAAGCAAGTAAGGGACATGGGTTCATAGTTGTAACACAAATAGGGCTAGCATTAACAGGGATTTCAAGAAAAGAATTCACCACCTCCGAGATACACTTCTCATTTCTGTAACACAAATGTTTGTAATTTAGATAAATGGATGGGAAATCTGTTCTGGATAGGGGAATTAAATGATTGTGCCTAGGAGTGAAGTTGCTAGCCTTCAAAAGTTATAATTTCTCAATTGCCTAACAGGGATTTAAGTCTCTTGATTGTGTGTGTGTCCAGCTTGCTGTGATCACAAGATATGGAGTGCATATCAAGCAGATTTTCTTTAAAAAATCAAATGTAACATTATGCTACTCCACACTGAAAACTAAGTTGAGAAGGTAACTGACAAAGTTCAGGTACTTTTTCAGCTTAGTTTTTAACAGTTCAGTTAAAATACGATTGGAAAATTACTTGCACTTGTGGAAGGCAACCATTTTTTTTTTCATCTTACCTTTAAGTATCCCTGTGACTACCACTTGCTCTAAAACCTTCTAGAAAGCACTAGGAAGCATTAAACTGATACAGTCACTCAACTCTCCTTGTTAATAAGGAGAAATTAATCGTAGGCACTAAACAGCCTATAATTGCGAAGTACCTTGCTAAGGTAAGGGAAAACAGCTCTTGTACCTTACAAAAAAAAAGCACCAAACCAGGCATGTCTAAGGGTAAGCTTCCGGTAATTTCTCCTGTCCACCTGGTGAATCTGGGCATACTGGGGCAATGCAGCAATAGCCTCATGTACACAGACAACCCTTTCCTCCTACCAACCAGCACTACAACCTATGAGAGTTACACTTACATAGCCAAACTGGAAGCAAAGCTCTCTCCACCCAAGATTGTGCTAGACAGTCAAGAGGAAAAGGTTAACACCTACAGTACACCTCAAGCAACACATAGCCCTTCTAAACCCACACCACCAACACCCTCACATAGCAACACTAAACCCTCATATGCGGAGGCCCTTAACAGTAACCTGCCCAAGCAACAAGGACCTCCGAAGCTGAAATGCAAACAAACACCAATCACAACCAAAGTGTCACATAGCTCACAACACCAGTGTGCCACCCAACAACAGCCCCTAAGGCAAGAAAATGTACCCAACACTTTAGTCATAGGTGACTCTATAGTCAGGCACACTGATGTCCCACTCACCAGGCTGAACAAGGAGAAAATTACAGTCATCTGCCTGTCAGGTGCCAGGATCCACCACATAACTCTTGCACCCAAGTCACTCCACAACAAGTACAAATATAACTCTAACATGGGAAGAGCTCTCGATCATGTGGCCCAGGCAAGTATGACCATAGCCCTGAGTAGCATCCTGCCTTCGCCCAGAATGATACCACAGTACAAGGACAAAATGATTGACTTCAACAATTGGCTAAGTTTCTGGTGTCATTCAAAGGAGATCCCAGTATCTGTCTGCTTGGGACGACATAATCGGACCACAATGCCTTGCCAGAGATGGTCTGCACCTATCTCCCCTGGGATTCAGGTTACTGGCTAAGGTTCTTGCCACCCTTATAGTGCCTTTTTTAGGCAAAGTTCAAAGGACAAAACCACCACTGTAACAGGTACAAGCATGCAAAATCTGAAGGTAATGCTACTCAATGCTAGAAGTCTAAACCTCAAAATGCACTCTCTCGAGGCACTCCTAAAAATGGAGAACATCGATATCTGTGCAGTAACTGAGACCTGGTTCAAGACTCCAGAGAGCACCCCTGCAATACCAGGCTACAACTCTTACCACACTTTTCGGCCACCAAACCAGGACCAAAACACTAAAGGTGGAGGAGTGTCCATATTCACTAAGGATATTCACACCACCAGGCTAGTTGACCAACACAGTGCATCTGAAATTCCCCAGGTACAACTAACACTGGGTAAGACTACAATCTAAGTTGTAGCTTGCTGCAGATCCCCCACCATACCCCAATTTTCTCACTACACCTTTCTAAACATACTGGAAAATGTTAAGATACAACTAAACACCCTAATACTGGGTGATTTCAACTATCCTGCCATTAACTGGGAAAACTACTCGTGTACCCACACCTTTGCCCAACAGTTCTTGGAATTCATAAATTCCAATGCCCTGGATCAACTAATCCATAGTCCCACCAGGGGCTCCAATATCCTAGACCTGGTCATTACCAACATGGGAAATCGATGCTCCACACCTATGGTCACCCCCTCTGTTGGTTAGGTCTGACCATAAGCAAATCACCCTTGACATCCACATCCCTCCCCCACCCCCCCCCACCCCCCAGTAAGGAAACCTCTGTAAAAAAAACTTCTCCAAAGCCAACTTCATGCTATTCAAGTCAGACATGACAAACTTCATGACACCCATGCAGACAGGATCTGAAAGTTCGACTGCTGAATCCTACATTAAGGCACTGTATGAGCACATGCACTCATGCATGAATTGTGCCATCACAAATAGAACCAAGGCGCTATCCTCCAAAAAAAGGAAGCCAATCTGGTGGTCCCCTTCCATAAACAAATTTTACAACAAAAGGAAGAAACTGTTGCAGAAAAGAGGAAAATCCCAGGATGCAAAAAACTCCCTTACTAGCCTCAGTAAGAAGCTGAGATCCCTCATAAAATCCTCCAAAGCTAGTTACGAAAATAAAATTGCCAAAGATTCCAAAGACAACCACATGGCATTTTGTAGCTATGTCAAGAATCTAAATGGCAATGCTCAGATCTGATCTGAGCTACAACAGAATGGCATTAAATATACTAATCCCAAGGATATTGCCAGTATCCTGGCAGATCGATTCAGTGCCAACTTCACCCCCCCCCTCTCACCCCCTAAAGGGCCCATCTCAATACCAAAAAATTGCCAAATGTGGATAATAGCCACACAGGTAAAAAACGCACTCTCCAAAGCTAATAATACAGCATCCATGGGACCAGACGACATCCCGGGATGTGTACTACATGAACTGCAAAATGAACTGGCACCTCACCTAAGTGTCATGTTTAATCATAACCTCACCTCAGGCTTCATGCCCACTGAGTGGCGCACAGCTACAGTTACCCTCTCTACAAGGGGGGGGGTCCACCTTGGATCCTGGGAACTACCGCCCCATCAGTTGACGAGCCTGATCTGCAAGGCCATGGAACGCATTATCATGGAACTTATAAACAAAGACATTGGCAACCTTCAAACACTGGACCCCACCCAGTTTGGGTTCGTGAAGGGCCGATCTTGTCTCCTGAACCTGTTTGACTTGTTCAAATCGGTCTATAGAGCTGTGGACGAGGGTAAGGCGATCCACACAGCCTATTTGGACCTCAACACCATCCCCCACTGTGGAATCATAGATGAACTTACTAAGCTGGGCATTAATCCATATGTCACTCGATGGGTTGCCAACTGGCTTACTGACAGAACCCATACTGGAAAAATAGCAGACTCCAAATCCAGCTCCAGACAAGTGACAAGTGGAGTACCTCAGAGTTCAGCCCTGGGACTGCTCTTGTTTGGCATATACTTCTCTGAAGTACAGGCCAACACTAAGGGACTCTGGCTAACAAAGTTCGCAGATGACTGCAAACTGGGAACCATTATTGAATCCCCAAATGATGTGGATATTCTCCAAAAGAGCCTTACAGAAACAGATGCTTGGTGCCAGAACCATGGACTCAAGCTCAATGCCAAGAAATGTATAGCTGTCCCCTTTGGGGAAAAACATGTACCAGTGAATTACCACATAGGTCGCAGTACACTAAACACCGAAAGTGTGATAAGAGACTTGGGGACACAGGTGGGCAGGGGTCTAACCTTCGATCACCACATCGCCACAACAGTCAGGAAATCCTTCTATGTGGCACACGTCATCACTAAAGGCTTTTCATCCAGAAAAAAAGGAGGTCATTGTCCCACTGTACTCATCTCTCATTAGACCCATTATAGAATACAACACCCCATTTGGTATGTACCTTTCAAGACATCTGCAACAACTAGAAAGGCCTCAGAAATACCTCACTAAAAGAATCACTGGCCTAAAGCAGATGCCCTATGCTGACCATCTAAAAAACTCCAGCTATACTCTGTCACATATTGTCTACTCAGAGGTGATCTTTGCTTAACATACAAGGCCATGTCAAATCCAGAGCTGTTGGACATGCTACACTTAAAGAAATCCCAATTCCTCAGAGCCACACACTCCAGGGATCTAAACCTTGTCATCACAATGAACAAAACATGCTGGTGGGATAGGTTCCTGACCCAGAGACTCCCCAGACACTGGAATAGACTGCCCATACATGTCGAGCAGAGCGCCTCTTTGACCCTCTTCAAAAGGAACCTTGACGATTGGATGGGAGATAAGAAATTCACCCCGTGGATCGCGTCAGTCACCCTGCTAGACAGGGGTCCAGGGAAGTAAATATTGTGGGAAGAAATAGACAGGGAATTGTTATGGCTAGGCTTGTATAGGCCCTAGGGCCAATAGCCTAGTACCAACCTATGAATCTAACCCACTTGGGGGTAACAGCTTGCAATTAGTATCTTCTCATCACTCAATCGGTGTTAAGCACAGAGGCGCCATGAGAAAGTACTCTGGGTTAATGAGTTAAAGGTACTGCAGTGGGGACTACATTTGCCCCTATATATGCAGACTGTGATCTGATTTATAATGACAAAAATCCATATAAAAGACATTTGATTATGTGGTGGCGGTTTTTGGATGTCTGCTGGTGTGTCTGGTTAGGGTCAGTAAAAGAATGGCATAATTTTGTTCAATATTTGAACTCTAATGATTTTGAACTGAAATTTGTGGACAAAATAGAGACATTCACAATTGATTTTCTAGATGTTAACATTACTAAAGTTTTGGATGGGACTGTGATCACTAGTCTGTATAGGAAGCCCTTTACTAAGAATGCCCTACTGGAAGCCAGCAGTTGTCACCCCATGGTAACCAACATACCTAAAGCACACTTCCAAAGGTTAAGACGGATCTGTAGCAATGATAATTATGTTTTGGAAGTTCATAAAATGAGTAACAGATTTATTAAAAGGGGTTATGACGTGCCTCATATTAGATCTGTTAGTAGAAGGGCAGTTGAATTAAAGAGGGAACCCCTATTATCTCAATCTACTAGAGAAAAATCAGAGCATCATGACCTAGAGACATCTAAAATAAGGTTTATAACGACCTTTGGCACAAATACGTTCAAGATCAAAGAGCTCATAAATCTACATTGGCATATATTGAAGTCAGATGAGTTCTTTGACCAGTGTCTGGATAATGACTGTTCATACAGTTAGTGAATTTAGTTGAGGTTCTTTCTTGGTATAAGAAGATGGATTTGAATTTGGATGGTGTGAAAATAGTGTTATGAGGGGTAGCACAAATTGTGGTAATTGTGTATATTGCAAAGTAATTTCTAAGACTAAATCGTTTACCTCTACCAATGCACCAAAAGTGTTTGAAATTAGGCATTTGATTACTTGAGAGACTGATTGGGTTGTCTATATGGCTGTTTGCCAGTGTGGTGCATTTTATGTTGGACAGACCTCTAAGCCATTTAAAACTAGGATAGCGACCCACCTTAGTGATATTAATTGTAAGAGGCATAGGAGTGTGCTCTATAAACATAAACTAGAACATAGTACAGCATATTTTGTATTCTTTGGCATTGATTTGGTTTGGGGAAAAATTTGAGAGCACTAAACATCGTATATTAGATAGGCAAGAGAGGTTATGGATTATTAATTTAGGTGCCCTATGTAAGCCAGGACTCAACGAACATTGGTAAAAAAAATAGAAATTTATTAATAACTAAGAAGAGAGGTGTGTGCCCCTTTTGTGATTTTTTTTTTTTTTTGGTGTGGCTTTATGTTGTGTATGTATATTTTTTGTGTGTATTTAGTGGGAAAAACTGGGTGTTATATTCATATATAAAGTATGTGAGTGTATTTGTATATAGTTTTTTAAAAGAACCATCTGAAGTAGTTACTTCATTTGCTCTGTAGCCTGTGGGTATTGGATCCGACCTCAGATCCGAGCCGGCAGCTTTACTAGCTAAAAGATCCGAGCTCCTGGCTCCTCCCCTTTACCCATAATCCCCTGCTACATGCTCCCTTTCCTCAGATCTCATTTGCCGTGGCTGAAAGAAGCTTCTAGTGAAGAGCTCCTAAGGTGTGGGTGAGAACTTTCCAGTTTGTATTTCAAAAAAGTCAGAGAAAAGTTGATTTTTAGGTAGTGTGTGAGTGATTTAGTCTCCATTCGTCGAGTGATAGCCTTAGTTTAAATTTTTTGTGGTAAATTTAGCTTATTTTTGTGTTTCCCTCCCCTTAGTGTGTGTTTAGTGTGATGGCTGAAGGGCCCAAAGCCGTTTTTTCTAAATGCACTGTGTGGCCATAAACATTCCCCAGCTGATGGCCACACTCAGTGCGTTTTGTGTTTGGGGGTGGCCCACTTGTCCACCAGCTGCCAGAAATGTGCAGCGTTCAAGCCCTGGGCCATCAGGGATGGAAAGAACAAGTTGATCCTGGCGGGTTTGTTACCGCAGGACACTTCTTCTTCCTCTCCCTCTAAGGCACAGGCTGCTACTGCAGCCCCCGTGCCTTTAGAGCCCCTGACTCTGCCTGGGACTCAACCTCCCTATTCTGTGCAGGGTTCAGGGGACTCTTCTGCCTCTACCAGAGGGAAGAGGCACAAAGAAAAGGAAAAACATAGAAGCCACAAGAGGCGGGCTGAGACTCATCCCTCAGCCCCGCCATCTAAAGTTGCTAGTCCGTCTATGAGGGCTTCCGGATCCTCTCCCTCTCGGCTCCGTTCACCTTGTTTCTCGCCGGAGAAGGAGGACCGGTCTCCCTCGAGGTCGTTGAGGTGGCCCTCCCGGCCCACCTCGACGACCTCTTCTAGATCTACAAGAAGCCTGACTGACGCGGACATGGATCGGATGATGCGTTGATTTTTGCAGACTCAGATGCAGATGGGGGTTGCTCCTGCCTCCCCCCTGGCGGGGAGAGCAGCCGCTCTATTTGCCCCGATAGCTTCTTCTCCAACCCGTTTTCGAGGTTCAGAGTCATCGGATCTGGGCCCTTTCGGAACCGGGGAGTTGTCGACGCCGATAGTTCCGGTAACTTCGATGCCGACTGTAACCTTGAGCGTGTCGGATCCTAGCTCTCGGTGCCGAGAGCCGAGCGTCTGATCCGTAGGGGTGGGTGTGTCTTCAGCGCCGTTCAGGTCAGAGCACACTTCCCTCTCGGATCCGACCGCATCGGCTCCGACACCAATCCCTACTTCGGAGCCGAGGAGGCTGCTTTCGGAGCCTGGGGAAAGCGGTTCACCTTCGGTGTTTGAGGTAGTGGAGAGGGTTCTGTCGAGACCTTCCAGATCCCCGGTCCGGGCGACGGATCCTCCCACCCCCCCTATGCATTTGGGTCTATCCTTCATTATCCGACCACTGGGACAGCCTGCCCCGACCCTCCAGTTAGTTCCTTTAGAGGAGCAGGACCCCGTAGGTGAGCCCTCCTCAGATAGTCCCACCGAGGAGGTCCCTCGTAAATGGAAGTGTAAAAGGAGGCACCTGGACTCCTCGGAGTCCCTCACGGAAGACACGGATTTGGATGAAGGGGAAGGTTCCCCAAGGTAAACCACCAATGACCAGCAAAAACGATAGTGAACATGCAGTAATGAAGAAATAATGATTGTTTATTTATAATTCCTCCAAATCCAGACCGGTTTCGGCTATTCAGCCTTTATCAATGAATACAATAAAGTTTTTCTGAATGTAATGTAGCAGCCTGCATTTATACTAGTCCCTAATTACCTGGAAACAGTATTACAGCACCACCCAGTGACTGGAGTATCAAAGTGCATATTCCTTTTTGATTAAAGCATATGACCAGTGACATAAAAATGCCAGAGGTGTAGATATTAAGTCATATTTTTAAAGATAAAAATCAAAGCTCTGGATGTAAGCCATCATATGAACATACATATTACAAGGTAATAAACCAGTTCCATAGTCAATATTTATGAATGCATATCATAGTATTAAAAAGCAGAAAATATATACCACTAGTATATATATATATTTTGAAGGGTGATAACCACATGTTCAAAAGAACTAAATAATAATGAACCAAGTACTGATCATATATTACAAAATAAGGCCAAAAGAATATAATGGCCTCATTGTCAGCTATATTATAGATTATAATGAATAGAAATAATATGCTTGTAGATAGTACAAATTCAACATTGTAATTGTACAATACTCAATGTTTGAAACTATCATACCAGATACGAATACCAAACCGTACATATACATGTTCGTATCTTGAACAATTTTTTTATCATGCTTTATTGAGTATAATATGAGTGTTGGTAGGCCTAACCACCATTGAATGGTTCGTGCTGATTCTTGATCTATATAAATGTTTGATGTTGTGACCATGATTATGAAGTCCTCCAGTATTCTATAAAACTCACAGATGGTCGTTCAGACCTGGGGGAATAAACATCCAAGGTTGGTTATCCAATATTGTTCCTTATGGTTTAAAATGGTGTGCCCAACCCTGTTGGTTGTTCCTATCTCCCTGAATTTTGTCAATGATCATGAACATAAACTGGGCATTGGGATGTTGTATCGTGTGTCTGTATAAAGCATTTGTTTCTTTTTTGTTTCTCATGTCACTACAATGTTCTGTCATCCTTGTTCTAAGAGACCTAGAGGTTTGACCAACATAAAAAGCTTTACATTGGCAGGTAGCTAAGTAAATAACCCATGTACTGCTGCAGTTACCAAACACCCTTGTTTTGAATACACGATTGGTGTTGGCACTGGTGAATTCTTTTAGTGTACTGACTTGTAGACAGAAGCAGCAGTGACCACATGGAAAAGTACCAATTAGTTTATCACCACTGATGGTGGTCTGATGATATATCGCACCTCCCCCTTCTCTGTTTTTGTAATGTGAAAATAGCCCTCCCAAATTCTTGCCTCGTCTGTATGACATCTGACATTGAGGGCCTAGTATTGACCTTAAAGTGTCATTAGCCAAAATAATTTTCCAGTTGCAATTAAGTATATCCCTGACAATAGGTTGGTTCCTGCCATATGTGGTGACAAATCTCAAGATAGAATCCTGATGAGCATGCTCTGATTTTTTGTATTGTAACAATGTTCTCCTGTCTATGGTTTTGCTCCATGAACTAGCTTGATATATATCTATGTCTCTATATCCTCTGTCCTGAAATCTATGGTATAAATCAAGTCTGGCATGTTCAAATTCATCATGAGATGAACAAATGCGTCTGATACGCATAAATTGAGACTTAGGGATGTTGTGGATGGTGTGGTTCGGGTGCATACTGGAGGCGTGTAACATGGTATTGTATTGAGGGTATTTTCTAAATGTTTTAGTACTTAGTGTCATCTGTGTTACGGTAAACAGTAACATCCAAAAAATCTATGGTACTCATGTTACTTGTAACCGTAAACTCAATATCCCAAATGTTACCATTCAGGCACTCCATGAATTCCTTTAAATATGCTTCATCCGTCTTCCACACCATCCAGCAATCATCCAAATATCGTCGCCAGATGTCGATTTCCACCATGTAAATATTGTGTGATTTGTCATATATCCTACATTCTTCAAAATAGGCCATGAATACGTCAGCATAAATGGGTGCAAAGGAAGCTCCCATTGCTGTCCCTTGTAACTGCCAAAAGCATTCTCCATGGAAATAAAAGACATTTTTGTTTAATACATGTTCCGCCATGCAGACAAGTAAAGTGTTGAAGCCCGGAGGATATAAGTTTGTTCACTCAAACCAGTATTGCAGGGATTGTAGTCCCGCCCAGTGTGGAATGCTTGTGTATAAAGATTTAACATCCAACGTGCTCATTAACCAGTCTGGTTCTAGCTGTGTATCCTGCAAAATTTGTAAAAAGTGCGTGGTGTCCTGTAGTCGGGCCCTAACTGATGTTAAAAGGGGTTTGAGATACTGTGTTAGAAATGCTGATAGTGGTTCCATCAAAGACCCTATCCCTGATACAATGGGTCTACCTGGGGGTTTTGAAATGGACTTATGTATTTTTGGAAGAAGATACAAGATTTGTTTCTGTGGGTCTTTTACAGTAAGATGTTTAACAGTATTTTTTGTTATGATACCCTCATCCTCAGCTAGTTTCAGAAAAGAGTCTATTTCTTTTTTGAAGACCCCAGTCGGGTCAATGTACATTTGCATATAACATCTAGTATCTGCTAACTGTCTTTGCCCCTCATCGAGGTATTCCCCAATGTTCATAACCACCACAGCACCTCCCTTGTCTACTGGTAGAATGGCAATGTCACGATTATGCTTTAATTCCTCCAAGGCTACCTTTTCCATGGGTGACATATTCTGGCCCAGAATGTATGATTCATTATGATGAAAATGTAAATCCCTGAGAACAGATTGTTGGAAAATAGAGACATGTTTGTTCATGGGTGGTTGAAAGTCTGATTTCAAAAATTTGAAATCAAGTGATCTTTGAGAGGTGTTGTCTGAAAAGAATAATTTCAAATTCAGGTTACGACAGAAAGACAAAATATCCTTAACAATGCTATGCTCATTAATAAAAAAAACTAGGAATAAAACCAAGTCCTTTATTGAGTAGTTTAGTTTGTACATCTGTCAGCTGAACATTAGAAAGGTTCAAAACATTATGAAACTCAAATTCCGTCAATTCAACATTGTTTGTAACAGCCCTTCCATGGAATTGGATCTTATTCCTATATTTGTGCTTGCAACCCCCTCGTCGCTTGTTTGTATGTCTAAAGGGTACTGAACATTAATTTTTTTGCTTCTGGGTGATTCTCGATAGTTATTACAGTCATTGTCTGTGCAAGATGAGTCTTCCCCTGGGGTACTAGCTAAAGTCTTATCAGAGGATTTTAGAATAGACCTAGGCCTTTTCTTGGGTTTATTTCCTGGTGTTTTTTGACCAAAATCATAGAATCTCACAGTTTTTGATGTATCAAAAGGACGGCCTCTTTGGTAATCAGTGCAGTCCCTATTGAACTTACGTATTTTCCTGTCTTTAGTTAGTTGGTCAAAATTAGCCAGATCTTTGGATAATTTACTAAACAAAGTGGAATATGTTGGTTGTGATTCATATTTCTTACATTCTTCACATGAAGCTTTTACTTCCATTAAACAAATGTCCACCATTCTCTCATAATAAGATGCAAGGATCTTTACAAAAGTCATTGATGATTGTTGGGAGAGCTTGGTTCCATTCTTTGGTCAGCCTGTCCTCCGACCTACTGACCAAAGGCTGTAACTTAACTCTAAGTCCTCTTGGTGTGATATCCTTGTTAATATATGCTTTAAAAAGTCTGAGATGCCATATGTTGGCACGTAAGTTTTTAAGATCCTTGTTGAATTTGTTGAAGGCCATTTCACAGCCATCGTTAATGTTAATATTTGAGCCACTCTGATTACTGCTTGACATGTTATTCATACCAAACACTCCAATATCATGTCGATCAGCACATAATCCCGTTAGTAGTTGCTCCAAATCCATTTTTGCAATATATTTATGAATTTTGACCAACTGGAAACCAAATCAGTTTCAATCAATATGTCCAAATTAGTAATAGTCCAACAGGGACTGCACTGAGAACCTAGGTGTCGATAAAAAATATATGAATATTTTTCAACAGTTATACTATAATATATTTGGTCAAAGAACACAACTTAGAAAAAAACACCCTACTCATAAATCCTGAACATCCACACTTGTCTATATATATGTGTCTATCAGTATATCTGCATTATGCTTGGCACATATATGTTTGTGAACACAATATATACTCTATATTCAAAATGCAATGCTGAATAGGCTTGTTGTTCTTGTTAAATAGTATGCAAGGATGTATTATTATTTATCACATGATATCTGGCAATAAAACTTTTGAAACCCTTTAGCACATATTGCCTTTGCCAAAGATTTCAACACTAAGTTGCCCTGGTAGTACATGTAGCAACCTAATCCAGCTGTTAACTGACAATACAATTTTCAAACGATGGCTTTTCACACATAAAACGATTATAACACATATAGTTGTTCATACACAAGATAAAAATAAAAATAAAGGTGGTATGCCCGCCTACACTTTCATTAAGCTGTTATGGATATGATTCACTTATCATTGACCCAAGTATAATGTACTGTTATGGATCAATTCCTGTTGTTATATATCCCAGACCAACTATGGCATAAATAGTTTGTCAATATACATGCATACTAAATAACTGGTAAATGGGACACTTCAGTTATGATATCAAATTCTGTAAAAAATAATGTATCCCACTTTGTAGACAAACCTATCCCAACATATAGCTGATGTTATTATATGTATACCAGATACTAAAGAATGTAGCATTTAGAGTCAACCATTCACTAATATATTTCGAGATCAAATAAATCTCAAAAGTTAAAGTCAATATGATGTTTTCACCAGTTCTAGTCCGTCAGCGATAATCCAAATACCTTCCATTAATTTCCGATTTATCAGCCTGTAATCCACCAGTATTGCCAACCTCTCTGCCAGCACAAATGCAAAAAAAATCGCGAAATGTACAAAAATGGTTAATATATAGTGAAGCTGAAAATTTGGATTTATGTCCTGCCAATAGTCACAGTACCAGAATTATTCCGGGGTTATTCCTGGGTTTATAGGCTTCTGATCCATAAAGTGTTAAATGCCATGGATGAATCACTGTACACCAATTTGCACAGAGAGGAGTTGTTAAACAGATGCCACAAAGTAGTAGAATGAACCACCGTACATGATTTTAGGCCCCCAAGCTTATCCGCATGTAAACCAAAGCACTCTCAAGGTAATCCTTCCTTGGCCAAAATGTTAGTTCCCCATCCACTTTGAACTAAACAATTCACCAACGTGGTAAGTGCTTGACAAGAAATATCACATCCAATGCTTCACGAACAGAAAACGACTAAAAAATATACCAAAATGTTGCAAAAAGAACGCTGCCAACACAGAAATGCTGTGTCACTATCGAGAACCACCAGCGAAGCCAAGAACTTCAGCAAACAACCATACGCTCCGCAAGGATGGCGTGCAGGGTCAAATGCGTGTTCACTATCGTTTTTGCTGGTACGGCGTGTTCACTATCGTTTTTGCTGGTCGTTGGTGGTTTACATTGTTGGTTTGACCCTGCACGCCATCCTTGCGGAGCGTATGGTTGTTTGCGAAGGTTCCCCAAGGTCACCCCCTGGGGATGTCTCCTTTGGAGACATCATGGAAATGTTACGAATTAGAGGGGGGTGGTCTGCCCAAAAACCTTCCTTGGACGAGTCCATGTTTCTGGAGGCATTTGAGGCAGGCCTGTCTACCTCCTGGGTGTTTCCCCAGCTGACCCCCTGGTAGACTTAATTACTACCAGGGTGTGGAAGGAGCCGGACACCGTGGAGCCAATTCCAAGAAGGCCAGATAAAATTCTTAGCCCTCCCCATGATAGGCAGGCCTGGTCTAAGGGTTCACCTGTGGATGCCATGTTGGTGGTGGCTGCCACAAAGAAGGAACTCGCACAGGAGAGTTCCTCGGTCCATCCTCCGGATAAGGAATCTCGGACGTTGGACCGCATTGGGAAGCGGATGTTCGCTTCAGCCACCTTCTCTGTAAGGGCGCTGAACATCATGGCACACATCATCAGACTCCAGCGAGACCTAATAAAGGAATACGCTGCAGCTCCACCAGAGTCCATTACGGTCGAGGATAAGAGGACTTTCTCGACTCGTATGGCCACTCTAAAGTCTATATCTAACACGTCTATGCGACTACTCTCCCATGCTACGGAGGGAGCCGCTAGAGCTAATGGAGCAGGGGTCATCTTGCGGCGTCACGCCTGGCTCTGCCTTTGCGATTTTGTGGAACCCTTTAAGGCGTCCTTCGCGAACACGCCCTTTGACGGTTCTTCACTGTTTGGCAAGACCGTCAGCGAGACACTGGTCCAAAGCGAAAAGGACGGGAAGACGCTGTCTGCCGTCGGGGTCCACTTCTCTAATCCCTGGCGATCCTTTTCCAGGAATCAAAGGGGACAAAAGAAGATGTGGTTCTGGAAGTCTCAGCAGTCCTGCCCATTGGACCCCTCGTCCTTCAGAGGCAGAGGTGGATGTCGGCCCAGAGGAAGAGGGGGGCCGCGTAACTTCAGGTCTAGAGAACCATTCTCGGACAGGCCCACGCAACAGCCCTGAGGGCTTACCCGGCTGTCCCTCTCTGGAGGCAGTCGGGGGGGGGGGGGTGTTTGTCGGAGCACCTACTAAATTGGGAGTCCATCACGACGGATCGATGGATGCTCCGAATCATATCCAGAGGTTATTCCATTGGCTTCCTAAGTCTCCCCCCCCCCCCATGATGCGCCTCCCCGATGTCCCACCCGATCAAAGGGAGGTGGCAGATTCAGAGATTTCAATGCTGCTAGAAAAAAGAGCCATCCAGCACATGCCCCCAGACCAGTTTGGATTGGGCTATTACTCCAGGTTCTTTTTAGTTCCAAAAAAGACGGGGGCGACTTGAGACCGATTCTAGATCTCTCTTCCCTGAACCTGTTCATTCCCAAAGAGAAATTCCGGATGGTCACTCTTCAATCAATTCTCCCCCTCCTTCGGGAGAATGACTGGATGTGCTCCATAGACCTCAAGGATGCGTACTACCACATTTTGATGGACAGACGATCCAGGAGGTTTCTCCACTTCCGGCTGGGAGCCAGTCATTATCAATTCAGGGTTCTTCCGTTCGGCCTCACCTCAGCCTCCAAGGTGTTCACCAAGGTCATGGCAGTGGTTGCAGCCCACCTGAGACTCCAGGGCATTCAGGTCTTTCCATACCTGGACGACTGGCTCCTCACCGCCTCCAACAGGCATCAACTGTGTGTTGCCAGGGATTATGTTTTAACTCTTGCCCAGAGTTTGGGCATTTCGGTAAACGTTCAAAAGTCCTTTCTTCATCCTGTGCAGGTTCTGGAAATTATAGGGGCCAAATTGGACACTCGCCTCTCTTGGGTCCTACTGACTTCAGACAGGGTGAACAGTTTGTCATGTCAGGTTATAGCCCTCCTTCAGAACCCGGCTCCATCGGCAGAGTTAGTCCTGGGAGCACTAGTCTCTATGGCGGCGGCAATCAGTCTTTGCCTACACGCGCGTCTATGAATGAGGATTCTGCAATGGACCCTTCAAGTCCAATGGTCTCTGTTGCTACATCCGTTGAACACCCCTATTCCCCTGAGCAGGGCTTGCAGGGACACCCTCCTCTGGTGGCTTCACTCACGGGAGCTGCGGGAAGGGAGACCCTTTGTGATGCCTCCGCCCCAAGCCACGTTGACCACGGATGCTTCTCGCCTCGGGTGGAGGGGGGGGCATTCTTTGGACAGAACCGTCCAAGGCACGTGGACTCCCTTAGAGACCGCTTTGCATATCAGTGTCCTAGAGATGAAGGGCGGTGCTTCTGGCGTTGCAAGCTCTCCTCGACCTTCTTCCTCTAGGGACTATTGCAGTTCAAACAGACAACATGGCGGTAGTCTGGTACATAAACAAACAGAGAGGGACCAGATCTTATCCCCTTTGTCGGGAGGCTATGAGAGTTTGGGAGTGGGCGATATCCACCAACCGCTTTCTGGTAGCAACGCACATTCCGGGTCGATCCAACATTCTGGCGGACAAACTGAGTCGCGTGATCCTCACACCGTACGAGTGGTCTCTGAAACCATCAGTTGCGAAACAGATCTTCCTCAAATGGGGTCTGCCTTGCTGAGATCTTTTCGCTTCTCTGTCAAACACAAAGTGCAGCGAGTTTTTCGCGATACTTCCCCCACCAGGGGAGAGCCCCAGAGACACTCTGGTTCATGCTTGGCCACCCGGTCTCCTCTATTCTTATCCCTCCCTTCCTCTTGTGACAAAGTTCATTCAGAAAGCATGTCGGTTGGGGAGCAGAATTATCCTCATAGCCCCATTCTGGCCTCACCAGATCTGGTTCCCTTCTCTGCGGTCTTACAGTGTAGTTCCTCCATGGATCTTGGATCCCATTCCGGATCTGATTTTGCATCCTGCGGGATTGCAACCCCTGAACCTGGTAAACCTCAAGCTCGCGGCTTGGTTGATCCAGTTCCACTGATGGCAAGGACTGCCGGCATCTCATCACCAGTAAAGGCCATTCTGGTAGCGGCTCACAAGCCTGCTACCAGGAAAATTTACAGTAGTAAATGGAAGCGTTTTTCTGTCTGGGCTAAGGACAAGGGCTTAGATCCCTTTACCGTCCCTATTCCGGCGGTTCTTGATTTTCTGTCACACATTTTTCATCAGGGAACCAGTGCATCTACAGTTAAAGTACAATTGGCAGCCATTTCCCATTTTCATGTAGGGGATGGGCTGGGATCTTTAGTTTCTGCAAAGATATGCAAAACCTTCTTGAAAGGTATTTTTCTATTGAAACCACCAGTTAAGACTGCGGTCCCACCATGGGACCTAACTTTGGTTTTACAAGCATTGACAAGCCCACCTTTTGAGCCTGCTGTCTCAGTTCCATTAAAGTTCTTATCATGGAAAAACAGCCTTTCTAGTTGCTATTACTTCAGCCAGGAGGGTTTCGGAACTTCAAGCCTTTTGCATGAAAAACCCCCTTATCTAATCTTTCAGAGGGATAGAGTTTCTCTCAGGACTAACCCTTCTTTCTTACCAAAGGTGGCTTCGGAGTCAAATATTAATCAGTCGATTAATTTACCAGTGTTCTTTGCCAACTTTCAGAACAAAGGGGAATACAAATTACACAAGTTGGATGTACATAGACAACTACGGTTTTACTTGCACAGGACGAAGGATACTCGCAAGGCTGATCAATTGTTTGTGTCCTTTGCCAAATCTGCTCTGGGTAGAGCTATTACCAAAGTTACCTTAGCAAATTGGATTTCCCAGTGCATCATTCATGCGTATGTAGCCTCAGGTAAACCCTCTCCTATCGGAGTCCATGCCCACTCAACCCGATCCATAGCCACATCAGCAGCCTTCTGGTCCAGGGTTCCTCTGGACGACATATGTTCAGCAGCTACTTGGTCCTCTTCCCATACATTCATTTCTCATTATAAATTGGATATGATATCCAGGAGTAGAGCTTCCTTTGGCTCCGCGGTGCTTTGGAATATCCTTCCTTGAGGGCCTCCCAAGGTTTTAGGTAGCTGGGGACTCTGTCCCACAGGTTGCAGAGCAAATGAAGTAACTACTACAGATAAAGAAGTTATGTACTCACCATAACGTTCCATTTGAGTAGGTACTTCATTTGTCTGCAACCGACCCCCCCCCCCTCCATGCCCCCTAACCATTATCGTGGTTCCTGATCATGATTGAGATTGTTTCATGTGTTTAGGCATTACTTGATCCTCTGTCGAGGGTCTTAGTTGTTAGATTAAGCAAACTCTATCTGAGGAAAGGGAGCATGTAGCAGGGGATTATAGGTAAAGGGGAGGGACCAGGAGCTCGTATCTTTTAGCTAGTAAAGCTGCCGGCTCAGATCCGAATATGCAGTTTTCTCTATATACATGTATTAGGAAGTTATATGGTGTTTATGGTGTCTGTATAAATTATAAGAAAATTCTGCTACCTGTAGCTTTAACTATAGGGATATTTAAAGTGAAGAATTGCCTGTGGTTGTACTACACTGATGACGCCAGGGGGTGAAACCAGTTTGTCTGTTGCTTGCTCTTTATGACTGTGTGGTAATTATACCAGCTGAAAAGATAAAAATATATTTTGCTTTTTAAAACAATGTCTCCAGACTCATTTTCCACATTAGTTTGTTTTTATATTTCTGAAGGTTATTTAGTGCTGGACCGTGTTTTGTGTGTGCTTATCTGTTTGTTTAGTCCGAGCACAGTATGGTTTACGTGCACAGAGGTTTTGTGTGTGTGTGTGTATATGTATGTGTGTGTGTGTGTGTGTGTGTGTGTGTGTAGATATAGATATATAAATATATATATATATATATATATATATATATATATATATATATATATATATATATATATATATATAAAACTTTAATAGCATTTGCAGTTCTTAGTATGTATTAACTTTTTAAAAGTTAGTGTTCCTGTGTGGTTGGTTTAACTTGACTGTAGATTTTTTTCCAGTTTTCAGGGCAGGGTTCAAAATATGTGTGGAATGAGGCACAAAATCACTCCACAGGATCTGCATTCCCTTTGCATATATTGCTTGGGCACTGTCCATCTTGAGACAGAATACAAGGCTTTGTCTCTTTGGCTCAAGGACCATCCAAGCCCACCATGAAGAGTTGGTTGTTAAGGGCCATCTTCTCCCCTGATGAGGTCTTTTCGGCTGCTTCCTCTTCATTTGCTGTTGCCACATCCCCTGCTAGGAAACAGGACAATGGCAAGAACAAAGATAAAAAGAAAAAAAGTGAGAAAAGAAGACTGCAACAAGAGAAAAGTGTCAGTGAAAGTTAGAGCTTTGCCTGGTCTTTTCTGTTTTTTACTGATCTCACTGTTTCAGTCAGTCCAGATCCAAAAACACCCAGGACGTCATAGCTGTCACTTTCTCTGACCTGGCCATCCTCACCTCGATTCCAGTTTTCTCCTGAACCAGTGAGTCCAAGACTTTATTCGCTCATCCTTCAAGAAAAAATATATTGGAGACCACCTTCAGTGGCTTCTTTTGCTCAGTCTTCCAGAAGCCTTACTGAACAAGACTACAGTAGAATAAAGAAGTTTCTGAGAACACAAATCCAGCTTGGGGTTCTCTTAGCATCATCACCTCTGAATGCACTGAGTGCTGGTCCATGTATCCTCCTCCTTTCAGGGTACCAGTCCGTCCCTCAGACCTGTAAATCCTTGATCTGACTTTCCCCGGTGTGCTTCTCTCAGAGCCGAAATTTCAGGCTGCTTTGACTCTGACAGCATCCTTATCTTTCTTTGACTCTGATATGTTCAGTTCAGGGAGATTATAGAAGCCGAAGCATCGGTGCCGGGACCCCAGGGGATTAGTCAACTCAGTGTTTTTTGTAGCTGTCTCTAACTCTCAGGGCCACAACTCTTGACAGCTAGGTTTCTAAGATCGACTTTAGGGTTGAGACCCATTGGGATAAGGAGGTCTCCTTCAGAGAGACCTCACTCAGGAACAATTGCATCTTCGGCCTCTGAGGCTTTTGAGAGGGTTTTAGCTATGGCCAAGGATAAAGCATTACCATTCGGCTCAGTTCCATCCAAACCTCCTGAAGATTCTCCTGCTTCTTCCCTTGGTTCTGTCTGATAGGGGCAGTCAGTACTACAGGCTTCTGAGACTTCTTACCTCATGAGCTCCCAGTTGATTCCAACCCATCTGATCACCCACCATTACAGGTCCAAAGGAAGCAGATGTGCAAACTAAAGCACATAGACTCCTATCCAGAGTCTTTCACAGAAGACAAAGACTTGGAAGAAGATGAGGGTTCTCCTCTATCTCCCTCATAAGAATTCATATTCGGTGTGATCCTTGAATTGATGAAACAGCAAGATGGTTGGTCTGCAGATAGCTCTTCACTAGACGAGACTGTTCTTAGAAGCCTTTTGGTACTGGCTGAACTTCATCCTGACTGGATGAACTTCATCCTGTTTGACCCCCCTTATCGACTTCATGGCTTAATGGGCATGGAAGGGACCCTGATGTGGTGGAACCAATACCAAAGAAACCATATAACATTTTGGCAGCTCCTATGGGCAGGAAGCATTGGAACAGAGGTCCACCAGTAGATGTCATGGTGGCAGCAGTGGCCACCAAGAAGGAATCATTGGAAGAAAGTTCCTCTGTCCACTCCCATTACAGGGTGTTGGATAGGTTGAGGAAATGGACATGTGCTTTTGCGACCTTGGCCCTCAGAGTGTTGAACTATTTGGCTCATGTCACATGCTTCCAGAGAGACTTGGTCAGAGAACTTTCCAAGTCTGTTTTCGGTAATTTGCCTGTCTATCTAACAAAACTGATGGCATAGCTAGGGCAATAGACATCGGCATCAGCATGTGTCGAAATGCCTGGAAGTGCCTTTGCAGGTTCATGGAAGACTTTAAGACGTCTGTCATTAATGCCTCATTACTTAACCAGGAGTCAGCAAGATGGTAAAATCTTTCTGTGGTGGGAATATGTTTCTCTGCACCACCAAGGACCTTGTCTTGTAATCAGAGAGGTGGCAAGAAGATATGTTTCCGGACATCACTGGGCTGTTATCAGGACAGTCATGGGAACAGACCTTCTCGTGGTAGAGGAGGAGATAACTCTAATGGACGTCACTGAAGAGGCATAGGTGGACTGCAAAACCAGGGCTTTCGTTGTCCATTTCAAAGGGGGGAGGCAGGTCCAAGGTTCTTGACACATCTAGAGGCCAAGCTGCATGTCACTGTCTTGGAGATGAGGGCAGTCCTGCTAGTGTTGCAGGCCTTTCAGGACTTCCTCCCCAAGGGTGTGATTTCCATCCAGACAATATGGCAGTAGTCTTGTATCTAAACAGAAAGGGGAGGAATCCACTCATACCCTCTCTGTCAGGAAGTCATGAGAGTGTGGCAGTATGTGATGTCTTCCTGCCAATTTCTGATAGCAACACAGTTCTCCGGAATATCCAGTGTGTTGGTGGACAAGTTGAACAGAACTATCCTAGTGCCTCATGAGTGGTCCCTCAATCCAGCAATGGTAACTTTAATTTTCTGCGCTGGGGCCAACCTTTCTGCGACCTCTTTTTGCATCTTAGCTGAACAAATTCAGCATTTACTTTGGCTTGATTCCTCCACAGGGAAAGTCACCAAGGAGTGATCTACTTCACACTGAGCCTGGGTATCCTTTATGCATTTCCCCGTTTCCTGTTCATAGGTCAGTACTAGGCTATTGGCCCTAGGGCCTATACAAGCCTAGCCATAATAATTCCCTGGCTATTTCTTCCCACAGTATTTACTTCCCTGGACCCCTGTCTAGCAGGACGACTGACATCATCCCCAGGGTGAATTTCCAATCTCCCATCTAGTCATCAAGATTCCTTTTGAAAGGGGCCAAAGAGGTGCTGCTTGATATGTATGGGCAGTCTGTTCCAGAGTCTGGGGAGTCGTTGGGTCAGGAACCTATCCCTCCAGCATGTTTTGCTCATTGTGATGCCAAGGTTTAGATCTCTGGAGCATGTGTCTCTGAGGGATTGGTATTTCTTTAAGTGTAGCATGTCCAACAGCTCTGGGTTTGACATGGCCTTGTATGTTAAGCAGTGATTGCCTCTGAGTAGACGATATGCGACAGAGTATAGGTGGAGTTTTTTTAGAGGGTCAGCATATGGCATCTGCTTTAGGCCTGTGATTCTTTTAGTGAGGTATTTCTGCAGCCTTTCCAGTTGTTGCAGATGTCTTACGAGGTACATACCAAACAGGGAATTTTATTCTATAATGGGTCTAATGAGGGATGAGTACAGTGGGACAATGACCTTTTTTCTGGATGAAAAGCCCTTAGTGATGAGGTGTACCACATAGAAGGATTTTCCTAGCTGTTGTGGCGATGTGGTTATCAAAGGTGAGACCACTATCCACCTGTGTCCCTAAGTCTCTTATCACACTTTCAGTGTTTAGTGTACTGCCACCTATGTGGTAATTCGTGAGTAAATGTTTTTTCCCAAAGGGGATAACTGTACATTTCTTGGCATTGAGCTTGAGCCCATGGCTCTGACACCAAGCATCTGTTTCTGTAAGGCCCTTTTGTAGAATATCCACATCATTTGGGTATTCAATAATGGCTCCCAGTTTGCAGTCATCTGCAAACTTTGTTAGCCAGAGTCCCTTAGTGTTGGCCTGTACTTCAGAGAAGTAGATGCCAAACAAGAGCGGTCCCAGGACTGAACCCTGAGGTACTCTACTTGTCACTTGTCTGGAGCTGGATTTGGAGTCTGCTACTTTTACAGTGTGGGTTCTGTCAGTAAGCCAGTTGGCAATCCATCGAGTGATGTAGGGATTAATGCCCAGCTTAGTAAGTTTATCTATGATTCCAGAGTGGGGGATGGTGTCGAAGGCCTTGGCGAGGTCCATATAGGCTGTGTGGACCACCTTACCCTTGTCCACGGCTCTGGAGGCTGATTTGAAGTAGTCAGTCAGGTTCAGGAGACAAGATCGGCCCAAACTGCATGACGTCCTATTTTTGAAGGTTGCCAATGTCTTTGTTTATAAGTTCCATGATAATGAGCAAGTTTATCAGAAAGCAAGAAGATGCAAGATCAGACTTATCCTCATTACTCCTTTCTGGCCCTGACCATCATAGTTCTCTTTCCTGTGGCCTACAGTGGTGCATCCATCCTGGGTGTTGGATCAGTATTTAAATCTTTTAACTCAGCTGGCCGGATTGCCTCCTCTGGACCAAAAGTCCATGAAACTTACCACTTGTTTCCTCCAGTTTTCACTGTAGCCATAAGTGCCAGACTCCCACTTTTGGTCATTCAGATATCTCTGCTTCTTAAAAACAATCCACAAAAAGTTTGCCAGAGCAAATAGAAACATTTTCCTCCATAGCTATGTGGAAAGGTATAGACCTTTTTTTAGCCCCCATTTATTCTATATTGGAGTTTGAACTTTTCCACAGCGGCTCTAGTTTCTCCACTGTTTAGGTCAGATGGCTATAATTTTTAACTTCCACGTAGGTCAGAATGACACCACTATAGCATCTGTAAAAATTTGCAAAGCCTTTTTGGGTGGGGGACTGCGACATTCTTCTGCTCCCTCCAGTTACAATACCTAGCACCTCCAATGGATATCACTATTTTGCTCCATGCTTTAACTTGGTCTCCCTTCAAACCAGTGGCAGTGATGATATTGAAATGTTCTTACTTGGAAGACAAGTTTGTCTTTTGGCTGTTACATTGGCCAGATTATTTTAAGAGTTACAAGCCCTTTCCTGTAAAACTCGTACCGAGTTTTTCACAAAGACAGTGTTTCCTTAAAAACTAACACATCTTTCCTACCTAAAGTGGCATCTGAGGCAAACTTAAACCATTCAACCTACCAGTGTTTTTCCCAGATTTTCGAACAAAAGGGAATACATTTTACACAGTTTGGATGTCCATCGCCAGCTTCGATTCTGCATTCACAGATCAAAGCACTTCAGGAAATCAGACCAATTATTCATTGCTTTTTCTGGGGTGAAATTAGGCAAGCATCCTGTAAAGTAACACTTTCAAGATGGTTATCACATTGTATTTCTTCTTCATATGCAAAAAAGGGTTTATACCTGCAAACAAGACCCAAAGCTCATTCCACAAAAGCCATGGCCACGTCTTGCCTTTATGAATAGGCTCCCTGTTTGATATTTGTGTCGCTGCAATATGATCAACAGTACACACTTTTGTGTCGCATTATGAACTGGATGTACAGTCTAGATCATGTTCCTCCTTTGGTTCCACCATTCTCAGGAGCATCCTTCCAGGTGATAACAGCTTGGGAATCTGTCGTATGCTATGAAAATTATGTATTTACCATAATGATTGATCCATGTTGTCAGATTTTCATCCGGTTCAACTTCCCTTCCTCCTCCCCCCTTCCAAACCATCACCGAGTGGCTTCTGATGAATAAATGGACCTCACTTGTACCCTGTCTGTGAAAAGTCCCATCAGACAGCGAGTCATTTTTGGTATGTTATGCAAGGCTTGGTACCTAGGCTGGAAGTTTTAATTTTTAGGGCAAGCTCGATCTGAAGTACTAAAATGTGGAGGAAATTATAGGTAGAGGAGAGGTCAGAACCCTGGCTCTGAATGCTTCAGGAATGGTGCCAAGGTTGGATCTGATCAGATCCGACAACTCATGCATTGATCCATATGAAAGTCAGACAATATAGATCTGTCAGTATGGTGAGTATATACCTTTAGTTTTTGGGAGTGTAATGAGTTGGCAGATTTTAAAAATCACTACAGAGTTCTCTGTTCTAAATATTGGGTGAGGAAATTGGTGTAACTAAGAAAATTAATTTTCTGAGCTGTGATGCAATATCTGAATTGCCTAAACAATAGTAAGGCTTTGTTTAATTCTGGCGGCTGCCGAAAAAGCAATTACTGGAAATTGGAAATCAAAGTCTAAACCCACTGCATTTGAAGTATTATATTATAACAGAAGTAAAATAAATGGAATTGGGATCTTTAGAAAAGGATAGGAGTAAACTAGATAGAAAAATGGAAATTGTGAGAACAATACATGCAGAATAATGTTTCGGAGGAGGAGGATTTAAGGGAACACAGGAATCGAGCAATTTATGTAATGGATTAATTAGAGTTATACAAAAGAATACATGTGTTGTGTTATGTTTGTGACTGGGAATGTGTTACTCTTTTATTAAAAAAAAAAAAAAAAAAAAAAAATGTACGGTTGCTTATGTCTTGAGAGAGAATTCAGTAAAGATGTTAAAAATGCCCTGTCCTTGTCAGAGACATCAAGCATGACAGGAAGGAGATGCAAATACTCCATTAAAAAGAGCCATCCAGTATTCCCTGCAAAGATATTTAGATTAGATATTATTACAGATTATTTTTAATGGCTGTTAGTCCCATTTAAGTTAATTTTATGCATAGAGATTCTTTATGTATACTGATCTTCAGCTTGTTCTCAATTGCTTTTCATGAAGAAATAAAATGTGTTGTGTGATATTCAGAACTGGGTCAAGATAGCCAAGTATTCCTGAATGCTTCTGCAGTTTTACACAGGAGCCAGTCATTATTAGCGTGAGACCCTTCCCTTTGGTCTCACCTTAGCCCAGAGCAGAGATCATAGTCATCTTCAGCAGCCGGGTACCAGGTTATTTCCTTACCTACATGATACCCTCTCAGCTGCAGGATCCAGAGAAAGTGTAACCAGGCAGAGGGAATGGAGTGTGTGTTCATGTTATTTTCATTTTTTTTTTTTTATCAGTGACAATAAATTATTTCCCAGCTAAATCCAGTGCATGCATTGACTTCCATATGTTGCTTCTTATGTACAAGGATATGTGCATTTTTGCCCCCAGAAAGGATTCAGAGTTCTGGATGCTGTACATCAGCTTCTGCCATCTGAATGTGCCATGGCAGACGTGTGCTTTCTGATACTTAACCTTACAATTGCATCTATTTTCATGCTGCAACATTCCAGATACCACATGAGTGTCTTTCACTGGGTATTCAAGTTCAGTGGTACTAACATGTAGTTCTTCCTAACCCCACAGCTTGGCTGTATGAGAACTTTCATGTCTCACCTCAGCTGGCTAACCATTCCAAAGAACCTGCTCATGGGGTCATTCCTTTATACTGGACATTCTGATAACAGCAGTCACAATGTGTGCACTTCCCTTCAGAGTTATAGGAGCACAGCAGAGCACAGATGGCCCATACAATATGGGTGATACTGGAGGTCTCCCCTAAATATCAATGGGATGGTAGTTTTTTTTTTTGTTTTTTTTTCTGTAGCATCAGGTCTTTTCATGATTCCATTAAGACCCCGTCCATTCAATCCATCATATATATCTGTTTAGTATCTCCACAAACTTGCGAGTTTAGGTTTCATATCTCATCTCTGGACAGGCTTTGAGAATGTTAGTGGGGGATTGTCACACTAGGTTCTGGTAGTTGCTCACCTTCTGAGGCAATCCATTTCCCTTGCCAACAGGGTGAGTCATTGCCTGTAGTTTGTTACAAGTAGTCCTTAAGTCATGCAATGACCAGGAAAGTTTTCTGACAGTGGGATAAGCAATTACATCTGTGACCATTGCTAAATGTCTTCCTTATCTCTTCCATCATCTGTCACATCTGGGATTCCTTCATGCATCAGTGGCTGAAGGGTTTTATTGTTATTTTTTTCTTGTTCCTTGCTAATTAAATTTTATTTAGATGGGGAGATTACAAGTTAGAAGGGGATTATGTTTGCTCCTTTTGGCTGAGGTGAATTTATTTTTCTCTTCTCATAACTTAGCCTTTTTTCTCTGAGAGACTTTCTTACAAAAAATGTTGCTAAGTGACCAATTGGAAGGATGCGTTTAGTCTTCCACACTTTGAAACTGACAGTGTGGCTGCCTAACTTCTGTGGATAGACAGATCACATGGATTTTCCAACAGTGTCTTACCTGTTATTGCTTTCTGTTAGGAACTTTTCACATAGAACACATCCAGCGGTAAGTGAAAACAGATGTCCTTCTATACCACTGTTGCAGTATCCTTTACAATAAGGATTCCCTGCCAAGGGCAGCCTGCATACCAAAGCCTTAGGATGTAAAAGGGATGTTGTGTGTCACACGTATGCTCCTTGTGCCCGGCATAGGGCATATAGGTTCATAGGTAGATACTAGGCTATCTGCCCGAGGGCATTTATAAGCCAAGCCAGTGTGTGTCAGCTTTCGCTACCCCATTGATTAATTAACTGAGCCTCTATCAAGAAGAGCCAATGAAGTGATCCCAAGGGTGTATTTTCTGTTACCCATCCACTCGTCAAAGTTTCTCTTGAAGAGTGTTAGTGAGGGGCTCTGCCTAATGTAGTTAGGAGTTTTGTTCCAAAGCATGGGGAGTCTCTGTAACAGGACTCTATCCCTCCAACATGTTCTATTTATTGTTGTATCACCACAAACCAAGTTGGAAGCACGCTCAGTAGTAAAATCTCTGTTTAATGAAAATGTGCATAAACGCATAACACACAATATCCATTTTCGTCATCAACTTCATCAGATGGCTAAAACATCACACACAGCCTGTTTAAATACAATTATGTCCCCACAACCTCCAATAAGAAACCAAAAACAATTAATGGTAAACTAGTGCTCTTTTTAAAATTAGAATATGTAATAAGCTACTAAAATACATAGTTACATTAAAACATTGCATTTCCCCTAAATATTGTACAAGTCACATATTAAAACCATATTTTTTTAACAAGAAATATAAAACAAAAAATGTAAACTGTTGAACTATAAAAAAGACTTAGGACTCCCTCTTGTGTCAAAAGTGTGTATGTGTAATAATTAAATAAATAATTGAATGAAATAAAATAAACCACACACAGGGTTAAGGGCTTTTAAAGTTTGGCAGATCTAAGTTTTAATACTGGCGCTAAAGATATCATATCGTTTAGACCCTGAGGTCTATTGGCTTCCAAGGTTAACTGCCAGTATAATTCTCTATATTCCACTAGGGTCTCCCACATCCCTCCCCTCGGGTCCAGGGGAACCACCTCAAGTACAAAAAACTGAAACCCTTTTGTTTTACAGGTCAAACTATGTTTGTACAATGCATTGTTGTCACATTTGTTTCTAACTTCATACAGGTGTTCATAGATTATTTGTTTTAGTTTTCTCTCAGATTTACCTACGTAAAAAGATTCACATTCATTACAGGTGACTAAATAAATAATCCCCTTGGAATCACAGTTAACGTAGGTATTTAACTGTAATTTCTTTTTCCTAGCTTCCAAGTAAAAGAAATCACCTGTTTTAAGGTAAGCACAGTAGTTACACCTCCCACATTTGTATAATCCTTTCTTCACCCTGGTTGACTTTCCTTCTTTAAGCCTGTTAAAGCCCCTTTCCAACACGTTTTTTATGGTACTCCCCTTACGGTAGGTATATATTAAAGGTTCTCAAATATGTGTTTCAAATCCGAGACCTTAGAAAAATTGTCCCATTCCCTGTCTATTATCCTTCTTACTACAGTAGACTGTCCATCATAGGTGGTGACAAATCCTGGATTAAAATTAACTGCTCCAGTCCTCGGTTTGTCATCATTACCTTTTTCAGGAGAAGTTTTCCCCAAAATAGGGGCAAATCTATTCTTCCTTTCATCCCATACTTCTTTCGAAATTTTTTCAAACAATTCACCAGGGTAACCTCTATTTAAAAATAACTCTTTTAATTTCAATACCTCTCTTAAAAGGGTTTCATCTTCTGAGGTCATCCTACATAGTCTAACTAATTGCCCTTTCATTACCCCCTTCTTCTGATGTAATGGGTGGGCACTGGTGTAATGCAAGTAAGAGTTTGAGAAGGTTTCCTTTCTGTGAATCCTGGATACAAAATTTCCATTTTTCTTCCTTATATTAACATCTAAATAAGTTAACTCATGTTCGTTAAATTGGTAAGTAAAGTCAAAAAATTCTGTTGTACCTTTGAGATATTCCACAAATTCATCAAACCTGTTTGAATTCCCCCTCCATAAAAAACAAAGGTCATCTAAAAACCTTCCATATAATGTCCAATAACATTTAAAAGGGGACTTTAATAAATATTCATTCTCCCAATAACTCATAACTATATTAGCATAAGTAGGGGCACAATGTGCCCCCATGGCCACTCCTTTCTCTTGTTTAAAATATTCACCTTGAAAACAGATGAAGTTGTTTTTTAGTACCATCTCCATTAGTACCAAAATGGTCCTAAATTCATTGTGGGTAATTTCCTTGTATCCTATCAACATCTCCTCAAACCACTCCAAGCCTACTTGGTGTGGTATACTAGTAAACAGGTCAACTACATCTAATGTCCCAAAAGCCAGTTCATCATCATATAAATTGGGTTTTAATTTTTTCAAAAAGTCCCAAGAATCCTTAAAGTTGTTAACATTGTTCAAGACTATCCCTTTCACCTTCACATCAACAAATTTTGCTAAAGGTGCTATAATTGACCCATTTGCAGACACAATAGCACGTAAGGGAGGGTCATTATTGTCCTTGTGTACCTTGGGAATCCCAAATATAGAAGGAACCTTAGGTTTCTCAACATTTAGATAGTGGTAGGTTTTGATGTCAATAAGTCCTTCCATAAGTAAATCATTTAGAGCAGCCTGTATTTTCCTGTATGCTATATTAATTTCATTCAAGGAGATTCTAGAATATTTGTTAGTATCATTCAACAGTTCCATCATTTTGCCTTCATAGTTAATGTAATCCATAAGGACAACACCCCCATCTTTGTCAGGTTTCATCACCCTTAGGTTACCATTGTTACTAAGGTCTTGTAAGACCTGATTTTCTTTCATAGTCAAATTCGAGAACACGAATTTGTGTTTCAAACTACACCTTAGTTCTTTTTCTACCTTTAACTCAAAATTCCTCAACTGAGGATGTAAAGGAGGGTTAAAAGTACTAGTACGTACCAAACTATTTTGGTTAAAAGTAGTTCCCTTTCCATTAAAAAATATTTCCAAATTTTTCTGCCTTAAACATTTTTACATCCACTAGTAATTTAAACATGTTGGTTCTCTGTCTAGGTATAAACCCAAACCCCTTAGAAAATAAATCAAACAATGTCTTGTCAATCCCAATGTCAGCATAATTAAAAATATTGAAGTCTTTGTAAGACCATTTGTTGCCATCCTGGGTGATAACATCAGTTAGTTCCATCTCTTTTCCCTCCTTTCCTGATAACCCCATCCCCTGCCCCTGTAGTTTTTTGCATTGTACACTACAGGTTCTTTGTCCATCAGTCTTTCAGATCTCCTGAGTGGAGGGAATTCTAGACATTCTTGTTCGCTTTCAGGTACAAATACTTTGTCATTTACCACATCATAATGTTCTCTACCCCAACGAGACTTTCCCTGATTAGCCCAACTTTTTGGTCCGGGGTACTGTATTTTGTTTTTGTATTCTTTGGTGTCCCTCTCAATTTTCCCCACTTTCCTGTTGGATTCAATATTTCTAAGAAGTTTCTGATACTTAATTTTTTCTTCCTCCACTTTAAATAACAAATCACTGGTAATACACTTGTTCACCCTTTCTATCTTCTCATGCAGTTTCTCCATTTTCCCCACATTGTTTTTTTATAATAGCTCGCATAATGTCAAAGCCACACTGATCAAAAACTTTTAATAAATTAAAATGAAAGTCGGTTCCCTCAACATTGTTGGGGTACTTACAGACCCTCAAACCTTTAGGTACAATTTTTAAGTCTAGGCAATACTTCAAGTAAGAATTGTCCATTTCCAACATCTTGTATTTGTGTAAATAGTAGTCCAAGTCATTAAGCATGTTGGAAAAACTTCTATTACTGATAGAATTTGAAAGTTTCCTTCCAAATTCAAATTGAATGTTTAAAATGTCACTGAAATGTTTGACAGTACCTGTAGGAACAGTTCCATGAATCTGTTCTATCCCTGAGTCCAGTCGGTTGTTCCTTACTCTGATATCCTCTGGAGGTGAATCCACTCTGTCGTGTATAAATGTAGTGCGTGGAAAACCATCTAAGCTGTTCAGCCCTTTGTTATCTGTTACTGAATGCTCTCCCTCACGCTGAGAAACGCCAGCGACATTACTTCCATGCTCTCCCTCACGCTGAGAAATGCCAGCAACATTCCTTCCACGAGCCTGGTGTGTGTTAGCCACTTCCTGGTTGTGCAGTCCCGAGATTGACGATAGCAGCGTTGCCATGGATTGGCTCATGGGAGTCAGTAAGCCCACCAGCTGCGTCAATTGTCCTATGAGCTTCCGAAGCTCTCCTGTTTCAAAGCCTTTCTGGCTTAATTCTGATGCCATGTCCAACAAGGTAAAATCCGCAAAGCAAAACTAGTAACCCAAAAAAACAAATTGATGGTGAAAAGGAGACCAGTAACCACTGTTGTATCACCACAAACCAAGTTGGAAGCATGCTCAGTAGTAAAATCTCTGTTTAATGAAAATGTGCATAAACGCATAACACACAATATCCGTTTTCGTCATCAACTTCATCAGATGGCTAAAACATCACACACAGCCTGTTTAAATACAATTATGTCCCTACAACCTCCAATAAGAAACCAAAAACAATTAATGGTAAACTAGTGCTCTATTTAAAATTAGAATATGTAATAAGCTACTAAAATACATAGTTACATTAAAACATTGCATTTCCCCTAAATATTGTGCAAGTCACATATTAAAACCATAATTTTTTAACAAGAAATATAAAACAAAAAATGTAAACTGTTGAACTATAAAAAAGACTTAGGACTCCCTCTTGTGTCAAAAGTGTGTATGTGTAATAATTAAATAAATAATTGAATGAAATAAAATGAACCACACACACAGGGTTAAGGGCTTTTAAAGTTTGGCAGGTCTAAGTTTTAATATTGGCGCTAAAGATATCGTATTTCTATTTATTGTTGTGGCGAGGTTTAGCTCACTAGAGCGAGTGGCTCACAGTGACTTGGATTTCTTTAGGTGGAGCATGTCCATCAATTCTGTGTTGGACATGGCTTTGTAAGTTAGGCAGAGATCACCTCTGAGTAAGCGATATGCGACTGAGTGCAGCTGGAGTTTTTCCCAGTAATCCTTTTGGTGAGGTACTTTCGTGGTCTTTCCAGTTGTTGGAAGTGTCTTATGAGGTACATCCCAAATGGGGCATTGTCCTCTATGATGGGTCTGATGAGTGACTAGTAGAGGGGCACTATAACCTCTTTATTTCTAGATGCGAACCCTTTAGTAATTAGATGGGCTACATAGAAGGATTTCCTAACTACTTTGGCAATATGATTGTCAAAGGAGAGAGTACTATCTACCTGGGTCCCCAAATCTCGTATTACTTCTTCTGTATTAAGGGGGCTGCCACTTATGTGGTAATTCATGGGTGTTTTGTTTTTCCCAAATGGAATGACTATGCATTTTTTGGCATTTAGCTTGAGACCATGACTTTGACATCAGGTGTCCGTCTCAGTAAGGCCCTATTGGAGAATGTCCGTGTCAGCCGGAGAGTCAATTATGGCTCCCAGTTTACAGTCATCGACGAACTTGGTTAGCCATAGTCCTCCTGTGTTTGCCTGTACTTCTGAGAAGTACATGCCGAACAGTAAGGGTCCCAGGACCGAGCCTTGTGGGATACTACTTGTGACTGGTTTAGAGTCTGACCTGGAGTCCGCTGTTCTTACCGTGTGAGTTCTGTCTGTAAGCCAGTTGGCAACCCATCTCGTGACGTAGGGGTTTATGTTCAGGCTGGTGAGTTTTTCTATAATTCCAGAGTGGGGAATGGTGTCAAAAGCCTTGGCGAGGTCAAGGTAGGCTCTGTGAATTACCTTCCCCTCATCTATGGCCTTGGTGACTGTCTCGAAGAAGTCAGCCAGGTTTAGTAGGCATGATCTGCCCTTAACAAAGCTGAACTGGGTCGGGTCAAGTGTTTGGAGGTTCTCAAAGTCTTTGTTAATGAGTTCCATGATGATGCACTCCATAGCCTTACAGACCAGGCTAGTCAGGCTTATGGGGCGATAGTTACCAGGGTCGGTTGTGACCCCTCCATTGTGGAGCAGAATAACCATTGCTGTGCATCATTCTGTGGGCACGTAGCCTGTGGAGAGGCTGAGGTTGAACAGTGTGTTTAGGTGGGGGGTTAGTTTGTTCTGTCGTTCGTGCAAGACACAGCCTTGGACACCATCTGGCCCCATTGATGCTGTGCTTTTGGCTTTTGAAAGGGCTGTTTTCACCTGTGCGTCTGTGATTTCCGGGACACTACACTTTTCCAGTATTGTTGTGGGTTCTTTTGGGGGTGTGGAGGGGTGAAGTTTGCACGAAATCTATCTGCCAGGATGTTGGCAATATCAGTGGGTTCAGTATATTTTGTGCTATTTTGCACTAGCTCAGAGCATATATGTGAGTTGCCACTTAGATTCTTGACATAGCTAAAGAAGGCTTTGTGGTTATCTTTCGAATCCTTAGCTATTTTTCTTTCGAAGTTAGCCTTGGACGATTTTATGAGGGACCTTAGTTTCTTACTGATACTGATCAGGGATGTCTTTTTTTCTTGGGATTTGCTTTTTTTCTGAACTAGTTTCTTCCTATTGTATAGCCTGTTTATGGCAGGGGTCCACCAGACTGGTTCCCTTCTCTTAGGGGAGTGAGTCTTGGTTTTGATAGGGATGGCACGAGCCATGCATCCTTGCAGGTGCTCATAGAGTGCATTTGTAAAGGTTCCTGCATCTTGGACACTGTTATCCTTTAGCGTGGGGGCTGTGAAACTTACCACCTCTGTCTTAAGTAAGGTGAAGTTTGCTATAGAAAAGTTTTTCATTGTGGTTTCCTTGGTTGTAGGTGGTGGTGTGAACATCCAGAGTGATTAGGTTACGGTCTGATCTAACCAATGTCGAGTTGACCTCTGGTGTGGAACACCTGTCGCCCATGTTGGTGATGACCAGGTCCAGTATGTTTTCACCTCTGGTAGGGGAGTTTACCAGCTGATCCAGGGCATTTGAGTTAATAAATTCCAGGAAGCTGTGGACCTGGGAGTTTGTACTTGAGTAGTTTTCCCAGTTAACAGTAGGGTAATTGAAATCGCCCAATATCAGGGTGTTCGGTAGGACCTTCATGTTTTCCATTGTCTCCAAGGCGGAGTGGTGGTCCTGGGTCATGGAGGGTGATCTGTAGCAGGCCACAATTTGCATTGCAGATTTGCCTGATGTTAGTTGCACATGGATGATCTTGGAGGTGGTATGCTGCGCCACAAACCTGGAGGTGTAGGTATCCTTGATGAATATGGATACACCCCCCCCCCTCCTTTTGTGTTTCGGTCCACGTTCTGTGGCCGAAATGTGTGGTATGAGTTGTAGCCTGATAGTGCTGGGGTGCTCTGTGGAGCCTTGAACCAGGTTTCAGTTACTGCACAGATGTCAATGTTCTCCATACTGAGGAGTGCTTGAAGTGCGTGCATTTTGAGATTTAAACTCCTGGCGTTGATTAGCATAACCCTCATTTTTTTATTTGTGCTGTTTACGGAGGTGGGTTTGACTTTTGAGCCTTGCCTAAAAAAGGCGCTATGGGAGCAGCAAGATCCATGGCCAGTATTCGAAAGCCTAGGGGGTGACAGGTGAAAGCCGTCTCTTGCGAAGCAACGAGGCTTGTCGAGCATGTCATCCCAGGCTGACAAACACTGGATCCCCTTTGAATGACACCAGAAGCTTAGCCAGTTTTTGAAATTGATAATTTTTTCTTTATACTGCAGTATCATTCTTGGTGAGGGCAGGATGCTACTCGGGGTCAGGGTCATACCTGCCTGGGCTACATGATCAGGGAGCTCTTCCATGCCTCTTTCCATGTAGTCCAGGAAGGTATGTCTCAGGGCATTCACACCAACATGAACAATGACAGAGTCATATTTGTACTTGTTGTGGAGTGACCTAAGTGCTTGTGTTATGTGGCGGATTCTGGCTCCCGACAGGCAGTTAACAGTAACCTTCTCCTTGTCCAGCCTAGTGAGTGGGACGTCAGTGTGCCTGACTATAGAGTCTCCTATTACTAGTGTGTTAGGTATGTTCTTTCGCCTTAAGGGCTGTGATTGTGCGGCACACTGATTTTGTGTTTTATGTGTTGTCTGGTTTGTAAGTGGAGGTGTAGGATTTTTGGGTGTCTACTTTGGAGGTCTGTGATGCTTTTGCAGGTTTTTATTATGATTTCGTGTATTTATGTGTATTTTTTGCCAGTGCTGGTTTAGTATGTCTATGTGAGGCTGCAGGTGTGGTGCAAGTGTTAACCTTCTCCTCATGATTGCCTGTTCCAGTCTTGGGTGGAGAGAGCTTAGCCTCCAATTTAGCTATATAATTGCATCTCTCGCATATGTTAATGTTTTGTGATAGGAGGAGCAGGTTGTCTGTGTACATGAGGCAGTTGTAACATTGCCTCGGGATACCCAGGTTCACCAGCTGGACTGGAGAGTATACCTGAAATTGCCCTTTGCTCATGCCTGAATAGTAGGGTGAGCTGCTTAGTCGCTTGGTTGTTGAGGGGTAAATAATGAGCCTTGCCCTGCTGGGAAATCAAGTGATGGGGTATATTAGTGCGTGTTATTAAGTCTGAGCAAGTGGTGGACTGTAGGATGCTTTTTAAGTGCTTAGGTTGAGAGTTAGACTACTTTCAAAGGAAAAACTGAAGATGAGACTTGGTGGAGCCGGGATAAATTTAGCCTTAGCTAATCAGCACTACCCGGATGTGCAAAACCGTGCAAACGCGATGTTTACAGCAGGGAAATGAGAGAGAGAGAGAGATATTAGCCCAAAATGGCCTATAAACTACTAACTTCTGGGCTCAAAGCTCCCTCTCTCACAGGTGTACAGAGAAACCTCCCTCTATCCAATTAAGGTATGGGCAACTCAGAAAATTGTAACACAGCCCTGAATTCAGCACTAGCCTGAAAACTGAACTATACTAGCTTAGAAAGGTGGGAAACAAAGAAAAAAAAAATTTTGAAAAGATAAGGCAAAAACAATAAAAAAATACACTGAAAACAACTTTAGATGACTACAAGCAATCAGAAAAGGCTTTTAAATAAATTACCCAATTAACCAGTAAAAAAAAGCTCAAAACTGAGCCCTGTTCCTGTAGTCTTCAATCAGACAAGTTCTAACTGCACACTCTTGCCACTGGGATGCAGGGGAACCTTCTCCAAAAAGAAGGCCTGGATCAGTGCTCAAGTTATACAAACAAAGCTAGATTCAGCAGGCCTGGACCTAGTCTTTGCTACAGTAAGCAAGGCACACCAAGTTCAGTAAGAACAGTTCAAATATGCAGGCACTATAAGCCTTCAACCAGAAATTCTCAGCTCAGAAGGGCAGAGTCCAGCATCTCCTCTCACAAGAGTGCAGACCACAAACCTTCTTAATGTAAAATAACTGGCCTGAAGTCCAAGTGCTTAAACCAGAACTAATACACTTTTAGAATAACAGACACTGAGCCTTCAGTCAGCAGTTCCCAACTTAGAAGGATGTAAGCTACCTGTCCTGCCACAACAGTGCAGACCCACAAACCTTCTTAATGTAAAACAACTGGTCTGAAGCCCAAGTGCTTAAACCAAAAGGCTTATATAGGTGATGTACAGACATACCATCCTCAGAACTTCTTTGCCACCAGTCTCAACACCATCTTCAATCACCATTCTGAATGCTCATTCATCTTCTGGTTACCAAGCTGTTTTTCAAATGTGCCCAGTCTCCTTCCCCCTTCTTCTTCTTGTGTTTTTATTTTTGTGGTTGTTGGTTTTATGTCATCCAGAAAGGGGAAATACCAGTGTGGGAGACATAGTCCCCATAAGAACTGTCATGAGCAATTTGTTTTGCTTAGGTGATTTTCACAACCATACATTTTGTCCTTTGTGTTTGTTCCAAAGACCTTGCATAATTGTCTCTCCTCTTTAGCCATTTACGTAAGAGATCCAGCTTCTTAAACTGTTGGCTAAGGGTACCATGGAGGAACCATCCTGGCCTGAGGGTCAGCCATCCACAAAGAAGGCCAAGAAAACTTGGTCAGATTCTTCAGCTGTACCTCCTCCACTGCATCTGTCTCTTAAGGCTGATGAAAGCCCGTAGGACTGCCTGGTATTTCACTCAGATTCCTCTGCAGCAGCAGTTTTGGAAGCCGGCCTTGATCCAGCTTTTCACACATCTCTGGAGACTCTGCAGACATCTGTTTCAGATGTTTAGGAGGAACTGCAGCTGATTATTTCCAATGGGCCTAAGAGTGCAAATTCATGTTAGAGAGGAGATTCCCACTACACCTAGTGTCATCAGGGGTCCGAGCCACCTAAGATCTTTAGGGCTGATGTCCTTTTGAAAAAGAAGTAGAAAACTAAGCATCTTTCTCCTGCTCCCAAGGATCCTCTATATGAACGGCAGGATTTCACACAGGGTCTGTTTAATGCCCTTATGGCTTTGAAACCCCCTCAGGGGGGTCTCTGTTCCTACTCCCCCTTGGTCTTCTACTCCTCTTAAGAGACCTAGGGAGCAGGTTATGTCTGATGAGGATGTGGATTCTGATGATTAATCCTTGACCTATTCTTCCCAGATTCCCTCTCCCTTGGACTACAGTTCTGAAGAGGAGGAATTTACTAGTCCTGATACTCCTTTTGAGAAGATTCTTTTGCTGATAGTTTCCCTGTATGATGGAGTTTAAATGGTACTGTACCCAAGTCTCAGATGTCCAGCAAGGGTATTATGAACTCCTTCAAGTGGGGTCTCCCAAGCTCAATGCTGTCTCTCCTTTTCTTGCTGCCTTGTTACAAACTTTTTCTGCAGCCTGTCTGGCTCCTGACACAAAGCATCCTGCTGCTAAGAAACTTGATAAGTTTTATAAGATGCCTGAGGATTTGCAAATTCCTCTACAAGTACCTCTCTGATGACCGTTCTGTTATTTCTGTTGCTTCTGATAAGCCGTCTAAGCTGTTACCTTGTACAGAACTGCTTCACTCTGACAAGGACTGTAGAACTATGGAAAGGTTGGGTAAGAAAGTATATACTGCTGTCACCCTGGCCTTTAGGGCTGTGACTTACCAGACACCCGTGACCAGATGTGTTTTGCCTCTTCTATCTCTCAAGCTTGTCAGGTTATTTCAGATCTTTCCTGATTCTGAAGGGAAACTTCAGCTCTTTCTTTACTAGGGTCATCATCGCAAGTAGCTCACTATTCTATTAAATGCAGTTATGATGAGGATGATGCCTCATCTAGAGAAGCTGCTTTTGGTTCTGTGCAAATGAGGTATTCTGGCTTCGTCTTCAGCCTTTGCCTGATGATGAAATTAAGGCTAAGCTGATGGATGCTCCTCTAGATAATAAAGATTGGGTGCGCAGTGGTGCAGCAGTTAGCGTTGTTGCCACACAGCAAGAGGTTCTCTGGTTCGATTCTCTGCTGTAGTACCTTCTGTGTGGAGTCTGCATGTCCTCCTGCATTTGTGGGTTTTCTCCAGGCACTCTTGTTTCCTCCCACATTCCAAAGACATGCGGCTGGAGCATTTCCCCTGTGCCTTCGCTGAAAATTGGCTGTGCCCCAGTCAGACTTTCCCAGTAAACAAATGTTAAATAAATAAAATAAAGTCTCTCTGGAGCTGCTGCTGAGTTTTGTAAGTCCCTTCAGGAAAAGGGTAAGGCTTTGCAGGAATTGAAACATTTTTGTTTTCGTCTGTTCCCAAGTTTCAGAGGAATTACCCTATTAAACCTGTCTTTGTCTGAAGACAGTCTCGCCCTCCTCCCAAAGGTAAAAATGGTGGTAGAAGGGCTCCTGCTGCTAATTCTTCTCAAACTCTTACAGCTCAGAAGCCTCCTTTTCCAGACAAGCTGGATTCTGACTATCCTTGTTCCTCTCTCCTCAGTCACGTTCCTCCTTCTCTTCGTCTTTGCCCATCCCTTCCAATTTGGTTAAAGATCACTCGAGATTCTTGGTTTCTATCAATCATACATCATGGGTACTACATGTTTGGAAATTTCTTCCTTCCCCTTTTTGGGCATTCCTAAGCCTCCCCAGAAACAGCTGCCTTTTTTTTTCTTTCAGAAATTCTTCAGAGCCTTTTGTCTCACTGAACAATTCTAGAAGATGTTCTTCATGTTTCACTGTTGCAGTCATCACACTTGGGTTATCTGCCTGCAGGTAACACTCAGTCGGCCCGAATACCAGAGTCTTGGGATTTCTGCGTCGGATGCTGTCGCCTCTTCCATGACGTCAGGTCATCGGGGGTATAAAACATGCAGCCGATGCCATTACATCAGCTTTACTTGCCGCGCGGGAGCCCGAAGCAGAAGCAGTTCACAAGTGCCGGTCGGATGCTACCTGAAATTTTCATTTTTTGACTTTCAAACCTGAAGTCTTCTAAAGCTAAGTACCCCGTTGGGGATCCTTTGTTCTTCATCTAACCGGTGTCAGAAAAAGTTAACAATTGTCTTGACCTTGGAAAGCAAATACCGCATAGAGATTTTCATTCTTACTGCGTCACCTGTTTAGGCCCAGACCACGACGTTTCTCGTTGTTGGTTTTGTGCCTTGTTTAATGCCCGAACTATTCATCGCCAGGCTATCTTTGTCGCTAAATTCTTTCACTTTAATTCTGCATATTCCAAAATGGCTTTAAGCCTTCCGACTACCGGTCTTCCGAAAAAAGTAAGGATAAACGCAGAGACGGACCGCATAGGTCCAAAACTGCCGACGACGCTTCTGTTAAGCTAGTCGTCAGTCCACCGGTACTCAGTGAGGCACTTTTGTAGCCCCTGATGCCCGCTTCTACAGATTCGCAGGCCTCTACTGAGACCCATTCGGAGTCCAGTATGCCACAAGATGCTTCTTCGACTGTGAAACTTGTGGATGTCTCTACCTTGGATGGGTCCGGAGCCGCTGTGCAGGTACCAGCTTCTGAGGGTGTGTTCAAGCTTTCTGATGTTTATATTAAACTGACTACTTCGTTTTTGACTAAAACTACGGAATTTCTCAGGCCCAAATTTCGCACTACACCTAGGAAACCGACGAACAAAGTGCATTCTCAAGCTCCCATGCCTCAGAAGCAAATGCTTAGAATGGCTGAAGACCTTATTACTTTAATTAGGGGAAGCCAGCCTTCCTCCTCTAAAAGACAAAGAATTGATTTTTCCTTTTGACTGTACAGACCACGAGTCCGATAACTCTGACCCCTCTGATTACCAGGACATACCCTTATCCACCTATGAGGATTCAGATGCAGAAGATTCCATTCCATCTGCCTCCCCTCCAGAGGACTTTTCTTTCGGTGAAACCTTGCATGTCCTAAGAGAGCATTTCCGCTGGGAATACTAGGACTACCCTCAGTCAAAAAAGGGACTCGGGGAATTTTTAGACTTGCCTCAGCACAAACCTCTAGCTATACCCCCCTCTCCTGAATATTGTAGATGATGTCTTCATGGAATCAAGTCCTACCCTGATACCTTACCTCCCAACTCCTAGAAAGCCTGACAGGTATTACAGAGTACCTGACTCGCACAAATTTCTCTTTAAAAATCCTACTGCAGATCCAGAGACCATTTCCCAGGGACCTAAAGGTATTAAGGCTACTACAGCCAAAAACCCTACTCCTTCAGACAGGGATTCTAGGGCTTTAGACAGATGGGCTAAGAAGGTATACACCTCTGCAACTCTTGCCACCCGGGCTTTAAATTGCCAGTTTCACATGTTGAAGTACCAGCAGCATATTATGGAACTAATTAAACAAAAAATGTTGTAGATTCCTGATTGTGCAGAAAATATTTACAATAGTTAATGCATTCTGCAAACCAAGTTGGTAAACATACTTTGCAGTGTGGTTTTGATGCCTTAGAAGCATCTTGCAGGGCTGCTGTCACTGGGTCTGTTCTGAGAAAGCATGCTTGGCCGAAGGAGCCAATCTTGCCACACCATGTCAAAGCAAAATTACTAGATGCTTCATTAAATCAAGAAAGTTTTGTAAAAAGCAGAAGTAGTTCTTAAAAAGATGGAGGAAAAAGCTAAATCTATGCAAACTATTAAATATTTCTTACAGGTACAGCCACGTAGATTCAGTAGGCATTGGCCTTAGAAAAACTAGTCCTTTCCAGTCTCTCCCAGGCCTTCTCAGTCCGAACCCAGGGGCAACAAACCACAAAGATTACAGTCTCTGGTATGCACAGTTCTAAACAATGGAGTGCTCCCACCTCAAAAACAGGGAGTGGTAAGCCACCCTCTTATGGAAAAAGTTCACAATGACTTCTCCTGCATCCTTCCCAGCCATGCCCAAGTACTTGCACCCCTAGGAAGAAAACTCACCCTGCATGCAAAAAAAATGGGAATACATTACCCAATGCCGTTGGGTCTTAAACTTTGTATCCCAGGGATACAGATTCTACTTCCATTCACTGCCAAACCCAAGCGGATTGCCAGACTTTCCCCCAAACCAGTGGGCAGAGGCCCAAAAGCAAGTACTTTCTCTTCTCAGTATTAGGGCTATACAACCTGTTCCAACAGAGCAAAGGGGACAGGGTTTCTACTCCAGACTGTTCCTGGTGCCCAGTAAAGAAAACTCTTGGCATCCTATCCTGGATATGTCGATTCTCAACACCTTCCTGGTGGTACCAAAGTTCAAAATGCTTACACTCCAACAGCTGATGCCTATGCTAGCCAAGGACTCCTGTCTGGTCACCCTCGACTTAAAAGAAGCTTATCTGCACATCCCCATAATGGAATCTTGCAGGAAATATCTACTTTTCAGGGCAGGCTCTATGCACTATCAGTTCTCTGCACTTTCCTTTGGCTTATCTACTCTGCCCAGGGTATTCATAAAGTGTCTGGCTCCAGCCATTGCATACTGCAGGCAGAGAAACATTCAGATTTACCCATACTTGGACGATTGCTTGATTCAGGCAGACAGTCAGGAATTGCTACTTCAGCACCTGACATTTGTAAAGAGACTCCTAACTTCTCCAGGGTATACCATCAATGAAAAGAAATCACATCTAGTACCCAGCCAAGAAATTGTATTCCTGGGAGCAAGCTTGAATACAACTTCCCAGATGGCATTTCTCAGTCCAGAAAAGCAGGTTTATTTGACAAATTACTTCAAACTATTGGCCACCCAAACCCAGCTATCTGCAAGAAAAATACTGCAAGCTCAAGGGTTCATGACCACATGCATTCTCCTAATTCCATATGCAAGACTGCATATGAGGAAACTTCAGTGGTACTTAAAAAGTCTCTGGTGTCAACATTCTCAGGACTTGGAAACAGTGAATCCGATCATTCCTTGCCTAAGGACAGAGTTCCTTTGGTGGGCAGAGGCCTGCAACCACAACAAGGGACTCCCTTTCACTCAACCCCCTGCCTCCCAGACCCTGACAACAGATGCATCAGACTATGCATGCGGGGCTCACATGGCAGGCAAATGCATTCAAGGCAAATTGAGCCCAGGACAAATGCACCTGCATATCAATCAGAAAGAAATGTTAGCTGTACAGAATGCACTGACGTCCTTCAAATACCTTATCCTTCCAGGACATCTCTTGATAAAGACAGACAACACCACAGTCATGTGGTACATAAATAAGCAGGGGGGAACTCATTCCTACCCACTCTGCAGGTTAGCCATGGCTCAGTGGAAGACCGCCTTGAGCAACCAAGTTCACCTGCAAGCTCAATTCCTGCCAGGCAAACAAAATTCACTGGCAGACGACAACAGATGACAAGCAGAAATCTAATGGACCTACACGAGTGGAAACTGGAACCCAATTCATTCAAGCTTCTAATCCACAGGTGGGGGACACCAGAGGTGGACCTCTTTGCTTCCCCCCAGAGCCATCAATTGAGCAAATTTTGCACCCGAACTCCCCACAGCCAAGCATGGAAAGTGGATGCCCTATTCTTTACATGGGAAAACCACTCGATCTATGCCTTCCCCTTCTGCACCTCCTCTCGAAAGTACTACTCAAGATCAAACAGGACAGGCCCAGGACAATCCTTATTGCACCAGACTGGCTGTGCCAGCATTGGTACCCACTTTTATGCAGTCTGACAACAGTGCCACCCTGGTACCTGCATCAGACCCCCTGTCTGCTGTCCCAGCAGGAAGGCTAGATTTTGCATCCTCCGCTGCAAACCCTGAACCTAGAAGCCTGGCTTATTCCCTGAATACATCACCAGCAACCCTCAGCAAACAGGTGCTGGATGTCATCCCTGAGGCCAGGAGGCCTAGTATTAGGAAATCCTTTTCATAAAAGTGGAAAAAGATACTGTTCTTGGAGCCAGTCTCAGGGAAAGGACTCAGCCGTGCCCATCTTACTTCAAATCCTAGGCTATCTAGCAAAGTTGCTCCACAAAGGCCTATCTTTTTCATCCATTAAGATTCATGCCTCTGCCATCTCAGCTCATAACAATACTGAGCCACCCCTCTTCTCTCACCCTCTGGTCAAACAGTTCCTGAGAGGAGCTAACAATTTAAGACCCCCCCAGGAGAGCTCCCACTCATACCTGGGACTTTAACTTTGTACCAGAGAAGCTCATGCTTCCCTCTTTTGAGCCTGCTGCTACAGCAGAGTTAAAATTCCTCTCTTGGAAAGCAGCCTTACTTCTAGCCATTACTTCAGCAAGAAGAGTGTCTGAGTATGGCTGTGGGAACCCTTCATTATCTTCTATGCGGACAGGGTTTTCCTCAGGACTTAACCCATCATTTATGCCCAAGGTGGTATCCATTGTGGCTTTAAACCAATCCATCCATTTACCAACCTTTTTTCCTAATCCTCAGAATAAAGGGGAAAGGATCCTGCACTCCTTGGATGTGCACAGACAGCTTAGGTTCTACCTTGACAGGACTAAACCGTTCAGAAAATCTGACCAGCTGCTAGCCGGCTTTGCTACAGGGGCAGAAAGAAAGGCCATTTCAAAGCAAACCATCTCCAAATGGATAGCACACTGCATCCATTTCTGCTACAAGCACCATGGAAAACCTACCCCCACAGGGGCTCAGAACCCATTCCACTAGGGCTACCTCAACCTCTACAGCATTTCTAAGGGGTGTCCCTACCAGGGCCATCCTGGAAGCTGCTACCTGGAGTTCAGTACACACCTTCACCAAGCATTACCACTTGCCTGTCTTTTCTAAATCCAGAGCTGGATTTGCTACAACAGTCTTACAAGGCCTGCTAGCCAGCCCCAATACTTGTTGACTGCCTCCACCCTTCCTCAGCTTTGGGTATCAACCCAAGTGTGATGACTGCAACAGTGAAACATGAAAAACATAGTGCAGTTGTGTACACTTGCCATAAATGTAGATATTCGAGTGTATTCACTGTTGCAGTCCTGGTTACCCTCCCTCCAGCCCCCTGTCTTCTATACTTTCTACCTATCCTCTTTTTGACCATATCTTATGGCAGTGGTATTTACTTTTTACTGGAGGTGTGCCACACCATGTAATTGCTTCCTATTTTGGGAGCTCCTGACATCTGGGGCAAGAAAAACTGATGTAATGGCATTGGCTGCATGTTTTATACCCCCTGACGACCTGCCGTCATGGAAGAGGTGACAGCATCCGACGCAGAAATCCCAAGACTCTGGTATTTGGGCCGACTGAGGGCTACCTGCAGCAGATAACCCAAGTGTGATGACTGCAGCAGTAAATACACTCAAACGTCTACATTTATGGTAAGTGTACACAACTGTACTTTCTAGCTCCTCAAAAAAGGAAGGGATTTACTCCAGAATGTTTCTGGTTCCCAGGAAAGAAGGCACCTGGAGACCCTTTCTGTACCTCTGTCAGCTCAACACCTTTTTGAAGGTTCCTTGTTTTTAGATGTTATCCCTTCAAACCGTGTTTCCTCCTCTTCTTTCTCCGGCTTTCCTAGTTTCTCTAGATTTTAAGACTATCTCCATATCTTTATTCATTCCCTTTTCAGGATTTTTGTGTTTTTGTTTTTTCCTTGCATTTTCAGTTCTCTGCTTGGCCCTTTGGCCTCTCTATTGCCCCAGGGGTCTTCACCAAATGCCTCACTCCTGTGATTGCTTTTTGCAGGTTGAGGGGAATTCTGAACTTTCCTTATCTGGATGACCTGCTCATTCAGGCTTCCTGTCCAAAGACTTTGCTTCAGTATCTTCACTTTGCTGTTCATCTCCTGCAAAGCCTAGGATTTACAGCGAATTTCCAAAAATCATTCCTAACTCCTCCTCAAGATCACGTGTTTCTTTGATGCAGGCTCCAGACTTTTCTAGTACTGGTGTCTCTGCCTCCTCCCAAGGCTTTAACTCTTGATTGCATTCTTTCAATCCCTTCTTTCTGTGGACTCAGTTATGGCCAGAGAGTTTCTCAGAGCTGTGGGATACATCTTCTTTCCTTTCTAGGTTTCCTTTGGCCAAGCTTCATATGAGAAAGCTCTATTGGTGCCTAAAGTTATTCTGGCTTCAGCACTCATCCTTTGGATTTTCTGATTCCTCTTCTCCCATGCCTCAAACTGAAACTTCAGTGGTAGATTTGTCAGTTGTTCCTCAACCCAAGGCTGCCTTTTTAGCTTTTAGTTCCTGCTCAGAAACTATGTTCAGATGCTTCAGATGCATGGTGGGGGGGCCTCCTTCAGTCCTCTGAAAGTACAGGACCTTTAATCTCTTCTTCAAAAGGGACCTGTCAGTGTCCTAGATGAGAGCACTTCTCATAGCCCTTCAGGCCTTTCGTTCTCTTTTTCTACCATGGCCTCTCAAAATCTTCATAGACAATACTACAGTGATGTGGTTCGTCAACAAGCAAGAGGGGACAAGGTCTTATCTCTTGTGCAGACTAGATCTTCAGGTTTAGGATCTAGCTGTCCAGTATCAGGTGACTTTTCAGGCTATTTATATTTCTTCAGATCGGAACTTTGTGGCAGATTTTCTGAGCAGGTCCATAACGTAAACTCACGAGTGGATGCTTCATAGATATATGTTTCTAGACAGTGTCCACCAGTAGAGTACTTCTGAAATATATCTTCTTGCCTCCCCTCTGAACAGACAGCTTCCTCTGTTTTGCGCTAGAGTCTCATGTCCTCTGGCTTGGAAGGTGGACACCTTCTCTCTTTCCTAGAGAGGGATGGTTCTTTATGCCTTCCCTCCCCTTCCTCTCATACCACATGTCCTGTTCAAGTTAGAACAGGATGCTCCCAAAATCTTGTTGGTAACTCCTTTTCGGCCCCGACAGCATTGGTTCCCTCTTCTGCATTTAGCCAAGGGGAATCATCACAAGTTACCTCACAGGGTAGACCTACCCACACAAGACAAGGGGTCTCTCATCCATCCACACTTGTCCACTCTTCAGGTGGCACTGTGGGGGATAGGGTTATGATCCCTTTTAAGCACCTTTTTTTCTGAGGACGTGTTTCGGGTTTTGCAGGAGGTCAAGAAACCCCCTACCAGAAAATCGTTTTTATCCAAATGAAAGATTTTCTGTTTGGTGTTTTTCTCATAACCTGGATCAACTTTCTTTGGAAGTTCCTTTGATTCTCTCTTATTTGTGTGACTTGCTCAATGCTGGGTTGGCATACCCTTCTGTTAAAGCTTACCCATCTGCCATTTCTCCTTGTCTGACTTTGACTCCCCCTGTAGCTTCTAGATTTGAGGTCAAACAATTTCTTAAAGGCATCCTTCGTATTAGGCCTCCTAGAAAGCTTATTCCTCCTTCCTGGAACCTTAATTTTGTCCTGGAAAAATTGACTCTGGCTTCTTTTGAGTCTGCCGCTTCATCTTCCTTACAGCATTGTTCTTGGAAGACTGTTCTTCCTTTGGCTCTTATTTCAGCCAGGTGGGTGTCTAAGCTGCAGGCCATTATGGCTGTTTCTCCCTTTTTTACAAGGACAAGGGTGTCTGTTCATACTAATCCTTCTTTTATGCCCAAGGTAGTTAATGAGTTGTCTCTTAATCAGTCTATTCATTTGCACGCTTTTTTCCCTTCTCCGCGGTCTGCTTGTGAGAAGGTTCTTCACACTTTGGATTTGCATAGACAACTCAGATATTTGGATAAAACTAAAGCCATAAATGAGTCCAAGAGCAGCATTTTGTTTCTTTTCATCCTAGGTCTTTAGATGTGGCTGTTTCTAAGCAAAACATTTTTTCTTGGATATCTAAAGCCATTTCCTTTTGTTAACTCCTTTCATGGGAAAACCCTTCTTTCTTCTGTTGAGCCTCATTCTACCAGGGATGTGGCCTCTCATGGTGCTTTTTTTCAAAGATTTGGATACTAATTCCATTCTTGAGACAGCTACTTGGACTTCTGTGCATACTTTTACCAAACACTTTAAGTTGGATGTTGTTTCTAGGGATAGATTTACCAGGGCTGTCCTGCATGGCTTTCTTCAGAGCTGTATTGGGCCTTCCTCCTCCCAGCTTTCTTCCTGACCGTTTATATTCTCCCTATTTTAAATGGTACTGCAACAGGGATATAGAAGGACATAGTACAGTTTTGTGTAAAATATAGACGCCTCAGACATGGGATGGGGGAAGCAGTGCTACTGCATAACCAAAAAGAATTCACTATGCAGGGAAAATGGTCCACACTAAGACAGAGACCATATCAACTTCAAGGAAATGAGGGCAGTACTTCTAGCCCTACAAACGTTCAAACTAGCCTTACACCCCAGGAACCCTGAAGTGAGACAGTATGACTGTCCTGTGATACATAAACAGGGGGGGACGAGATCCTACCCTCTTTGCAGTCTAGCCACTCAGATCTGGAACCTAGCATCATCACTGCATATTCACCTGCTGGCAGTGTACATCCCTTCCACAGAGTGTGTTATGGCAGATACTGTCAGCAGAACTTCAGCACCCTCTCAAGAATGGATGCTTCACAAAGAGGTATTCCTAGATCTTTATCCACAGTTGGGGTAATTCCGCAAGCAGATCTGTTAGCCTCCTGCCAAAACAGACAGATGCCCCGGTTTTGCACAAGGGATCTACATCCCCAAGCATGGAAAGTGGATGCTTTCTCTTTTTGGGCAAGGATGTACCTCTATGCCTTCCCCCTTCACACTAATTCAGAAGGTCATCATGAAAATTCAGAGGGATAATCCAAAAATCCTGCTGGTGACCCACTTTTGGCCAAGACAGCATTGGTTTACCCTTCTCTGTCTTTTAGTCAAGGGCAGTCATCACAAGTTAACCCCCACTCATTAGACTTGCACAGGACAGGGGATCCCTAGTGCACCCTCAGGTGACCAATCTCAAACTGACCTTATGGGTGATAGGGTTCTAATCCCGTTCAAACACCTATACTCAGAGGACGTACTCCGTGTTCTGCAGGAGGCCAGAAAGCCTAGTACCAGGAGAAATTGTGTCAAAATGGAAAAGATTCTTCAGGAGGTGTCAGAAGAAAAACCAGAACCCTCTGAACATTCCTATACCTATGGTCCTTTCTTACTTGTGTGAGCTCCTTCATTCAAGATTAACATATTCTTCAGTTAAGGCCCATTTGTCTGCCATCTCTGCGTGTTTGCCTTTGATCCCTCCTTTATCATCAAGGTTGGAGGTCAAGCTATTCCTGAAAGGAGTACTCCATATCAGACTCCCCCTGCAAACCTGTACCTCCACCTTGGGACTTAAATTTTCTACTTGAAAAACTACCGCCTTGGGACTTAAATTTTGTACTTGAAAAACTAAACTTGCCACCTTTTGAGCCAGCACACTCAACATCCCATAAGCTATGCACATGGAAAACAGCCCTGCTAGTGTGGGCCTCATGTCCACCAGGTGGGTATCAGAAATTCAGGCCCTGTTGGCCACCCCTCCTTACCTCACTTTCCATAATGACAGAGTCTGTCTAAGGACTAATCCTTCCTTCATGCCCAAGGTGGTTAATGAGCTCTCAATCAATCAGACCATTAACCTACCTGTTTTCTACCCCAAACCTCAGAAAGGACACTCCATTCATTAGATGTCCACAGACAACTTTGGTATTACTTAGATAAATCCATACCTATTAGAAAATCTGACCAGCTGTTCATTTCCTTCCAGACTAGAGCTCTGGTGAAGCCAGTCTCCAAACAAACCATTTCTTCATGGATCTCCAAGACCATTTGCACATTATATTCTATTCATGGGAAGAGGTTATCTGTCAATGTTAATGCTCACTCCACCAGAGCAGATGCCTCCTCAGCTGCCTTTTTTAAGGTGGTAGACTACACTTTCATCTTAGAAGCGGCTACCTGGGCTTCAGTTCGTACCTTTACTAAGCATTACAAGCTAGATTTAGCCTCAAGGGCTGCAGCTGGTTTTGCCAAATCTATCTTACAAGATCTCATCGACCAGGGATCACATGACTCCTTCCAGGCTCATACCTAAAAACTTTGGTACTCTTCCCTACTGTGATGAATACTGCAACATGAGAATAGAACAACATAGAACAGTTGTGCAAGAACTTGCAGTATTCAGACCCTCCCTTCCTACCCCCTCTTGCATCACCTTCCTTGCCTTCCATTCTTGCTAACTACTGGTGGGATCACAGGCCTACCGCTACTTATCCTGAGCAGCAGGCACAGGTGGTAAAATACCCTATAGTCTGGTCCTCCTGTCAGTCTGAAGGGACTTCCTTTTAGCTCTTATTTCACCTTCAGGGGTACTATGGTATGCAGCAGTCCATTCTGAAGGGGGTACGTGCAGACATCACCTTTATGGCCTATGTCAGTTTATGGCTCTGACCGGAGACATCACACATACCCCCCTGCTCCAAAGACTTTGGTATACTGGCCGGATGTCCGGTGCTGCAGGCAGCAAACTCCCTACTGTGATGAATACTGCAACATGGAAGAGAAGGACAGCTAAGGTTATGGTAAGTTCTTACACAACTGTTGTATGCCCTTCTCTTTACTGTTGCAGTATTCGCACCTTCCCTCCTCCCGATTTTCTTTCTCCTTCTGGATGTACGTTCCCTCTTTTTTCTTTGGACTGTCATTCCTCCTGGGGCTTTTCAGTTCTGAGGATGGTATGTCTGTATGTCACCTTTATGCCCTCTGCTGGGTTTGGGGAGCATACGAGTGGCATTACAACCCAAGGCTTTGGTATGCTGGCTGGCCGTCAGGCTGCCCTGGCAGGGAATCTCTATTGTAAAGAATGCTGCAACAGTGAAGAGAAGGACATCTACTGTTATGGTAAGATTTTACACAGCTGCACTTTTTCTGTCTAGTGAGCAGAGTACAACTTGGACCCATTTTCAGCATCAGTCCCCCAGATTATGAAGTACGTCTGGGAGATTTTTTCCATCGGGCCATAATTACTCTGTTGAATTGCAAGCAACAAAGATTTGAGATTTTTCAGGCTTCTTTTAAAATCATTTTTTGAGAGGCTTTTTTATTTAACCCCCCCCCCCCCCCCCAAGATGTGGTTCTCCCTTGAAAAATTGACTTTGTTGGATAAGTTGGTTGTTCCCTCTTCTGAGCCAGCAGCTCTAACAGAACTTAAATTCCCTTCTGGAAATCTTGCTTCTAGTGTCTGTCACATCTACCAAAGGATTTCTGAGTTAATTGCCCTCCTTAGCTCACTTTCACAATGAAAAGTTTAAGGGCTAACCTTTCCTTTATGCCTAATGCAGCTGTGGAATCAATTTTTTAAATTTGAGTCCATTTACCAGTTTTCCACTTCATATAAGTCAAGAGGGAATGTCCCTTTCATCTTGTATAGTTCATAGACTGCTTCTGTACTTTGACATAATTCAGGTGATGCTAACAGTTATTTCATTCTTTTGTCAATGAAAGTGAGGGTAGTCAAGTTTCTAAGCACTACCCTTTTCAGTGACTCTCAATTGTATTTATATTTGCTGAACCACATATGTAGAATGCATTTTGGCATCCCATAAGTTGCTTTTTTCCAGGGGTGTCTTTACACCCACAGCCTTTTTCCACATCACCACCTTGGATTGCATACTCTGCTGATACATCGTAGTCAGGAGTGAACACTGTTGCAGTATGTTATAAGTTGCACATCTTTTCATGTTCCATGTCTTCTTTTGGGCCACAGTAATCAAGGTTGCAGTGTATAAGACAGCCACCAAGGTGAATTGGCTAGTGACTGCTGATGGAGCTTTTGACTGTGACATAGGTAAAGTTATGGGGGTTTCAGTAATGACTGATCAGTAAGAAGAGGTCTGTCTATAGTAACTAACCATGTATCAAGCCCGCAGCTTTTTTTTTCTTCTCTTTGGTTCCTTTCAACACTTGGATGATACTGTAGAGTTATTAGAGTTATGTCCTCTGGAGCTTTCACTTAGTCCAGGACCAGAGAAAAACAGCAACGTCCAGTAAATTTTGCAACATGTGGTTTGGAGGCCTTGTCAAGCAGTCTTTGTGTAAAGGATTACTCTGAAGGTTTAGTGTGAATGAACTTTATGCAATTCTGTTATGGTAAGTTCCTTAATTTTTATTTATTAGGCCCACTAATATTATGAAGCTCATTTATTCAGAAACTGTTTGCAATAATTATTTGAACATTTTGAGAAGCATAAATGCAACACTGATGTTAGTGATATTATTACATTAAGACTCATATGTTCTTGTTTTTCCATTGACCTAACTTTATAAATCATGTGTTTATGTTGTATGCTTTTCAGGAATTTTGCTTTTTCTTTGTGGCAGCAGTCCCTGCAAACATGATTGGAGAAGTTGCTGCCCCATACTGCATTGTCATTAATACACAATACTTACTTGCTGAGGTGTGTCCAGACCATTCATTGTTTTGTAAACTTTTTTTTTTTTTTTTTGCTTATTTGCTTTTTAGGGAAGAAGCTGATGAGTACATTGATATTGGAGCTCTCAATGGTATTTTTGTTCTTGGAAGAAGTATGGGTTTTATTGGTGAGTAACTGATTACATCAGCCCCGTTTGTCTTTAGAGGGAAAAAATTAAATGAGTTCTTTCCATTTTTTGCCACCTGTAACTGGGTTGACACATCACTGATATTTAAGAAATACACTTTTGAATTCCAGTATTTTCTGCCACATTAGAAATAGTGTTAGCTTTAGCAGTTGGCTTTGTGATGTATAAGTAAATGGATTATAAAGTCCTTGAGACTCTTTTTGAATGTTGGCACTTGTAATGTCGAGTGCTGACATACTGGAGGGGGTGAAAATGTAGTAGAAGAGTGAATGTCAAACATTTGTTTTATCTACTGGTGTAGAGCACTGATCACCATGGACCTTTTTTAGATTCAGCCTGTAAGTTTACACTCCATTTTTGCATGGGGCAAACCCGTCTGCATATCCCCTGAACTTCCATATACCAACTCTGAGATCGCCATACCCTGGAGAAAAGGGAATATTCTGAGAAATGGCCACTTTGGTATATGTAAGTCCTTTTTTTCAGGCCATTCAGTTGCCATATTATGGGACTCACTAAAGCATGGTGTCCCAATATTTCAGATAATTACCCCTTGTATATCTATGGTATAAGTTTTACCAAGCGCTTTAAATGGGGGGGGGGCAAGGAGATGGCTGCCCTGGGCGCATGTTGTTAGTGAGATGCGATCAGCAGGGGCATATGGTACACCAGTACAATATATGAAGCTGATACTGCATTTACAGTCAAAACAGAAGTGTGCAGTAGTAACTGTAGCAATCTGCTACAGTTATAGTAGTGTAGATGTCTTCTCTTATTTGTCCTCACCTTTGAATGTGGTGGCACCAGTTTGGGGAACTGCACAGGACACCTTATGATCTTGCTATTTTTCTGTTTTGCCTAGTTAAGAAAACCAAATCAAATTTACCTAAGAATTTAACTTGAGTTATAGTAAAATGGGTTTAAGTATATGCATCTATTCAGTGTTGCAGCCCCACGTGCTACCAGTACCAAATAAAGTGCAATAGTTTTTTGACTGAAGCTGATTTACTATATCCAAACCTTGCCCACCTAACTGAATGTGGCCCGGATAGTCATGACAAGGGAGGACTTTGAACAGGAAACAGGCATAACTATAGTATGTAAATATGGGCAGTCTTTCTGAATATTGCTGTTATTTTCCTGTTGGGCACTTACACTGTTATCCTTGAATAGTCACCTCATTGACATCCAGTTATCCTAACTCCACATTTTTGATTTGAGGATTTATCAGATTCAGTACACATCAGTATTTATCTTTAGTACTTGACATTTTAAACAGAAGTTTTCTAGCAGATAGCTTTTTTTTTCCAGAGAAGGAAGGTTGAGTAACCCTTTGATCTAAAGTAGGAGAATTCATTTGTCGGCAACCTGTGGGTATGGATCCGATATCGGATCCGAACCGGCATGGTTTATCCAGCTATGGATCTGAGCTCCTAGCTCCTCCCCTCACCCATAATGCCCTGCTCTCCCTACATGATCTCAAATCTAGTTTGCCGCGCATGGTAAAGGCTGGGTCGTCAGAGCTCCAAAAGCTAAGTTATAGTATTCTTTATTAAAGGGTTTTAAAATTTTTAAAACTTTAAATTTGAGTGAAAGTTATAGGTTTCCCTTCTGTTTATATCTTTTTTGGGTTAATTTAATATAGTTTTTACCCTCCCCTCGCTGGTTCGTAGTTGGTGTGTGTGCGTGTGTGTTTTTTTTTTTTGGGGGGGCCTTTGTGTGAGTGTTTTAGTTTATTGTTACTATTTTAAAAAAAAAAAAAAAAAAAAAAATAGTGATGTCTGAGGCCCCAAAGGCTGTTTTTTCAAACAGCTCCGAGTGTGGCCATAAGCTTTCCCCTGCTGATGGCCACACTCAGTGCGTTCGATGCCTTGGGGTTGAACACCTCACTTCAGGGTGTTCAATCTGTGCAGGGTTCAACCCCAGGGCATTGAAGGAGCGGAGGTCGAAGCTGGTCTTGGCGGGACTCTTGCCCCCGGACTCTGCTTCGGCCCCCACCCCCTTGGTGGTCACTGCTTCGGCAGTCCCTGCCTTGCCTGCTCCCCCTCCTCCACCCGGGATTCAAACTCCCGCCAAAGGGTCAGAGGAGAGGGAAGCCAGGAAAAAGGACCGGAGAGAGAAGCACCACAAGCGGCGGGCCGAGACCTCCGTTTTGGCCCTGCCGGCTAAGCGGGCTTCTCCTCTGGCCTCTCTGGCTGCTGGCTCTCCCCCTCCTTGGCTCCGGTCCCCATGCTTTTCACCGGAGCCTGAGGATGAGGAGACCCGACCTCCTTCGAGGCTATCGAGGCGGCACTCAAGGCCTACCTCGGTAGCCTCGTCGAGGTCTACTTACAGCCTCTCCAATGCTGATCTGGACCGGATGATGCGAAGGTTCATCCAGGCCCAGATGCAGATGGGAGTGCTCCTGCCTCCCCCCCCCCCTCTGGGGGGGAGCTCAACCCCCTTTTTTAAGCCCATTGCTCCTTCTCCGACCCGCTACCCGGGTTTGGAGCGCTCGGAGCCGGGCAGCCTCGGAGCCGCGGGTGAGTCGGCGCCGACAGTACTGGGTACTTCGGATCCGACCCTGCCCTCGAGTCTGTCGGATCCGACCTCTCGGAGCTTTGGCCCGAGCTTCGGATCCGAGGGACTCAGTGTGCCTTCGGCGCTGTCCTTGTCTGAGCGCACTAGTCCCTCGGATCCGAGGGGCTCGGCGCCGGCTCCGATCCGCTCATCGGATCCGAGGGGGAGCCGACTTTCGGATCCTGTTGTCGAGGCTGGCTCCCCCTCGGCTTTTGATGTAGTGGAGAGGGCTCTGTTGAGGGCATCCAGACCCCCGGCCCTTGCTTCGGCTCCGTCCCGCACTCCATCTGCTCTGGGCCAGGCTTCCATCACCCGGCCACTGGGACAGCCCGCTTCACTGCCCCAAGCAGTTCCTGTGGTTCTGGACATTGCTGGTGAGGGCTCCTCTGACAGCCACCCCGAGTAAGCACCTCGCAAGCATTCGTGTAAAAGGAGGCACATAGACTCCCCTGAGTCTTTGACCGAAGACACTGACTTGGAGGAAGGGGAAGGCTCCCCAAGATCACCCCCTGAGGATGTCTTCTTCGGAGACATCATGGAAATGTTACGGATTAGAGGTGGGTGGTCTGCCCCAAAGTCTTCCTCGGACGAGTCAGTGTTCTTGGAGGCATTTGAAGCGGGCCCGTCTACCTCTTGGGTGTCCCCTCCTGCCGACCCCCTGGTGGACCTTATTACCACCAGGGCGTGGAAGGACCCGGACACCGTGGAGCCAATCCCTAAGAGGCCGACAGGATCCTTAGCCCCCCTGCTGACTGTGCCCACTGGAGCAAGGGACCCCCGGTAGATGCCATGTTGTCGGCAGCAGCCACTAAGAGGGAACTCGCCCAGGAGAGTCCCTCAGTCCATCCCCCGAGCAAGGAGTCTCAGATGATGGACCGTTTGGGGAAGCGAATCTTTAGTTCAGCGACCTTCTCAGTGAGGGCACTCAACTATTTGGCACACGTCATTAGGATGCAGCGCGATCTTATCAAGGAATACGCTGCATCCCCCCCCAGAGTCCATATCAGAGGAGGACAAACTTATGCACTCCACCCGTATGGCCACTCTTCGTTCTGTGACTAACACCTCTATGCGGTTACTTTCCCACGCTAACGAGGGAGCCGCTAGTGCTGCGGGAGCGGGCCTAGTCACAAGACGGCAGGCCTGGCTCCGCCACTGCGATTTTACGGAGCCCTTCAAGGCGTCATTCGCGAACGCCCCCTTTGACGGTTCTGCCCTTTTTGTCAAGACTGTTCTCGATCGCTTGGTTCAGAGCGAGAAGGACGGGAAGACGCTGTCTGCCGTCGGAGTCCGCTTCTCTGTGCCCCAGAGGTCCTACTCTAGGAACCAAAAGGGCCAGAAGAAGATGTGGTTCCAGAAGTCACAGCATTCCCAACCCGCTCCGGACAACCAGTCCTTCCGCGGCAGAGGAGGACAGGGAGGACGCCGCCCTAGGGGCAGAGGGGCTCCCAGGAACTTTGGGTCCAGAGAACCCTTCTCTGAACGGCCTACGCAGCAACCCTGAGGGGTTGCCCGACTGCTCCACTCCGGAGGCAGTCGGGGACGCCGGAGCACCTAGCGGCATGGGAGTCCATTACATCGGACCGCTGGGTACTCCGGATTATATCCAGAGGTTACAAGATCCCCTTTCTTCATGTCCCAAAGTTACAAATCCTCCCCGATGTTCCACCCAATCAGAGGGAGGCCGCTTCAGCAGAAATTGGCCATCTGCTGAGAAAAAGAGCCATCCAGCCCATCCCCCCAGACCAGATCGGATCAGGGTTCTACTCCAGGTTCTTTTTAGTGCCAAAAAAGACGGGGGACCTAAGACCCATTCTAGACCTGTCCCTGTTGAACCTGTCATTTCCCAAAGAGAAGTTCCGGATGGTCACTTTGCAGTCCATCCTCCCCCTTCTAGGGGAGAATCACTGGATGTGCTCTATAGACCTCAAGGATGCGTACTACCACATTCGGATGGACAGACGATTCAGGAGGTTTCTTCGCTTCCGGCTGGGAGCCAGTCACTACCAGTTCAGGGTCCTTCCCTTAGTGTCTCACCACAGTCCCCAGGGTGTTCACCAAAGTGTTAGCAGTGGTTGCGGTCCACCTGAGGCTTCAGGGGGTGCAGGTGTTTCCGTACCTAGACGACTGGCTTCTCACTGCCCCAACAAGGCATCTACTCTCTTTGGCAAGAGACTCCTTCCTTCGTCTAGCTCCCAAGCTAGGCATCACGGTAAACATAGAGAAGTCCAACCTGGTCCCTACTCAAACAATAGAATTTATAGGAGCCAGGTTAGACACGAGAAATTTAAGAGCCTTTCTCACAACCGACAGGGTTCGGAATCTGCGACTCCAGGTGCGGGCCATCCTTCACTCCAGCTCAACACCTGTGGAATTGGTCCTGAGGGCGCTAGGGTCTATGGCGGCAGCGATTACTCTTCCGCACGCCTGCTTCAACATGCGGGTGCTTCAATGGACACTTCAGGTGCAATGGTCATTTCTCTCCCTCCCCCTGTATCATCCCATTGCAATCAGCAAGGCTTGCAAGCGGTCTCTCTTGTGGTGGCTCCATTCTCCGGACCTCCACAGGGACCGCCCCTTTTGTGCATCTCCCCCTCTCGCCACGGTGACCACGGACGCTTCTCGCCTCGGGTGGGGGGGGGCATTTTGCGGGCTGGATGGTCCAAGGCACGTGGAGCGATTCAGAGACCTCCCTGCATATCAATGTTCTGGAAATGAGGGCGGTGCTCTTGGCGTTGCAAGCACTTCAGGCCCTCCTTCCCCTGGGACCAATTGCGATTCAATCAGACAACATGTCGGTGGTCTGGTACATCAACAAACAGGGGGGAACCAGGTCTTACCCTTTATGCCGAGAAGCCATGAGAGTGTGGGAATGGGCGATCTCCACCAACCGCTTTCTCATCGCAACGCATATTCCGGGTCGGACCAACATCCTAGCGGACAAGCTCAGTCGCACCATTCTCTCCCTGTACGAGTGGTGTCTCAATTCTCAAGTAGCGAAACGTATCTTCGCACAGTGGGGGACTCCCTGTTGCAATCTCTTTGCCTCCTCTTTAAATGCCAAGTGCGACAGTTTTTTCGCTCTAATCCCCCCTCCAGGGGATTCTCCGAGAGACGCTCTGGTGCATGCTTGGCCTTCCGCTCTTCTTTACGCATACCCCCCCTCTACCTCTGATGCTACAAGTACTTCAGAAAGCCTCTCGGTTGGGGTGCAGAATGATCCTCATTGCCCCGTTCTGGCCTCTACAGATCTGGTTCCCTTACCTAAGGTCTCATTCAGTGAATCCACCTTGGATTTTAGATCCCATTCCGGATCTGATATCACACCCGTCAAACCTGCCAACTCCAAACCTGGACAACCTGAAGTTGACTGCTTGGCTGCTCCAGTTCCACTCCTAATCAGGACTCCCGGTATCTCGTCCCCAGTTAAGGCCATTCTGGTAGCGGCCCACAAGCCCTCTACCAGAAAAATTTACCGCAGTAAATGGAAGCGTTTCTCCATTTGGGCAGAGCGGCAAGACCTAGATCCTTTCACGGTTCCCCTTCCTTTGGTTCTAGATTTCCTTACTACTCTCTTTAATGATGACGCCAGTAGTTCCACGGTCAAAGTTCAGCTGGCGGCCATATCTCATTACCATGTTGGACACGATTCAGGGCCTCTTATGTCGGCTAAGTTATGCAAAACCTTCCTAAAAGGCACCTTTTTGCTCAGACCCCTGTCAAAGAAACGGTTCCCCCCTGGGATCTTTCCTTGGTACTTCAGGCCTAGACCGCTCTCCCCTTCGAACCTGCGGCCACAGTCGATCTTAAATACTTGTCCTTTAAGACTGCTTTTTTGGTAGCCATTACTTCGGCTAAGAGAGTTTCAGAGCTTCAGGCCCTGTCCATGAAACCGCCTTATTTGATTTTTCATCCGGACCGGGTGTACCTAAGGATCAATCCCTCCTTTCTTCCTAAAGTAGCTTCGGAAGCTAACATTAATCAGTCCATCAACCTCCCTGTTTTCTTCCCTAAGTATCAAAACAAAGGCGAATACAAGCTGCATTCCTTGGATGTTCACAGGCAGCTTCGTTTTTACCTTCATAGGACAGCTGGTCATAGGCAATCAGACCAGTTGTTCATTTCTTTTGCCAAATTCAATCTGGGTAAACCAATTTCCAAAGTTTCTTTGTCACGCTGGATTTCTCAGTGTATTCTGTTGGCGTACCAAGCCTCTGGGAGGCCCTTACCGGAGGGAGTCCATGCTCATTCGACCCGGTCTGTCTCTACTTCAGCGGCCTTTAAGTCTAGGGTTCCTCTGGATGACATTTGTTCAGCAGCCACTTGGGCTTCATCTCATACCTTTATTACTCATTACAAGCTGGACGTCACTTCTAGAGGTAGAGCATCCTTTGGCTCCGCGGTGCTCTGGAATATCCTTCCATGATGGCTACCCAAGATTCAGGTAGCTGGGGACTCTGCCCCACAGGTTGCTGACAAATGAATTCTCCTACTTCAGATTTAGAAGTTATGTACTTACCATAACGTTCCATCTGAGTAGGTGGATTCATTTGTCTGCAACCATCCCGCCCTCCTATCCCCCTGGCCTTGTCAGTTTCCTGCATAGGGTGTGTTACCCTTTGGTTAGGGTAGTTGGTGCAGGGCAAACTCGATCTGAGGTCATGTAGGGAGAGCAGGGCATTATGGGTGAGGGGAGGAGCTAGGAGCTCAGATCCATAGCTGGATAAACCATGCCGGTTCGGATCCGATATCGGATCCATACCCACAGGTTGCAGACAAATTAATCCACCTACTCAGATGGAACGTTATGGTAAGTACATAACTTCTAATTTTATGCAATACCATCACCTTTTCAACGTTTCCCTCATTTCAGCTAACTTTTTAATGTCATAAAAGTGTATTGAACATTAAGGCAAACATGCTACATTTAAGAAATGGTTTGGAGATCTATAGTTGAATTTTAGTTTAAAATGTTTTATTTATTAATTAGTTTACCAGGGTAGAGCTCTGATCTTATCTGATTGCAGAATGCAGTGCAAAGTGCATAACTTAGGTATCACCTTATTTTTTATTAATTTAACCATCAGACACCGATTACTACCTGTAAAATAACTGTCACATACCTGTTGCCTATCCCTGTGGTTGTAATCTGCAGCTGTGATGGTCCAGGGGTTTGGAGTTCCTTATTTTAGGTCACAAATGAGCAGACTAGAGCCCTTGATTACTTCCTTTTTAGCAGCCAAATCTTCAAGGACTGGATTTGTAATGTTTATATAGGCAAGTCATTTGCTATCTGGATTTTTTAAGGGAGGTATTATGTTAGTTTCTTTATAATTAGTCCTGTTTTCCCCTTCTTTCCCAGCATCCAGTCTTTCCCACTTTTTAAAATCTGGCTTAAAAATAACTCACTTAAATCAGGTGGTCTGGCAAGCAGGACTTTTTGGTAGCCATAATTATGCAAGAAAGGTTTGACATTGATATCTGTGAAACTTGTCTCACTAGCAACTCATTTTTTTCCTCTTGGAAAATGAGGTCTTTATATGTTGTGTTGTGATTGTGCTGATGGAGGTATGCTGTTCATTAACAATGTCCCCAGGTCTCCTTAGTTGAGCATAATCCCAGTTACATTAATGCTGTGCCTGCCTTGGGAGGGTTCACCACAGTATATGCAGTAGCTATATGTTATCCGTTCTTCCCCAGTTACACAGGAAGTGTGTATGTCAATCAGGGTATCTGATCACTGAAAATAGTTTTTGTCCATTATGAGGACCTGAATCGGCACTAGCTAAAGGAAGCATCTGGCCATTTTATTTGGGGATGAAAAGTTGTGGAACAACCAACTAGATTCTGATTTTACTTGCACATTTGCCCAATAAAAAATTCTGTTTTGTATGAGCAGCCAGTAGCATCAGAGAAAGGTGTTATTGTCATGGTACTGCCGTATCCACAAATGACTGCTGTTTTCAGACTGGGATTTCATCTTTCAGAAATAAGGAAATGGCTTAAATTATAATCATTGGGCAGGCCTTATTCCTGCTTTGAGAAAAGTCCCTGTGTTAGGAATTAACCCTTCCTCAGTGGAACAACCAACTAGATTCTGATTTTTACTTGCACATTTGCCCAATAAAAAATTCTGTTTTGTATGAGCAGTCAGTAGCATCAGAGAAAGGTGTTATTGTCATGGTACTGCCGTATCCACAAATGACTGCTGTTTTCAGACTGGGATTTCATCTTTCAGAAATAAGGAAATGGCTTAAATTATAATCATTGGGCAGGCCTTATTCCTGCTTTGAGAAAAGTCCCTGTGTTAGGAATTAACCCTTCCTCAATGTTTTACTTGCTGCATGTTAACCTCTCCCACTCCAAACACCCTCCATCTTCCCTCCAGCCAGTGTTCCTATCCTGCTGTCTTCACTTATAGACCTTGTAAGTACCCTTCACTCATTTCCATCTCTTTTTGATTGCTTCTGTTCTTGTATACCATCTGCTGTGACACTTGTTTTAAGGCACATTATGCAGGTCTATATTACCAGAGTGAAACTCCTTTTGAGCAAATACCAAAACACTGACACGAATTGTGCTAACCGCGAGAATACCGAACGCACTAAACCGCAAAATTTTAAATCTCGAACTGTCATAGTCTGCCAACCCCACCACCCACTACATACTACCTACCCAAGCAAAATAAATAAACCACATACATACACTAACCAAACCCTACTTCTAACCCTAAAGTAAAGTAAAGCACCAAAACTCTGCTTCTAACCTTACACTAAACCCCACATGCACAACTATCTATGCAATATCTTTAACCCCTCCCTAACCCTAAGGTCCGTAACTACCACACACTTCCCTTACAAAAATATAAACAAACAAAATAAATAATCCACATACGTACATTTACCAAAACCCTACTCCTAACCCTACACTAAATCTTACATACATTAACTATGCAGTTACCTTAACCCGCGCCCTAACCCTAAGGTCCATAACTGTCGCACACTTACCTTATGGAGCTATACCACAGACGGGCCAACCATGGTAACTCGACATTTCCAAATTCACGGTTTTGGACGTTCGCTGTAATGCCGGTTCGCACAATACGTGTCGATGTTTATGGATTCGCTTAAATGGACTTTCGCTCTCGGGGACCACATTATGCATATGTTGTATTAAGTTCCTTTGTTTTTTAGTACTCTTTAGGCATATGTTTACAGTATTCTGTTTTGGCTGTGTTTTACACAGTTTGTTTAATTGGTCATATCTTTTCTAAAACTACCCACACCAAACTTCCCTTCTCCAAAGTCAGTCTTTATGCTGCAACTGTTTAGTTCAGTTTACTGATGTATTCTGTTTTAGTGTGAAGCATGTTTTTTGTGTACATTGTATTCAACTGATTTCTGATGCTACTCATATTATTTAATAACTTATTTTAGTTGATTTGTGTTTGATGGATGCTGTTATGAGCATCCACACAGTTAGCATATCAAGTCCAGAAAGTGTTTTACATCTAAGTGCAGTGCTTGTACTATGTGAATGCTTTCCAAATATTGTATATGTAGCTGTGCAGGTGACTACAGTTATTTATTCATTTATTTCAGTTTGATGACAGGGATAGTCCACTGGGCCTGGATGAGCCTGTTTTCAGTGGAGGCCTGTGGAGAAAAGCTCCACAGGATATAGACAATTTTGCAATAGTTATACAAAAGTAAATAAAGTAGTAAAACAGTGAAAAATAGAGATAATGTGCAATTTGTTATAAAAAGACGTAACATTTCTAATCCTAGGTAATTTACAAAAGTGAGATTCATGTAGCCTAAACATATTAAAAATACAGGCATTTCAGATGAGAAAGCATGTAAGTAAAACATTTCTGTGCAGATGAACAAGCTTTTTTTTTTTTTTCTGAAGTTAGAAATATGAGGAGAGGACAGAACGGCAGAGAGAAGAAGGTGAGTTGGGAGAGGTAAAAGGTGGTATATAGTGGAGAAAGGGCGTGGGTTAGGGGGGAAGTAGAGGTAAAGGGTAAGAGAGCACAGTGATAGAAGGTTAAGGTATATAGTGCATGGGAGATAGTGTTAGAGTTTATGTGGTAGGGGTACAGGAACATTCCTACTTTGAAAGGAGGTGAGATTGGAGAAGAGTTTTGAAGTCTGAGTGGCTCTGAGTATTTTGAAGGGTGGTAGGGAGAGAATTCCAGAGTTTATCTAGGGAGCAGGATAATAGTAGGTGATTATTGGTTATTGGTTATTGCTCAGGTCTGAAGTTTTAAATTCACTACTGTTGTCCTGAGTGTTATACAGTAATTTCTTCAAATTAAGACAATTTAATTCACTGCTTATTTAAAGGTATTCTGAGGCTGTGCTGGAAGGTTAGCTGCCCCCACTAACATGTGGCTTACCCTTGTGTTCCCTGCCAATATTCCTTTGAATACTTTTAATCCCCCCACATCAGAAAAGTAGTTCTTCTCCACTGATAAAGTGCATAGTTTAAAGTTGTCATATAATCAATTTTAATGTACTGTCCATTCACTATTATACTTAGTATTTTAAACATTGTCTCTTTACACTGCTCTCTCTCACGTGTACTTCTGAGCTGTCTTCTGTTGAATAAGCCTGGGACTGTAGCAGAACTGCATAGGACACAAACATAAACAAGACAGATAATTGTCTTTTTCTGCTACAATTGTTGTCTTTCTGTCTGTCTGTCTGTCTCTCTCTCTCTCTCTCTCTGATGAAACGGCAACAGAATGTTGCATGTTATGTAGTCCAATCTCGGCTTCATTCTTAACCCTGGCTCCGACTCAGCCATACTGTAGCTCAAAGTCTTCAATTGGCTCGTGGCTAAGAGGTATCCCATCATGCAACAGGGCCATTCCCCAGATCTCGTTTGCAGCTCGTTACACTCAGATGTGGTCTCTCTTTTGGCCGTGGCTACGTATACTTTTTTCTAAATGTTTGGCTATTTGTTGATCATAAAAAGCTATTTTCATAGCTACTGTGTGTGTGTTTCTCTTGCTGGTTGTGTGGCCTTTTCGTTGGCCGTTTTTGGTATCCCGTTCTCTCCCTTTCTTCCCCAGGCCTAGGCCCGTTTCAGTTAGAGGACCTAGTCCTCCCCATTGTTTCTCTGTGGTCTTTTTGTTTTGTGCTTCCTGTTACTTGTTAGCTCATTTAGTGTTTTGTCGTCTGGTAGTTGTGTTATCCTGCCTTTGTTTCCCCTGGGCTAGGCCCGTTTAAATTAGAGGATCTAGTCCTCCCTGTTGTTTTTGTTCCCGTCGGTTACTAGGTTGTTTTTAGTTAGAGGCTCTAGTTTCCCACGTGGGGTTTAGTTAGGTCTTGTATGTGTACGTGTGGTTTGGCAGCTTGCCCCTGTGTGTGTACTCCTTTATACAGCATGTCTAAGGATTCTAAGGAACACAGGCCTTCGGGCTTTAAAAAGTGTGTTGACTGCAACAATAAAATGACTGATGGACACTCCGTGTGCGTGTACTGCTTGGGGCTATTCACCTCCAAGAGTCCTACTTATTTTGTCATTCCTTCAGTCCCCGCGTGCTACAGGAGAGGAAGAACAAGCTCATTCTGAAAGGACTGCTTAAACACTCCTTCGAGGAAGACTTGGCTAAGTCTTCCAGTGCCATATCCTCTCCAGCTAAAAAGGACAAAAAGACTGCTAAGAAGTGCTCTCCGGCTCCATCTGTTTCTTCGGAGCCACCAGAGAAAGTTGCTAGAACAGCTTCTCCTTCTTCGGCTCCACTGGCTTTGGTGCTGACAGAAGATAGTGTATTGACTAAGTCTGTATCGGCTCCCAGCCTTTCAGAGCCGGTCACAGATATTTTGGTTCGGAGCCGGTCTCCAGTTCGACCGGGTTCTCTTTCACATCAGTCTCCCTCTGTAGGGAGATCCAGATCTCCAAATATATCCCCCAGGTCCTCGAAGTCCCTTTCTGATGAGGATGTTGATGGAGTGGTGAAGAAACTGCTTCAGTCATCGATGCTGGCCAAATTGATTTCGGCTCCGACCCAGTCGGCTCTGGAGACCATGGCCCCTTCATCGTTTGTTGTTCCTCCTCCGAGCCTTTCTCGGCTCTCAGAGTCAGAGTTGTCGGTTCCGTTGGGTGCCATTAGGTCGGTTCCAGTAGCTTCGCCTGGCCTCTCTGTTCCAATTTCCACTGCGACCCTGTCGGTTCCGCCCACAGGGTCGAGGGTCCACAGTTCCCCTGTTGGACCCGTGGGTGAGGGCTCAGATCGATCATCGGTTCCGAGCCTTCCTCTCAGTGCTTCGGCTCTGGTGAGCTTGGACCAGACATCTGCTTTGGACCTCATCTCTTCGGCGCTGAGGGCCACTACCGTATCCTCTATAGTTAATCGGCCTTCGGAGCCGGGGGGATCAGCCTTCGAGGTTATGAGGAGCATGCTGGCCAGATCGTCAGCTGCATCCTACGGCACTGACACTATGCCCCCTTCGGCACCGGTGTCAGTTTCAGATCACCCTCTATCCATGGACAGCGGAGACCGAAGGCCTCAGGATACCTCAATGAGTGGTCACCAACTTTCTGACGTCTCCCCAGAGTTTTTGTCTGAGGAGCCCGTCAGAAAGAGATTGTGTAAGAGGAAACACGTAGACTCCCCAGATGAGTCTCTCACGTTGGACACCGACCTCAGAGTCAGAGGGGTCCCCCAAGTCATCTACTGAAGATATCTATTTTTCAGATATCCTTGAGATCTTGAAGCAGAGAGGCGGCTGGCCCTCCAACCCCCCTTCTGATGAGGAGTCTGTGTTCCTGAAGGCTTTCGGGCTCAACCTTCCGCCTCTTGGGTGTCTCCCCCTTTCGATGAGCTGCTAGATCTCGTCTGTCGAAAGGTGTGGGAAACTCCTGACATTGTGGAACCGGTCCCTAGGAGATCAAATAAGTTTTTGCCTGCTCCCACAGACGAGGAATATCTGACAAAAAGCATTCCAGTAGATGCCATGGTGGTTGGCAGCAGCCACCAAGAAGGAACTTGCTGAAACTTCGTCTACCGTCCATCCGCCTAACAAGGAGTCTCAGGCCATGGACAGGTATGTGTTTACCTCAGCGGCTTTAACTGTGCGGTCGCTGAACTACTTGACGTATTTTACAAGACTTCAGAGAGATCTCCTAAACAAGCTAGGAGATTCTCTATAGGATAACATTTCTGATGCCATGGCACAGAAGGTCATTGTACAGATGTCTACCCTAAATTCCCTTACCAACTCCTCCATGAGGCTGATCTCATACGCAGCCAACTGAGTGAGCAGGGCAGCGGGATCCGGAGTCACTGTCAGGAGACACTCCTGGATGCGCCTGTGTAATTTCACTGAGGCCTTCAAGTCTATGTTCACCAACGCCCCATTTGACGGTTCATCGTTATTCGGAACCAAGGTGAAGGACACACTCACTAGGTGCGAGAAGGAAGGGAAAACCCTGTCTGCCGTGGGAGTCTGTTTTTCCATGCCTTCTAGACCTTACCCCAAGGACCAGAAGGGTGGGAAAATGTGGTTCAGGAAGTCGCAGAGGTTTTTTCACTACGCACAAAGTGATTCCCCCTCCAGAGGCAGGGGAGGGGGTGGAAATTCAGGTAGATGCTGCCCTAGAGGTAGAGGAGGCCCACGTAATTAGGGAGACTGTGATTCCTTTTGCGGTTCTCCCTAACAGCGCTCCTGAAAGGAGGCCCGACTGTGTGTCTCTGGAGCCAGTCAGGGGTCGCTTTTCTTTATTCTCAGAAGCCTGGCAAGACGTCACCCAAGACGAGCGTGTATTAAAGATAATTTCCAGAGGTTATCATATTCCCTTCTCTTCTCCTCCCCCGCCAACCAAGAGAATTCCAGACGTTCCACCCAGTCACAGGGATTCTGCAACTTTAGAAATAAAAAAGTTGCTTTCAAAGAGAGCCATCCAGCCTATCCACGCAGACAAAGTAGGATTAGGGACTTGCTCCAGATTCTTTTTGGTGCCGAAAAGAACAGGGGACCTGAGACCCATCTTAGATCTCAGCCGATTAAACCTACATGTACAAAAGTCCAAGTTCCGCATGGTCACCTTACAGTCAATACTCCCTCTGTTAGGGAAAGATGTCTGGATGTGCTCCATCGACCTCAAAGATGCTTACTACCATATCAAGATGGACAGGGCATTGAGAAGTCATCTACGCTTCTGGCTGGGAGCCAGTCATTTTCAGTTTCGCGCTCTGCCCTTTGGTCTCACCACAACTCCCAGGGTGTTCACCAAATGCATGGCAGTGGTAATGGCTCACTTGAAATGTCAGGGATTCCTCTGTCATCACCAGGCATCTACTGTTAAAGACCAGGGACGCCACCATTACAGTGTGCTAAAGGTTAGGAATTACTCTAAATTGGGAAAAATCTGCCTTGTTGCCTCGCAGCGTGTCACTTTTATCGGCGCTGAACTAGATACAGTGCCCATGAGGGCCTTCTTACCAGAAGAGAGAATTCAGGCTCTACAACAGCAGGTCTACGCATTACTACCATTGAGGAAGGTCAAGGCAAAAGTGGTTTTCAAGTTATTAGGGACCATGGCTGCCACGATCATGCTAGTTCCCCTTGCCAGACTACACATGAGGGTTCTTCAGTGGCTGCTTTTCGCCCAATGGTCACTACAGCATCTTCCACTCTCCCATCCTGTTCTGATTGCGGACACGTGCAGGCAGGATCTATGCTGGTGGCTTCAGGCCAGCAGTCTCAACATGGGCAAGCCTTTTGTGCCATCTTCTCCAGTTGCCACGGATGCCTCCCAGATCGTGGGGGGGGGGCATTATCTCGGCAGGACAGTCCAAGGCACGTGGCAGGATCAAGAGACCCATTTTGCATATCAATGTCTTGGAGATGAGAGCAGTGCTCTTACTGTTGCAAGCACGTCAGAGCTTTCTCCCTCTAGGGACAATTGCAATCCACTCAGACAACATGTCAGTGGTATGGTTTCTGAACAAGCAGTGAGGAACCAAATCATACCCCCTTTGCAGAGAGGCACTTCGAGTTTGGCAGTGGGTAGTGTCTTCCCATCGTTTTCTAGTTGCAACGCATATACCAGGGAAGTCCAACGTGATTGCCGACAGGCTGAGCAGAGCTATCCTAATGCTTCACGAGTGGTCCCTGAACAAATATGTTGCGGAGAAGATATTCCACAGATGGGGCCAGCCCCCTCAATGCCAAATGCAGCAGCTACTTCACCCATATCCGCCTGCAGGGGGAGACACCCAGGGACGCTCTGGTTCACGATTGGCCCTCCGGTCTTCTCTATGCCTTTCCATTGTTTCTGATATCAAAGGTCATTCAGAAAGCACAATCTTTGGGAAGCAAGATTATCCTGATTGCCCCACACTGGCCTCATTAGATTTGGTTTCCCTTCCTTCAGGCCTATCTAATGGATGATCCCTGGATTCTGGACCCAGATCCAGATCTAGTGACTCATATGTCAGGACAGTTCCATCCCTCCATCCAAACCCTTAAGTTGACAGCTTGGCTGCTCCAGTTCCGTCCCTAGTCAGGCTTCATGATTTTTCCCCGGAAGTGGTCCATATTCTGTCTTCTTTCCACAAGCCTTCTACCAGGAAGATTTATTCCAGTAAGTGGAAGAGATTCTCCATTTGGGCTCATGAAAGACATATATCGATCCTTATACAGCACCTATTTCGGCAATATTAGAATTTCTTTCTCAACTGTTCAGTCAGGGGTCAGCTGCAGCTACCATTAAAGTGCAACTGGCAGCTATTTCTACCTTTCACGTTGCCAATGAGCCCAACCTTATGGTTCATAAGCTTTGTAGGGCCTTTCTGAAAGGAACAATGTCACTCCGACCTCCAGTCTTTGATCCAGTAATGCCATGGGACCTCAATTTTGTGTTACAGAAGCTCACCTCGACTTCCTTTGAGCCCACAGGTACGTGTGACCTTAAATTCTTGTCATGGAAGACAGTATTCTTGGTAGCCATAACTTCAGCTAGGCGGGTCTCTGAGCTCCAAGCTTTATTGATTAAGCCACCTTATTTGGTGTTTCACAAAGACAGGGTCTCCTTAAGAACCAATCCTTCTTTATTCCAAAGGTTGTTATTGTTGTCAATATCAACCAATCCATTGAGTTGCCTGTGTTTTTCCTGAATTTTCTAACAAGGCAGAATTTAAGTTTCATCAGCTGGACGTTCATAGACGATTTACATAGGACAAAAGATTTCAGGGAATCGGATCAACTGTTTGTCTCGTTTTCAGACACTAGACTTGGGGTTCCTGTTTCTAAAGTAACTTTGTCTCACTGGATTTCCAATTGCATCTCATTTATTTATGGTTCCAGTGGCAAAGAATTACCCTTTAAAGTGAAGGCTCATTCTACACGATCTGTGGCTACCTCTACTGCATTTCAGGCTAGGATTTCTATGGATGATATTTGTGCTGCAGCAACATGGACTTTGTCTCATACTTTTATTAGTCACTACAAATTAGATCTGGTCTCAAGGAAGATTTTCCTTTGGTTCCACAGTGCTCAAGAGTATTTTTCACTGAGCCACCCAATGACAAGGTGCTAGGGACGCTGTCCCAGGGGTAAGAATGAAGGCGGGATTGGACTACATAACATCGAAGTTATGTACTCACCATAACGGTCGATGTATGTAGTCCTTCTCACCTTACATTCTTACTAACCCCCCCCCACCCCTTGAGGACCTGGAGGTATAGTCTCTAGGTGTCAGTAGTCCTTTATTGGGGTTGTTCTTCTTCTGTGTGTGTGTGTGTGTGTGTGTGTGTGTGTGTGTGTGTGTGTGTGTGTGTTGTATGCGTGCTTGCAGCAAACAAGGTCTGGGGAATGGGCCTTTTGCATGATGGGATACCTCTTAGCCACGAGCCAGTTGAAGACTTTGAGCTAGAGTATGGCCGAGTCGGAGCTGAGGTTCGACTCCGAACCCAGGGGTAAGAATGTAAGGCGAGATGGAATACATACATTGAACGTTATAGTGAGCACATAACTTCTTGTTTTTATTCGACTGAGTAGACTTCAGTACTGACTTACCGTTTGAAAAAAATTTTTCTGTGAACACCAGTAATGTTGCTGTTTGCTGACCTATCCCAAATTGTTGTACTCTGTTGCTTCCAAAGAGTTTCATGTTCAAGTTCTGCCATGACCACTTAAGTAACAAGCCATAAGTAACCTCTTCAGTATAGCCTTGTCTGTCTCTCCATCTTTTTTCTGTTCCCCCATTTCTGTTTAGCTTTATGTAGCCTCCTAATCATGTCTACCAGTAACACATGGCTTTTAATGTACTTTTTTATTTTATTTTACATTTTTTTACTGGGGTAATGCAATGATCACTGCTGACCTCTTGCAAGTTCCACCCAGGTACATGCTGTGTGACAGGAATCTGATATCACTGCACTGCCAGCTTCTAAATGAAGTATTGCTGAAATTATGTAAACCTTAAGGGGAAATCATGTATTCTACAGAAATTCTGTGGTTTATATCAGTCTTGTTTCAGACTGCAATAAGAAAATCCATTATCAACTCACACAAATCTAAGTTAAATGGCTGTAGCTTTTATTAAATATTCAAGACTCCCCTAGGTCTACAGATTGTTTTTTTTAAGTCCGGTAGTATATGTATAATAGCTTTATTTAATATTTGTGTATACTTAATAAATCATCACAAAAATGAATCTAAATAAATGTTGCTCTTGTCTGTCTAGTTTATCTCCATGTAACCAGTTCAGCAATCAGTAACACAGAAAATTAATTAAAATAGCACTTACTTGTTTTAAAAAAACTGCAGACAACCTTGTGTGACTTAGAAAACATGAATGAAAACATATTGTACTAGTTCCACCAGGACCTTTATTTCCATAGTTAGGGTTATTTAGAAATGGAGATTAAAGTTCTTCAGTTAAACAACTGGAAACTTGGGTAAATCATCTGCTAGACTGATTGTATAACACTAAAAAGAAGTGTTTACTTTCAAATGTGTTACACTTTGCAGGGCTGTAATATAATGTAATTTTCTGCCCTATTCTCTACATATATTTTATTAACCACATAATGAGGCAACAGTCAGAGTGGCAAGTCCCTGTCTTGCCAAACTGCTCACCACTACTCATCCCAGCTCTCCATATTTCACAGCCTCTGCCTTGGGGGCTCAGTGCTCCTTCTAGCTTGGGAGAAAACATGGAAATATGTAATTTCCGTAGAGATGCAAGAGTCTCTGCTTTAAATCCTCTGTAGCCAAGCAATCACAATCCAATACAGACATTTGGGCCTTGTTAATCCATACAACATAGCCAACAGATATAACAGGATCTGCATTCACATTACAGAAGTTTAACCCCCTCCCCCTGTAACACCAACACCAGAAAAAGCAAGAAACTGTCACAAAAAGAGAAACAAAACTTATATGGACAGCAAATAAGGCTACGGGCAGTGGATGCACATACCTGTATTTAACTTTGCAGAAGGGCGCTGGCTCAGCGACGATTAGCCAAACGGAGTAATCCTCAAAGAAATAGATATGTCAAGCAACTACTCAGAGTAGAGTATTTCCTAGAGATGCTCTGCATCAGCATTTTATTGGAAGCCGAAAAGATAATCTGCATAAGTGATTAACCCGAGGCATTTCCTGGGCAAAAACGACTGAAAGAGAGGTGGGGTTGTGGGTGGTTCACTGAGGAGCAATGGCAGAAATTGAAAAAATACATAGGGCATTGTTAAGACCTTCCAGTGCCCATTTACTCTCTGCAGCTCCGCAAGACTCCTGTAGGCTTAAGATTGCTAGCAGTAACTGAGTTGTAACAAAGGAGAACAACAGAAACAGTTGAATTAGGTATTTCTGATGGCAGCACGACTTTTATGAAGTGCAGCATTCAAAGGTAGGGGAGAAAAAATGTTTTGATAATGAGGACATAAATGCAGCATGTAGTGGTCCTTCAGTAAGCCATTTATTAGTCTTTTTGACAGCTTTACTTATTTTACATATCTGTTATAGACAGGCAGATGTAAACTTCTGGGTGCCTGTATTATGTTTGTCTGTAAGTCTCATTGTTCTCCTTAAACCCTTCACTCTCCTGCTGCAGTTTCAAACAACTTCAGCCATCATCTTTCATTCATTCATTCATTAAACTTGATTTTGTTGTATGTGTTTAAAAACACCCCCCCCCCCACACACACACACACTTACACTTGTCTTACTTATTTCTGCCACCTGCTTTTGCTGTATACTGTTCATCTCCTCACTGTAATTTCATATTTTGTGTGCTCACAGATCCTTACAAGCTTTATTTAAGAGAAAATTCAAGAGATGCTTCCCCTACCAGAGACATTCATTCCTCTGATTTTTTTTTCCAGAAAAGGAATATGTATCTACATTTTGGTGTAATTAAATTAGAAATAAAATTTTTATTTTTTATTTTACAGTTTGGTAACCAGCTTATTAGACTTTTCTATATACCCTTTTCAGCCACAATCCAGGTATAAAAGCACAATAGTAGTAGTAGTAGCATAACAAAGAAAGCGTAAGTACAGGGTTTTGGACAAAAAGTACAAAAGCTTTTGTGTATGGGTACAAAAACAGAACTGATAATTCAGTAAGTATTAGTTGGGTAAGCAACACAGCAAAAAAGCTTCACACAGATAAGTGAATTATGATGTGATGGATATGAACTGTACAAGTAGAAGTAATATGTAATTCCACATCAGAAATGTATAGTTAAAAGCCAAAGTTGTATAACCTAGGTAGTGTTATGAAGGTAAGTGCACTTGGATGTCCTTGTTAAGGTTTTTGTGAGCGACTGCAGTGTGTGTTTTTTTTATGTCTGCAGGTAGGAGGTTCTACATAGCAGGCCTTACTCTAGAGAAAGCTTTAACTCTAATGGCCTGCTTGAATCTTAGTCTGACTAGGGTGAAGATGTATTTATTCTTAGCTGTTTCTAAGGAAGTAGTTTTGTTCCCTAATATGCTGCATTCTTCTGAGGGAATAACAATAGCAAATTGTAAGGATTTTAAGTATTAAGTAGAAAGGCAGCTCTGTTAGTTATCTGACGCCAGTGCGCTTTCTAATAAGCTACAATAGGGATGATTTCTATGTGTTAAAACAGGAAATCTGAATATTTTATGTTCTACTACTTGTAGTTTATAAGTATTAGATGAGTGAAGGGATATAAATAGTAGGGCAGTCTTGGGAATTAGGACATTTTGGCCATGGGCATATGAGCATTTAAGCTAAGATGATGACTGATGTGCTACACATAATTTTGTCTTTTTTTTTTTTTTTTTTTAAGTTATTACGTCTTTGTGTGAATTAAAATTTAGAAATGAGTCTGGTGTCACACCTAAATATTTCTGTTGATTTTAATTAGGGACGGTGCTTCCTTTAGAGTCCTTTAAGGTTATAGTAGGAAGTGAAGAGAGTTTCTGGACTGTTGTAAAAATGGTGACATTTGTTTTAATGCAGTTAAGTAAAAGTTTACTTGTGTAGGTTATATATGTTTTCAGAAAAGAACAGATGTTATGTAGTCCAATCTTGTCTTCATTCTTACCCCTGGGTTCGGAGCCGAACCGCGGCTCCGACTCAGCCATACTCTAGCTCAAAGTCTTCAGTTGGCTCGTGGCTAAGGGGCATCCCATCATGCAACAGGCCCATTCCCCAGATCTCGTTTGCCGCTCGTTACGTTCAGACATGGTCTCGCTTTTGGCCGTGGCTAAATATACTTTTTTCTAAATTTTTGGCTGCTCGGTGATCATAAAAAGCTATTTTCATAGCTACTGTGTGTGTCTCTTGCTGGTTGTGTGGCCTTTTTGTTGGACATTTTTGGTATCCCATTCTCTCCCTTTCTTCCCACGGGCTAGGCCCTTTTCAGTTAGAGGACCTAGTCCTCCCCATTATTTCCATGTGGTCTTTTTGTTTTGTGCTTCCTGTTACTTGTTAGCTCATTTAGTTTTTTGTTGTCTGGTAGTGGTGTTATCCTGCCTTTGTTTCCCCCGGGCAAGGCCCATTTAAATTAGAGGACCTAGTCCTCCCTGTTTTTGTTCCCGTCTGTTACTAAGCCATTTTTAGGTAATGGCTCTAGTTTCCCGCGTGAGGTTTAGTTAGGTCTTTTGTGTGTAGTTATGGTTTGGCAGCTTGTCCCTGTGTGTGTACTCCTTTATACAACATGTCTAAGGATTCTAAGGAACACAGGCCTTCGGGCTTTAAAAAGTGTGTTGAATGCAACAATAAAATATCTTTGACTGATGGGCACTCAGTGTGCGTGTACTGCTTGGGAGCTATTCACCTCCAAGAGTCCTGCTTGTTTTGTCATTTCTTCAGTCCCCATCTGCTACAGGAGAGGAAGAACAAGCTCATTCTGAAAGGACTGCTTAAACACTCCTTTGAGGAAGACTTGGCTAAGTCTTCCAGTGCCATATCCTCTCCAGCTAAGAAGGACAAAAAAACTGCTAAGAAGCACTCTCCGTTTCTTCGGCACCACCAGAGAAAGCTGCTAGAACAGCTTCTCGTTCTTCAGCTCCATTGGCTTTGGTGCCCACAGAAGGTAGTGTATTGACCAAGTCTGTATCGGCTCCCAGCCTTTTGGAGCCGGTCATGGATATTTTGGTTCGGAGCCGGTCTCCAGTTGTTCGACCAGGTTCTCCTTCATGTCAGTCTCCCTCTGTAGGGAGATCCAGATCTCCAGCTATATCCTCCAGGTCTTCGAGGTCCCTTTCCGATGATGACGTTGATAGAGTAGTGAAGAAACTGCTTCAGTCATCGGTGCTGGCCAAATTGATTTTGTCTCCGACCCAGTCGGCTCCGGAGACTATGGCCCCTTCATTGTTTGTTGTTCCTCCTCCAAACCTTTCTCGGCCCTCGGAGCCAGAGTTATCGGTTCTGTCAGGTGCCGTTCGGTCTGTTCCAGTAGCTTCGCCTGGCCTCTCTGTTCCGATTTCTGCTCCGACCCAGTCGGTTCCGTCCACGGGGTTGAGGGCCCACAGTTCTTCGGTCGGACCCGAGGGGGAGGGCTCGGATCGATTTTAATCAGTTTTGAGCCTTTCGCTCAGTGCTTCGGCTTGGGTGAGCTTGGACCCGACATCTGCTTCGGACCTCATCTCCTCGATGCCAAGGGCTACTACCATATCCTATACGGTTAGTCGGCCTTCGGACCCAGGGGGATCAGCCTTTGAGGTTATGAGGAGTGTGCTGGCCAGGTCGTCAGCTGCATCCTACGGCACCGACACTCTGCCTCCTCCAGCACCGGTGTCAGTTTCAGATCACCCTCTATCCATGGACCGCGGAGACCCAAGGCCTCAGGATACCTCCATGAGTGGGCCCCAACTTTCTGATGTCTCCCCAGAGTTTTTGCCTGAGGAGCCCGTCAGAAAGAGATTGTGTAAGAGGAAACGCGTCGACTCCCCGGATGAGTCTCTCACTTCGGACATCGACCTCGAGGAGTCAGAGGGGTCCCTCAAGTCGTCTTCTGAAGATATATCTCTTTTTCAGATATCCTTGAGATCTTGATGCAGAGAGGTGGCTGACCCTCCAAATCCCCTTGTGATAAGGAGTCTGTGTTTCTGAAGGCTTTCAGGTCTCAACCTTCGTCCTCTTGGGGGTGTCCCCCTTTCGATGAGCTACTAGATCTCTTCTATCAAAAGGTGTGGGACACTCCTGACACTGTGGAACCGGTCCCTAGGAGACTCAATTAATTTTTGTCCACTCCCACAGACCAGGAATATCTGACAAAAGGCGTTCCAGTAGATGCCATGGTAGTGGCAGCAGCCACCAAGAAGGAACTTGCTGAAATGTCATCTACCGTCCATCCGCCTAACAAGGAGTCTCGCGCCATGGACAGGTATGGGAAGCGTGTGTTTACCTGAGCGGCCTTTACTCTGCGGTCGCTGAACTACTTGACGCATTTTACAAGGCTCCAGAGAGATCTCCTAAACAAGCTAGGAGATTCTCTACAGGGTAACGTTTCTGATGCCGTGGCACAGAAAGTCAATGCACAGGTGTCTACCCTAAATTCCCTTACCAACTCCTCCATGAGGCTGATCTCATATGCAGCCAACGGAGCGAGCAGGGCATTGGGTTCCGGAGTCGCTCTTGGGAGACCGTCCTGAATGCGCCTTTGTAATTTCGTGGAGGCATTCAAGTGTACGTTCACCAATGCCCCATTTGATGGTGCATCATTGTTCGGAACCAAGGTGGAGGACACTCTCACTAGGTGCGAGCAGGTAGGAAAAATCCTGTGTGCCGTGGGAGTCCATTTTTCCATGCCTTCTAGACCTTACCCCAATGGCCAGAAGGGTGGGAAAATGTGGTTTAGGAAGTCGCAGAGGTTTTTTCAGGATAATTCCCCCTCCAGAGGCAAGGGAAGGGGTGGAAATTCAGGTAGACGCTGCCCTAGAGGCAGAGGAGGCCCGTGTAACCAGGGGAGACCATGATTCCTTTCATGGTTCTCCCTACCAGCACTCCTGAAAGGAGACGTGACTGTGTGTCTGTGGAGCTGGTCGGGGGTCGCATTTCTTTATTCCCAGAAGCCTGGCAAGACATCACCCAAGATGACTTGGTATTAAAGATGATTTCCAAAGGTTGTCTTAGTCCCTTCTCTTCTCCTCCCCCGCCAACCAAGAGAATTCCAGACGTTCCACCCAGTCACAGGGATTCTGCAACTTTAGAAATAAAAAAGTTGCTTTCAAAGAGAGCCAGCCATCCAGCTTGTCCCTGCAGACCAAGTAGGATTAGGGACTTACTCCAGATTCTTTTTGGTGCCGAAAAGAACAGGGGACCGGAGACCCATCTTAGATCTCAGCCGATCTACATGTACAAAAGTCCAAGTTCCGCATGGTCTCCTTACAGTCAAAACTCCCTCTGTTGGTGAAAGATGTATGGATGTGCTCCGTCGACCTCAAAGATGCTTACTACCATATCAAGATGGACAGGGCATCGAGAAGTCATCTACGCTTCCGGCTGGGAGCCAGTCATTTTCAGTTTCGCGCTCTGCCTTTTGGTCTCACCACAGCCCCCAGGGTGTTCACCAAATGCATGGCAGTGGTAACGGCTCACTTGAGACGTCTGGGATTCCAAGTGTTTCCGTACCTGGACGACTGGCTCCTTTCTGCCACCACCAGGCATCTACTGTTACAGACCAGGGACGCCACCATTACACTGTGCCAAAGGTTAGGAATTACTCTAAATTGGGGAAAATCTGCCTTGTTGCCCTCGCAGTGTGTCACTTTTTTATCGGCGCCGAACTAGATACGGTGCTCATGAGGGCCTTCTTACCAGAAGAGAGAATTCAGGCTCTACAACAGCAGGTCTTACTACCATTGAGGAAGGTCAAGGCAAAAGTGGTCCTCAAGTTATTAGGGACCATGGCTGCCACGATCATGCTAGTTCCCTTTGCCAGACTACACATGAGGGTTCTTCAGTGGCTGCTTTTCGGCCAATGGTCACTACAGCATCTTCCACTCTCCCATCCTGTTCTGATTGCGGACACGTGCAGGCAGGATCTATGCTGGTGGCTTCAGGCCAGCAGTCTCAACATGGGCAAGCCTTTTGTGCCATCTTCTCCAGTTGCCACGGATGCCTCCCAGATCGTGGGGGGGGGCATTATCTCGGCAGGACAGTCCAAGGCACGTGGCAGGATCAAGAGACCCATTTTGCATATCAATGTCTTGGAGATGAGAGCAGTGCTCTTACTGTTGCAAGCACGTCAGAGCTTTCTCCCTCTAGGGACAATTGCAATCCACTCAGACAACATGTCAGTGGTATGGTTTCTGAACAAGCAGTGAGGAACCAAATCATACCCCCTTTGCAGAGAGGCACTTCGAGTTTGGCAGTGGGTAGTGTCCTCCCAACGTTTTCTAGTTGCAACGCATATACCAGGGAAGTCCAACGTGATTGCCGACAGGCTGAGCAGAGCTATCCTAATGCTTCACGAGTGGTCCCTGAACAAATATGTTGCGGAGAAGATATTCCACAGATGGGGCCAGCCCCCTCAATGCCAAATGCAGCAGCTACTTCACCCATATCCGCCTGCAGGGGGAGACACCCAGGGACGCTCTGGTTCACGATTGGCCCTCCGGTCTTCTCTATGCCTTTCCATTGTTTCTGATATCAAAGGTCATTCAGAAAGCACAATCTTTGGGAAGCAAGATTATCCTGATTGCCCCACACTGGCCTCATCAGATTTGGTTTCCCTTCCTTCAGGCCTATCTAATGGATGATCCCTGGATTCTGGACCCAGATCCAGATCTACTGACTCATATGTCAGGACAGTTCCATCCCTCCATCCAAACCCTTAAGTTGACAGCTTGGCTGCTCCAGTTCCGTCCCTAGTCAGGCTTCATGATTTTTCCCCGGAAGTGGTCCATATTCTGTCTTCTTTCCACAAGCCTTCTACCAGGAAGATTTATTCCAGTAAGTGGAAGAGATTCTCCATTTGGGCTCATGAAAGACATATATCGATCCTTATACAGCACCTATTTCGGCAATATTAGAATTTCTTTCTCAACTGTTCAGTCAGGGGTCAGCTGCAGCTACCATTAAAGTGCAACTGGCAGCTATTTCTACCTTTCACGTTGCCAATGAGCCCAACCTTATGGTTCATAAGCTTTGTAGGGCCTTTCTGAAAGGAACAATGTCACTCCGACCTCCAGTCTTTGATCCAGTAATGCCATGGGACCTCCATTTTGTGTTACAGAAGCTCACCTCGACTTCCTTTGAGCCCACAGGTACGTGTGACCTTAAATTCTTGTCATGGAAGACAGTATTCTTGGTAGCCATAACTTCAGCTAGGCGGGTCTCTGAGCTCCAAGCTTTATCGATTAAGCCACCTTATTTGGTGTTTCACAAAGACAGGGTCTCCTTAAGAACCAATCCTTCCTTTATTCCAAAGGTTGTTATTGTTGTCAATATCAACCAATCCATTGAGTTGCCTGTGTTTTTCCTGAATTTTCTAACAAGGCAGAATTTAAGTTTCATCAGCTGGACGTTCATAGACGATTTACATAGGACAAAAGAGTTCAGGGAATCGGATCAACTGTTTGTCTCGTTTTCAGACACTAGACTTGGGGTTCCTGTTTCTAAAGTAACTTTGTCTTACTGGATTTCCAATTGCATCTCATTTATTTATGGTTCCAATGGCAAAGAATTACCCTTTAAAGTGAAGGCTCATTCTACAAGATCTGTGGGTACCTCTACTGCATTTCAGGCTAGGATTTCTATGCATGATATTTGTGCTGCAGCAACATGGGCTTTGTCTCATACTTTTATTAGTCACTACAAATTAGATCTGGTCTCGAGGCAGATCTTCATTTGGTTCCACAGTGCTCAAGAGTATTTTTCACTGAGCCACCCAAGGTCAAGGTGCTAGGGACGCTGTCCCAGGGGTAAGAATGAAGGTGAGATTGAACTACATAACATCAAGAAGTTATGTATTCACCATAACGTTCGATGTATGTAGTACTTCTCGCCTTACATTCTTACAACCCCCCCCCCCCCTTTGAGGACCTGGAGGTAGTCTCTAGGTGTCAGTAGTCCTTTCTGTTGGGGTTGTTCTCAGAGTGTGTGTGTGTGTGTGTGTGTGTGTGTGTGTGTGTGTGTGCGTGTGCGTGTGCGTGTGTGTGTGTGTGTGTGTGTGTGTGTGTGTGTGCGTGTGTGTGTTTGCAGCAAACAAGATCTGGGGAATGGGCCTATTGCATGATGGGATACCTCTTAGCCACTAGCCAATTGAAGACTTTGAGCTAGAGTATGGCCGTGTCGGAGCCAAGGTTTGGCTCCGAACCCAGGAGTAATAATGTAAGCCGAGATGGACTACATACATCAAATGTTATGGTGAGTACATAACTTCTTGTTTTCCGTCATTCATCTTGTTTGCTCACTCAGCAGATTTAAAAGTGTGTATGATACAGGAAAAGCACATTTGTTTGTGGTTTTTATATCTGCCACCAGTAACTGTAGCAGAGTTGTAATGTATTTTTCTGGGAAATTTGCTAGAAAGTTTTTATATTCGTGTGTACCAACAATACTCTTACATAGCCATTTGGCTTCTTTTGTCATTCATTTCACAACAAACATGTTGGACATTTTTCTGTCTAGCAAAGTGTTGTATATCTTATTTATATCATTAGTGTGTTCTTACATTAAAAGCAAAAGTAATACTTTATCAGAAAAGGTAATATTTTCTCTAATTTAAATGTTACAGTAGAACATACTTTACATTGCTAATAGGACATGCATGTATTTGAGACTGGCCTGCTTAAAACAGCATTTTAAAAGTAGAGGAAGCACTAACATCTTAGAAGAAAGCTGTCGTGGCTATGTTACCTAAAGATGGTAAAGATATTTCAGACCCAGCTTCTTATAGACCCATTTCAGTTTTAAACTGTGATTATGAAGTGTTTGTCTTATGTCTGTGCTAGCTAAAAGAATGGTAGAGGTGTTGCCAAGATTGATAGATATGAATCAGTGTGGTTTTGTGAAAGGGAAGCAAACATTTGACAACATTAATATAACAATGACTTCCAAGATGGCTGCACATTGAGTAACAACTTAATTTCAACTCTCCCAGTGTGAAAAAATAAACTCAGAGAGAGCTAGTAAACTCATTGTTTTTTTTTTTTTTTTTTGGGGGGGGGGTAAATGTCAGTAACTGGCTAGTAAGTGCACTGTCTGGATGCCAACAAAAAGGACATTTAGAGAACTTGAAAAAATCAACCACAAAAAGTGTGGAAAAACACTGACTTGGAAGAATGCTCCAGCTGTTAAGCAAAAAAGCAGTTGAAGTTCCAACTTTGGTGCAAAACTTGACTTCCAGTGACCTAGAGGAAAAATAAGTCAAATGTATTCAAAACTGATTAAAATAAACAAAACACTGATGGGGTATATCAACTCAGTTAAGAAAAGGCTGGATAAAATGGATATTCGGTTCAGGTGATAATACTGCAAAAGTTGGAGGTTGAAATGAAGGAAAGGCTGACTGAATATGAAACTGCTCAAGAAGAGAGGTTTCAAAAAAATAATAGATTTAGAGGTGGAGCATGCAGGGAAAACCTGCAATTTTCTGCTGTACCAGAGAAACTAGAAGGAATAGACTGTATTAATTTTATGAATGCACAAATAAGCATCTGGGCTAGTATTCCACAGCAGCAGGAGTTGTTAATTGAAAAGGCAGATCATGTGTATGCTCCAAACCTGGCCATGAGAAAGCAACCTAGACCTTTAATAGTAAAAATGCAATCCTACCAGCAGAAAGAGTTGATTGAGAAAACTGTGGCAGAAGGACAAAGTACTAAAAGTGGGAGACAGTAGTGTGTTTGTGGAAAATGATTACTCACTGTGCACTAGGCAGAAGAGGAGTAAATATATTCCCCTAGTCAGGGAATGTTGAGATGGAGGTGTGAGATCCAAACTGCTGTATCCATGTATACATCTTAAGAATTTATTTTCCTTCTTCTTTCGGCTGCTCCCGTTAGGGGTCACCACAGAGGATCAACTGTTTCCATTTCTTCCTGTCCTCTGCATCTTTCTCTGTCACACCAACCACCTGCATGTCTAACCCTTATTTTAGGCCTTCCTCTTTTCCTGATACCTGGCAGCTTCATCCTTAGCATCTTTTTCCCAATGTACTCTGCATCCCTCCTCAGCACATGTCCAAACCAACGTAATCTTGCCTCTCTGGCTTTGTCTCCAAACCTTCCAACCTGGGCTGACCCTCTAATATACTTATTCCTAATCCTGTCCATCCTTGTCACACCCAGTGCAAATCTTAACATCTTCAACTCTGCCACGTCAAGCTCTGACTCCTGCCTTTTTGTCAATGCCATCGTCTCCAACCCATATAACATAGCTGGTCTCACTACCCTCTTGTAGATCTTCCCTTTCGCTCTTACTGGTACTCATCTTTCACAAATCACTCCTGACACTCTTCTCCACCTACTCCATCCTGCCTGTACTCTCTTCTTCACCTCTCTTCCACACTCACCATTACTCTGAACTGTTAATCCCAAGTATTTAAACTCGTCCACCTTCGCCACCTCTACTCCCTGCATCCTCACCATTCCTCTATCCTCCCTCTCATTCACACACATATATTCTTAGTCCTGCTGACTTTCATTCCTCTTCTCTCTAGAGCATATCTCCACCTTTCCAGGGTCTCCTCCACCGGTTCCCTACTCTCACTGCAGATCACAATGTCATCTGCAAACTTCATAGTCCACGGGGACTCCTGTCTGATCTCGTCTGTTACCCTATCCATCACCATTGCAAATAAGAAAGGGCTCAGAGCTGATCCTTGATGTAATCCCACCTCCACCTTAAACGCATCCGTCACTCCCACCGCAGACCTCGCCGCTGTCACACTACCCTCGTACATATCCTGCACCACTCTTACATACTTCTCTGACACTCCCGACTTCCTCATACAATACTAGAACTCCTCTCTAGGCACCCTATCATATGCTTTCTCTAAATCCAGAGACACAATACAACTCCTTCTCACCTTCTCTGTACTTCTTCAATTTAATTTAAGAATTTTCTTTCCTGGAGGGACAAAATCATTTTTTGATGCAGAACATGCTAAGGAGGAAATACAAAATTTTGTCCAACAAAAAGTGAGCTGTGAAACAAAAAGAGATTCTGTTTCTTGTTCTTCTGGTAATAAAGACCACAGAGAGACTGTGCCAGTGAAACATTTTCAAGCAGAAAATGTTTGAGAGACAGAATAAAGTGCAAGAGTTGACTAGAAGAACCGAGAGTACATTCGAAAGGAAGCAGAGACTTGATTTCAGAGATGGAGATGAATAGGAATAAAACCAGCAACTTGGAAATTGACAAATGCGGGATTATAAAGCATTAATTATATTTGTGAAACATGATAGATCACGAAAATCCAGAAATATTGGAGTTTTTTTTATTTTGTTAAACTTGTAGGGGACTCTAAATCACATGCCCTACTTTATATCATTAATGTTTGAAGGAACACTTAGGAGAGGAGGAAAGGAAGGAAAAGGTTAACTGTAAGCAAATCAGACTTTTCTTTTTAACAGTAATATTTGTATAGTGCATGATATCTGCATGCTGTAAAGTAATGGTTTCTCAGTTATTTTCAAGTATCATGGGAAAACTGAAGTAAACATGTGACCTTTTTTCCTTCATTTCTCTTTCTCCTTGTTCAATTTTAAGAAATGTAGGCACTGCAATGTAAAACAAAAGTCCGTTCAAGAGAGTATGATACAAGAAAATTGTGCGCTTTTTCTCATTTTTACATAGAGGAATGACTGCATTAAGGCTCTTGACTTTATCCAGTAACAAGTTTTAAGATAAAACAAATAAAAAAGAAGATTGAATATAATAAAGATGTCCTGTAGCAAATAAATACTTGTAGAAACAATCCTATACCTGGAACTCATGTCTCCATGGAAACAATCTGATAAAGATAAAAACATAATACCATAATACTTTTCTTTTAATGGCTTTCTTTCAATGAGACTGAGATTTCAGAAAGCATTCAAGTTTTTTTTTCATTTTGGGAGAGTGATAAAGATAAGAAAAAAAGCAGCACTTGGTAGACGCACAGGCTGTACCTTCCATCTTAGCATGGATAGCCTTCCTTTTAGGTTAACCCAAGTCTGTGAGTGTGGCTGTCAGTTTGGGAACATTGTTCCTATTAGGAAGGCAAAACTTCAGTATTTAAAGATGTACATAGTTTTGTATGATGTTAAGGTGATAGGTTTTTGGGGTGTATTAGAGAATGTATTTTCTGTTTGAGCTTTCTCAGTAAAGCAAGCAGTTTTGTAAGGTGTGTGACATAGGCTCAAATGGATATGACAAGAAACAACTGTGTAAAAGGTCATCCTGCCAAATATTAGTGTGTGCATATAACACAAAATGTGGAACTAGATACTTAACAAAAAAAAAATGTTACAGATAAAAGGTGGGAATATTTTTTTAACATAATGAGACTATCAGTATTATCTTTAAATGTTAATGGGCCCACAGATGTATACAAAAGAGAGTAGTGAACTGTATTAAATGTTGAGTGCAAATAGCTATGCTACAGGTGACACATTTGGAAAGATCTGAATATGTGAATTTGATAAAGGTTTTCAGGAAGGTTGTTCAGCAGAATACCTGGGACAAAGGAAAAGAGGAAAACTTACATTAATTGCAAGAGGAGCTCCAATAGTGATAGAATAGGATAACAAGATAATAATGGTAGATGTATAGTACTAAGGGGATACTGGCAAGGGAGGAGGATTACACTGTCGTGTATTTATGTTCCACTTAAAACTGCTATAATGGAGCATAAGAAAATTTTGGGAGAAATCAGTTTTTACCAGTGAATATTACTTTTAGGCAGAGACTGGAATTTGATCTGCAGGAGGGAAAATGTGTCTGGGGAACCCAGAAGGGCAAAATAACAAAGGAGGGTAGAATTTTGAAGAAATTTATAAAAATGTTTGGCATTGAAGATGTAAATTCAGTAGTAGGAGTTAGAACTTGTATTTTCACAGAACATGTACCTTTAATTAAAAGTTTTGATACTCATCCAGTAATTGTTTCACATCATGCACTAGTAATAACTAAAATAAAAATACAGGGTAATGAAATAAAAATTATACACTGCTGCTTTTCCATCTATCTGTTGAAAAGAGAAGGATTTAATGAATGAGTAGTGGAAATTATTTGGGAGTTATTAAAGAAGGCAGAAATTTCTTCTGAAAATATAGCTAGGGAGTGGGATAAAGTTAGGATAGAGGTAAGAGAGAAGGTTAAGAAGCAGCAGTAATTATTTTGAGGTACTGACAAATGTTGAAGTATTGCAGAATAGGGGGAATCTCGCAGAACAAGAGGAACAATTGCAGAGTGTTAAGCAGAAAATAACTGTAAGCAAATGTTTTTTTGATGATAATGCCAGAGCACAAAAACTTTTCGCACGATGACTCTGGTAACAGAATGTGGAAAAGGTACAAATAGAAATGTTTATGAAAGAATGAAATATGCCAAGGTTAGAGGTAGAAGAGAGACTGTTACTAATAGGATAGGTGGAGATGAGATCAAAATGGTGATGCGTGACAATCAAAAGAAAAGTACCCGGGAATCGATGGTATTCCTGTAGTGGTTTGGAAGCAAGGAGGGGAAAGAACAGATAAATATATGGAAGTTTTTTAACAGTATTTTAAGAGGAGGAGCACTGACTTCCTGGAAGAAGGCAGTGGTGGCTGTAATACCTAAAGGCGGTAAAGACCCATCGGATCCAGCTTCATACAGGCCCATTTCAGTCTTAAACTATGATTATAAAGTGTTTGTCTATAATAGCTAAAAGAATTGCAAATATGATGCCAAAATTGATGGACCTGGATCAGTCTGGTTTTGTGGAGGGGAGGCAAACATTTGACAACATTAACAGTAGATTGATGATGCAGAAAAAAGCTGAATATAAGAAAATATCACTGTTGTTGGTGGGTCTTGATGCAGAGAAAGCAGTTGACAAAGTAAGTTGGGAGTTTATGAGCAGGGCAATAAAAGCATTTCAATTTCCTGATAAAATTATAAGGTTGATTAGGATGATATATGAGGGACCAGAGGCAGAAATTAAAGTGGGTGGAGTCCTCTCTGATAATATCTGAGCAGAGGAGCCAGATGAGTGTCCTCTTTACCCTTTTATCTGATGTCAGTTTTCATTCTGTCCTCAACGGATGGGTTCAGATCCAACTCAGCCATTGCAAAAGCTCGTGGCAACTTAGAATTCTCAAGTTTCTCCCTCCGATCTTGTTTGCTGCCTCACAGCAGAAGACGTGGTTATAGACCCTATAAGGGTTTTTCCTATTTAATAATTCTTTACTGTGAATTTTTTCCCTAGTTCATTTTCTCTTGTGTACTAGTGTGCTGTATAAATTACTATTGCTAGTAATTTCCTTCTCTCTTTTACCCCTTTTCTGTTTTCTATGACTTGTAGCTCTTAAATACCTTTGTAGGTAGTCCCCCCCCCCGTTTTTTTTTCTTTTATCTTTGCCATCTTATTACTTGCTTACTGTTGATTACACTTAATAGTCACCATTTTTCTGTGTTGGTCTTGTACTTGACCTTAGTATTGTGTTCCTAACATCCTTTTGCTTTTTTTTTCAGGAATGTCAGAAAATGAGAAAAGCCCGGCGGACTTTAAAAAATGTAGTCAGAAAATCCCTCTTTCTGACTAGCATACACTTTGTGTGTATTAGATTGGGCCCTCCACCCCTTCAAAAAAGCTGTTCTGTCTTTCATGCACTCAACCCGAGGGCCCTGGTTGAATGCAAGAACAACCTTATTTTGAAAAGATTACGTCCATCCTCATTCAGCAAGGCACTCTCTGGAGCTACTCAAAAACCAATAAAAAATGTGTCTAGTATCTCCGAGCACCTCAGCTGCCTCTTCTAAGGCCTTGGAGAAATTTCTTAAGTGATCTTTTCCAGATCCCTCAGATTTTTCTGGTCCGAAAAAGGATCAAAAACTTCAGACAGCTTCTTTGGATCAGACACATAGTAGAAAAAGTGTTCGGATCTGAAAATTGCTAAATAAAAAGATGTGTCGTGTCAGACACCCTTGGATCTGACTAAAAGAATTTTGGATACCAAGGACCAGATACTCACCCTCAGCGGACCCAGTTCCATCTAGGGTCCCATCTTCTTTTGTTGGAGAGACCTATATCTCCATCAGGATTATCCACTCACTCTTAAAAAAGCCTTACTGAAGAGGATGTGGAGAGGTTAGTGAGAAGGATTCTTTCGATGCAGAGCATGCCAGTTACCCTTTCAGCTCCTACCCCATTGGGACAGGAGATGGGTGCATCCACATCTCCTCTTATCAGTTCCTCCTTTGACTCCCTTCAAGGTCTCAGAGCCCTTGGATCTGATTCACCTGGGCCAGTCAGCTTCAGATCTGAGGATAACTTTATCCTCGGATCAGAGGCTTGCCCTGAGCTCTTCAGTTTAATCGGATCAGGAGAGCTCTCAGAGCAGATTCTACTTTCTTGGGTCCAAGGTGCTACATCCAACTCCAAGGTTTTTGAAGCAGTCTCTACACCTGTGAGCCTTGGCAGTGGTCACTTCAGCACCAACTTCAGCCTCGGGCGGACTGTCCTCTGAGCAGGGTGGGATTGTGGATCAAAGATGTCCTGTCTCAGATTCCGGATCTTATCCCTCCCCGGGAAGTCTGCCTTTGCAGTCATGGAGAGAGCCCTGTCTGCACCCTTGACTCGGACAGTGGCTACCCACCTCAGATCCTCTGTTTACATCTGTTCTGTCCCTGCATCTGGAGTCTCAACTGTCATCTCCACAGGGACAGCCAGTACTATTTAGATCCCCCCGAATCTGTTACTGAAGATAGAGATTTTGATGAAGGCAAAGGGTCCCCGCAGTCACCTCCTGATGATATCTCATTCAGAGACATCCTAGAAATCCTGAAAGTCCAGCAGTTCATCAGAATAATCTGTACTCCTGAAGGTGTTTGGTACCATCAGCCCATCTATCTCCTGGGTGACCCTGCCCACCAATGAGCTCATTAATTTGGTCTTGCATCGAGCATTGAAAAATCCAGACACCTTTGAGCTAGTTCCCAGAAAGCCCGATAAGCAAATTATGACCGCTCCGGAGAATGAACAGATCTGATGTAGTTTACTTCATTTGGTCTTCAGCATGTGGGTATTCGGATCTGGATCTGATCCGAGATGGACGCATCACTAGCATCTGACCTGAGCTCCAAGCTCCTTTCCTTACCCATAATGCTCCTCTTGTCTCTTACCTTGCCTCAAATCCCATTTGCTGCTGAAAAACTACACATCATGGTCGCTAAGCTCCAGGCATCTTTTGTGGGTAAGTGACATTTTTTTGTCAGTTAATGTTAGATTAGGATTCCCTATCTCCATTTTCAACCTCCCCTAGCTTGCGTTAGTAGTTAGTTGTCAAAAAAAAAAAAAAGTTTTCTTGTGTAGTGTTGTCCCTTCCTTGGCCTTCCTCCACCCCTTTAGGTAATGAGCGTGTGTGTGTGGGTTTCTGTGTGTTGAGCTTATTTGTAGACATGGCTGAGAACCCCAAGCCTGTCTTTAGAAAATGCACAGTGTGTGGCCAATAAGCACTCTCCAGTGGATGGCCACACTCTGTGTGTAGTGTGTTTAGGAGTGGCCCACCTGAATACAGCCTGTTCTATTTGCACGGGCTTCAATTCCAGAGCCCTTAAGAATAGGCGGGCTAAACTTATGATGAAGGGACTTCTGCCTGCTTCGAGGACAGCTGTCCCCACTACCACTGCTTCAACTCCTACCACTGTGTATGCCCCTTCCCAGGCTTCTGGGACTCAACCTCACATCTTGAGGCCTGCGGATGAGGATAAGCGTCTTAAAGACAGACCTGGGAAGTGGTCCCCGGACCGCTCGGCTCCATCTGGGACTCCCCCTAAATCTAGGAGCCCTCCTAGACCCAGTACCCCTCAGCTCTGTTCGCCCAGGTTTTCCCCAGAGCTGGAGGTAACTAGGCCATCATCCAGAGCCTCCCATCACTGGCACTCCCGGCCAGTGTCTGTGGCTTCATCGTTGCATTCCATCCGCAGCTTGAGTGAGTCAGAGATGGACAGGATGATGCAGAAGTTCATCCACACCCAGATACAGATGGGAGTCTTGCCAGCCCCCTGCCCCTATGGAGCAGGGAGCTTGCAGCCTTTTTTACCCCCATAGCTCCTTCTCCAGTCCGACCGTCGGTTTTGGAGTCTTTGGATCCGAGAGCTCTCTGGGTCGGGGGGGTCAGCGCTGACTGTACCTTGTACATCAAAGCCGGCCATTTGCCTTGAGCATGTCTGATCTGACTGGGTCGGATCCAAGTTCTTGGGGCCGTAGCCTCACTGCCAAATCCGAGGGGTTTCTGTCGGAGCCCAGCCTCCCCCGTGGTATCTCGGCTCCGGCTCCCCCCATTGGGTCTGAGGGGAGCAGCTCCCTTACTTGATTCCCAGGAAGTCCGCTCCCCTTTGGCATTTGACATGGTGGAGAGGGTTCTCTTGAGTGGGTCGAGACCCCTGACCGTTTCCTCTTCAGAATCCACCCTGAACTCCCTTGGTTCTGGGTATGGCTCCGACCTTTCTGTCATCTCAGGGACAGCCCGTGCTTGCTTTGTCTCAGGAAACACATGCTAGGGTGCAGCCAGCACTTTACGAGTCGCCCCCCCTCAAGAGAGTCCCACTGAGGAGGCTTCTCGCAAACAAATGTGTAAAAGGAGGCACTTGGACTCCTCTCCAGAGTCGCTCACAGATGACACTGACTTTGAGGAAGCGGTAGGTTCCCCCAGGTCACCCCCTGAGGATGTCTCTTTTGGAGACATCATGGAACTCTTACTCCAAAGAAGGAGGGTGGTCCGCCCAAAAACCAACCCCAGACGAGTCGGTGTTCCTAGAGGCATTTGGCATAGGCCCTTCTACCTGTTGGGTGTCCTCCCTCCTGAGATCCACTGGTGGACCTAATCACCTCTAAAGCATGGAAGGAACTGCACACCATGGAGTCTGTTCCAAAAAGGCCAGACAAAATTCTTAGCCCCCACTGGACAGGACAAGCTGGAGTAAGGGGTCCCCAATAGATGCTATGGTGGTGGCAGCTGCGACCAAAAAAGATCTGGGCAGGAGAACTCTACAATCCATCCTCCTGACTGGGAGTTGTGCATGATGGATCATCTGGGGAAGCGAGTCTGTGCTTCAGCAACCTTCACCGTAAGGGAGCTGAATTACATGGTCATGTCATCCGGCTACAGTGTGACTTAGTCAAGGAAGTCACTGAGTCGCCCCTAGAGTCCATGTCAGCAGAGGGCAAGAAGATGCTCTCTGCCTGCATGGCCACTTTGAAAGCAGTTGCGAATACATCCTTGCGCCTCCTTTCCCATGCCACGGAAGGAGCTGCCAGTGTGACCGGGTTCAGTGTTGCCATGAGGCACCATGCCTGGCTCCAGCTTTGTCAGTTTTCGGAAATCTTCAAGGCATTGTTTGCTAATGGCCCCATGATGGTTCTTCCCTGTTTGGGAAGTCCATGCGAGAGACTCTAGTCCACAGTGAGAAGGATGGGAAGACACCATCTGCCGTCAGGTTCCGCTTCTTTGCCTCCCCAAAGATCCTTTTCAAGAAATCGGCGAGGGGCAAAGAAGATGTGGTTCTGGAAATCTCAGTTCTCCCGGGACACTCAAGACTCTTCATTCCTCCAGAGGCAGAGGGGGTTATGATAGACACTAGCCCAGAGGCAGAAGGTGGTCCGATGAACTTCGGGTCTCAAGAACCATTCTCAGATTGGCCTGCGCAACAGCCCTGAGGGGGTTGCCCAGCTGCTCATCTCTGGAGGCAGTCTGGGGCCGTCTTTCTTTACATCCAAAAGAGTGGGAGTCCATTACAACAGACCATTGGGTGTTACAAATCATATCCAGAGGCTACTTCATCCTGTTTATGAATCCACCTCCCCCACCAAAATTCCTCCCAGACGTTCAACCCGCACAAAGGGAGGAAGCAGCACTGGAGGTAGAAAAGCTGCTAAGAAAATGAGTCTTCCAAACTGTCCCCCCAAACCAATCCAGATTGAGCACCTATTCCAGGTTCCTTTTAGTGCCAAAGAAAACGGGGGACCTAAGACCCATTCTGGATCTTTCCACTCTGAACCTGTCAGTAGCCAAGGAGAAATTCCGGATGGTCACGCTTCAGTCCATTCTGCCCTACTTGCAGGCAGAGGATTGGATGTGCTCGATTGATCTCCAGAACGCATACTGTCATATCAAAATGAGCAGGTGCTCCCAACAGGTTTCTTCGCTTCCGGCTAGAGGCTATTTATTATCAACTCAAGGCTCTACCCTTTGGTCTCACCACAGACCCCAGGGTGTTCACGAAAGTCATGGCGGTGGTAGCAGCCTACCTGAGACTTCAGGGAATCCAGGTCTTCCCCTGCCTGAATGATTGGCTCCTTGATGCCCCTGCCAAGCATCTACTATGGCAGGCCAGGGATTACTTCCTTCTACTAACAAACAGACTGGGAATTACAATTAACATCAGCAAGTTATCACCGACTCCAGTTCAGAGCTTAGACTTCATTGGAGCTTGGCGAGACACCATACAAATGAAAGTCTATCTCAGCCCAGAAAGGGTAAACAGTCTGAAACTTCATGTCTGTTACATTCTTCATTCTCACCTCCCATCAGTGGAAACAGTTCTGTGGGCCCTGGGTTCCATGGCAGCCACTATCAGTCTTCTACCCTTCGCACATCTTCGCATGAGGGACCTCCAGTGGACATTAGCAGTTCAGTGGTCCCTTCTGGACCTTCCTTTGTCCCATCTGATACGCATATCCCGGCCTTACAGGGTGTCACTTCTCTGGCGGGCTCTTTCCCCGGAACTTGGCCAGGGACATTCCTTTCTTCCATCTTTTCCCACAACCACAGTGAATACTGATGCCTCCCAGCTTGGGGGGGGGGGGGGCATTGCTCGGGAAGGATAGTCCAAGGCATGTGGTCCCCTTCCAAGACCAATTTCCATATTAACTTCCTGGAGAATGAGGGTGGTTCTTCTAGCATTGTAGGCCATTCATGCCCATCTTCCTCTAGGGACTATTGCCATTCAATCAGACATGTCTTGTAGTCTGGTACATCAACAAGCAGGGCAGACCCAGATCCTACCCACTTTGTCGAGAAGCCATGAGAGAGTGGGAATGACCAATTTCCACCAGCCGCTTTCTGGTGGCAACGCACATCCCGGGACGGTCCAACATCCTGGCGGACAGGCTCAGCAAGACTATTTTGATGCCTTACGAGTGGTCTCAGAATCCTTCAGTAGAGGAACAGATCATCTTCCAGTGGAGTCGGCCTTACAGCGATCTCTTTGCATCTCCTTCCAACGCGAAATGCAGTGAGTTCTTCTCTCTGAATCCCCCTCAGAGGGAAGTCCCCAGAGACACACTGGTTCATGCTTGACCTCCCCGATCTTCTTTATGCTTACCCACCGTTGCCTCTCATTCCGAAGTTTCTTCAGAAAGGTTGCAAGCTGGGGAGCACTGTAATCCTCATTGCCCCATTCTTGCCTCGCCAAGTCTGGTTCCCCTCTCTTTAGTCTCACCTAATAGTTTCACTGTGGATCTTGGATCCAGTCCCGGATCTGATTTCTCACCCCTCGGGGATTCCTCACCCAGACCTGGACAGTTTGAAACTCACAGCTTGGCTGCTCCAGTTCCAGTAATGATTAGGACTCCCGGTTTATCCTCTCCGGTTAAATCCATTCTGTTGGTGGCTCACAAGTCTTCTACTAGAAAGATTTATCGTAGCAAATGGAAATGTTTTTCTGTTTGGGCCTATCAACGGAACTTAGATCCCTTTATGGCTCTGGTTCTGGCTATTCTGGACTTTCTGTCTGGTATATTTCACCAAGGTGCTAGTTTTTCTACTGTTAAAAGTCCAACTGGCTGCCATCTTTAACTTCCGTGTGGGGGAAAACATGGCGTCTTTAGCTTTTTCCAAGCTTTGTAAGACCTTCCTTAAAGGAACTTTTCTGTTACGACCCCCAGTGAAGGATCCGGCACCTCCCTGGGATCTCACCTTTGTTCTGCAAGCTCTAGTCTCCCTTTGAGCCAGCGACTTCAGTAGATTTACAGTTCCTTTCTTGGAAAACTGCCTTTTTAGTGGCTATCATGTCTGCTAGGAGGGTATCAGAACTTCAAGCCTTGCCCATTAAAGTTCCTTACATGGTCTTTCATAAGTATAGGGTTTCTCCTGCGCACGAACACTTCCTTTCTTCCTAAAGTGGCTTCAGAAACCAATATTAATCAATCTTCCTGTTTTCTTTCAAAGTTCCAAAACAGGAGTGAGTACAAGTTGCATTTGCTGGATGTGCATAGACAACCGAGGTTTTATTTGCACAGAACAAAATCCTTCCATAAATCAGACCAACTGTTTGTGTCCTATTCCAAACCATTCTTGGACAAACCTATTTCTAAAGTCACCATTGCTCGCTGGCTCTCCCAGTGTATTATCTGGGCATGTTTTGATAAAGGTATTTCCCCCCTGGGTCATATTAAAGCCCATTCCACAAGGTCTATGAATAGTTCAGTGGACTTTTGGTCTAGAGTATTGCTGGAGTACATTTGTTCTGCAGCTACTTGGTCCTCATCTCATAGCTTTATATCCCATTACAAATTGGACATTGTATCCAGGAGTAGGGCATCTTTTGGCTCCACGGTGCTCCGAAATATCTTTCCATGAGGGACACCCAGATGTAGATAGCTGGGGAGGGTCTATATCAGACCATTGAAGTATTAAAACTTCGAATGTTCTGATATCGAACACTATTCAGCGAACGCTAGGAATAGCGAAGTTGCAGAACAGAGAATTCTTTCCTCGGTAAAGAATTCAGTTGGCCGTTTCTGTGGCTTCCCTATTCTTAGCGGTGTGGTGCAAAGTTACGGGTTGGATTCAGGTAAGTGTGTGATTGTTTGTACTTTAGGGTTAGGGGCGGGTTAAGTGAGTTAGGGTTAGGGGCGGGTTAAGTGAGTTAGGGTTAGGGTGCGGGTTAGGTGAGTGTGTGATAGTGACGGACCTTAGGGTTAGGGTTTGGGTTAAGGTAAGTGGGTAGATAGTAGTGTATGTTTAGTTTAGTGTAGTGTTAGATGTAGGAATTTGTGTACGTGTTTGGTTGCTGTTTGTTTGATGTGCTTGTGTTGTGTGTGTGTGTGTGTGTGTGTGTGTGTGTGTGTGTGTGTGTGTGTGTGTGTGTGTGTGTGTGTTTTGGAGCAGCAAATTTTTTCCATGGGAAAAAAATTCACTGTTCTGAATGTTCGATATTTTCATGTTTAGATGTTTTGGGGCCAATGAAATAGCGTTTGCTATTTTCATCTTTCGATAATGTGATATAAACGTGCTGGGGTCTCTGTCCCACAGGTTGAAGGCCAAGTGAAGTAAACTACTTCAGATAAAGAAGTTATGTACTCACCATAACGTTACATCTGTGTAGTTGTACTTCATTTGTCTTCAACCTCCCCCCCTCTTTCCCCCGACCTTATCATTATTGTCCTATCCTGGTACATGGGGAGAGGTGGACACTGGTGGCTCTCCTGGCTATGCTTGGCTTAGATTTGTGGGAACATTTAGTGGTAAGGTCCCGTTTTTGGGTCGGGCTTATGTTTTCCTGATAAAGCAAACTCGATCTGAGGGAAGGAAGGAGACAGAGGAGCATTATGGGTAAGGGGAGGAGGTTGGAGCTCAGGTCAGATGCTAGTGATGCGGCCGTCTTGGATCCAATCTGGATACGAATACCCACAGGTTGAAGACAAATGAAGTACAACTACTCAGATGAAATGTTATGGTGAGTGCATAACAACTTTTTTTTGGTCCAAGGGGGAGCACCTGTTGATGCCATGGTCGTGGAGGCAGCCACTAAGAAGGAACTCATGGAAGAAAGTGCATCTGTTCCTCCACCCAACAGAGAGTCTCTTGTTATTGAAAGATTCAGGAAGAGTGTCTATGCTTCAGTGACCTTCACCTTAATTGTCCCCTGATCTATTTTGCATATTTCACAGGGCTACAGAGGGATCTGATTAAGGAGTTATCTCACACCCTCTCAGGATCCATTTCTGAAGAGGTAAAAGCATCTGTCACCTCTCACTTGGTTACCCTACAGTTGATATCCAACTCCTCCATGAGGCTCATTTCTAATGTGGCAGAAGGAACCTGAAGGGCAGCGGGTTTAGACGTTACCATTAGGAGATGCTCCTGGATGCTCTTATTTGAATTTGCGAAGCCCTTTAAGTCTTCATTCGTCAATGCTTCTTTTGATAGCGCGTCTTTTTTTGGCCCCAAGGTAAAAGACACATTGTCTAGGTGTGAGAAGGATGGAAAGACCCTTTCTGCCGTGGGCATACATTTTTCCACCCCCATAAGGAAACGTTGTGAGGTGGTGGGAAAACGTGGTTCAGAAAATCCCAAGGATCTTTCCAGGACACATGTGGAGGAAGTTCCTCGATGGGCAGAGGGGAGGTACTCAAATGGAAGACACTGCCCTCATGGCAGAGTTGGCCAGCAGGACCAAGGGTCCAGAAATTCATTCTTTGTTAAACCTCTTCAGCACTCCTGAAAGGAGGCCCGATTGTCCCCCCCTCTGGAGGCAATCGGGGGGTCGTTTGTCCCTGCACCAGAGAGGCTAGCTAGAAATAGCTGCAGATACTGGGTGCAGAAAATCATTTCCAGAGGATATATAATTTCCTTTTATCCTCCCAATTCAAGAAAATTCCCTGATGTTCCACCCAGTCTGAGGGAACAAGCAGCAATCCTGATTCAAAAGCTGCTAGAAGAGAGTCATCCATGAGGTTCCCCCAGACTAGATAGAATCCGGAACTTACTCAAGAATCTTTTTAGTGCAAAAGAAATGAGGACTGCAAACCAATTCTGGATCTCTGTTTTTTAAATAAATCCGTTCATAAGACTGAGTTTCAGATGGTCACGGTTTAGTTCATTTTTCCTTTTTTGGAAAAGAACAGTTGGATGTGTTCAGTAGATCTTCAGGATACATACTATCATATAAAGATTAAGAGGTGATCCAGAAAAGTTGTTTGCTTCCGGCTGGGAGCCAGTCACCATCAGTTCAGGGTTCTGCCCTTTGGTCTCACCACAGCCCCCAGGGTGTTCAAATACATGGCAGTAGTAACAGCTCACTTAAGACTGCAAGGATTACAAATGTTTCTGTACATAGATGACTTTCAGATTTCTGCCCCAACCAGGCATCAGCTCATTATGGCAAGACAAAAAGATCTGATGTTATCCTAGTCACCATTCATCATGTATGGGTCTAGCTCATCCCCTCCCATGATGCTCTGCTGCCCTCTGACCCCTCAGATCTTGTTTGTCGCTTTTGCATGTTTGGTACAGTTCACTCAGCTCCTTGGGGTGTTCCATTATCTTGTGAGTAGATGTGCTTTTTTGTGGGATTTTCTGTCTTTTACTTAATTTTACTTTTTCTGGAGTCTTGCTAGTTTATTTGCTAGTTTCCAGTCCCTTTTCCCCTCCTGTTTGAGTTGTTAGTTTTTTGGCACCCTTTTTCTCCAGCCTTTCTTAGTGTAGTAGTAATCCCTTCTAGGGGTAGTTTTTGTCATTAGTTTTGTTACCCTTTCGGTTGTAGTTTGTGCGTGTTTTAAACTAGGGCGGACTTTAGGTTTTTGGACTGTTGGCCTGTTTATATTTCTGTACTTCGGCTGATCCTTTGTTCTTGGTTGTCTCAGCTTGTCTCCATGTTGAAGAAACCTTTAGGTTTCAAGTGGTGCTCCTCGTGGTCAGAAGATGCCTGTTTCCGACTCACAAGAGGAGTGCCTCTACTGCATCGGTGCCGACCATCTGTAGATTGAATGCAGCATTTGCACCGCGTTCAACCCCAGAGCCCTGGTCGACCACGGGAACAAGCTATTACTAAAAGCCTTGGTTAAGGGGGGGGGTCCCCCTGGTCAAATAAACTGCGACCAAATGGGCCCCACTGGCCATAAGAGAAAGGACCCCTCCTCTTCTTCAGGGGGAGGCTCCTTCCAAGCTACCCAGGCTGTCGGATCCCAGGTCCCAAGATCCGACTCCAACCTCAGCTATGTCTGATTCGAGAGCTTCCAGAGAGTCGACTCCCAGATCCAAGGCCTCTGGTTCCAGGTCTTTGGATCCAAGGGGCTTGCCCTCGACTCCTGGATCCAGATCCAAGGCTTCTGGTTCAAAGCCTTTGGATCCAAACAAGACTATGCTTGCTATGGCTGTGACCCTCTCTGATCCAAGGGATTCCAGACCTTCTTCCTCGGGTCCTCATGTCTCTTCAGTCTTGATTCGGTCAGATCCGAGACCAATACAGGATCCCATCCTTGTGGAGGATTTTCCTTTGGGAAGGGGATCATTTGTTTACCTTTGCGCAGGGCCCGTTCTCCAGACCATAAGAGAATATCCTCGGGGTCCCAGCACGGTTCTCCAGCTAGGTCTTCCACTTCCTCCCGATTCTCCAGGAGCATCCTGCCTGTAGAAATGGACAGGATAATGCGGTCCTTTCTGAAGGCTTAAATTGAGCTGGGGCATTTTGGCTTCCCTGGCCCACAGGTTTAGGGAACCTTCTTCCCCTCCCCTCTTACTTTCTCCTCATCCGACCTTGCACAGATTGGACTCTCCGGGGCCGGTGCGCTATGTGGAGGCTATGGAGGTCTCTGGGGCTCCCTTCATCTCTACCCCATCAGGATCCATGGCCAGTTCTGTTTCCATTCCTCCAGGACAGGTGGGGCTACTGGTCTGGGTTGTCGCCCAGAGTCCATGGGGGCTGGTTCGGGCCCGGCCTTTCGGATAGTTCTCTGCCCCTCTGTGCTACGGCACTTGACAGCTGCAGACTGGCTCTGTCCGGACGGTTGGGTGTTCTGGCAGGGCTTGCTCTTCTGTTGTAATGTTATCAGTGGGGGAGGGGGCCTCGTCCAGTCCCTCCACTTTCCGGGCAGTGGAAAGATCCCTCTCTCTGACCAGAGTAGCCTCTCCTGCTCACCGTGCTTCTTCCCAGCCCCAGAATTTGAGCAGACCCACTCATCCTGCCCATCTGGTCTAGCCTTCAGGGGGAGTTTCCCCCATAGGGGTCCCTTCTCTTCTGAATTGTCCCCTCAGCCCCCCGCGAAGGAAGTTCCTCAGAAGAGGGACATGTAAGAGGATAAATCTGGACTCCCCTATAGAGTCCTGCACGGATGTCGATAAAGGGGATGGGTCCCCAAGGTTGCTGCCCAATGACGTCCCCTTTGGAGACATATTGGAGATCCTTAAGGCCCAGGGCGGTTGTCTGCCCAGCCCCCGTCCTCAGAGGAAACAGTGTTCCTAGAGGCTTTCGGTACATGCCCATCTACCTGTTGGGTGTTCACCTCTGCTGACCCTTTAATCAATCTTATCACCAGCAGGGCCTGGATAGAATCTGATACAGTGGAGCCAGTACCCAAAAGAGCTGAGAAATTTTTAAGCCCACCTTCAGACAAAGCAGCCTGGTCCAAGGCGGTTTCCATTGATACAGTTGTGGTGGCTACCACCACCAAGAAAGAGCTGGCAGAGCAGACTTCATCTGTCCACCCTCCCAATCGTAAATCGAGTGTGTTGAACAGATTTGGAAAGCAGGTGTTTGCATCAGTTTGTTTCGGCTTGTGAGCTTTGAACTATATCTAACTCATCTCACTTGTCTCCAGAGGGACTTCATAAAGGAGTTTTCAACTTCCCTCACAGAGTCCATGCCTGCGGAGGACTTTAAGTTGGTCTCTCGCAAGCTGACCACTCTTACATCAATAGCTAACTCATCCATGAGGTTAATTTCCAACACTGCAGAGGGTTCCTCACTGGTGGCATGTACGGCATTGCTGTCACCTGCCCTGCCTGGCTGCGTTTATGCAGGTTTGCAGAGGCCTTCAAAGTGTCATTCACCAACACCCCTTTCGATGACTCCACTCTTTTTGGACCCAGCTTTAAGGAATCTTTGACCCACAGTGAACAAGAGAGAAGTCTGTCTGCTGTAGGGATCAAATTCTCTACACCCCAAAGGTCCTTTCCTAAGACCCAAAAGGAGAATAGAAAAATGTGGTCTTGCAAGTCGCAGTCTTCCTTTCAGGAAGTTCAAGAGGATCCTTCTTCCAGGGGATGGGGGAGAGGTTTCAATGGTAGACACCGCCCCAGAGGCAGAGGCAGCCCACAAAAAACAGGGTTCCAGGGAGCCATTCTCTGAGAAACGTTTTCAACGCCCCCAAGGTGTTGCCTGACTGTCCCTCCCTGGAGGCAGTCGGGGATCGCTTGGCTTTGCATCCTGTAGCCTAAGCAAATGCCACAAATGACCAGTGGGTGCTAAGAATTATATCCAGAGGCTATTACATTCCCTTTTCAGAACTCTCACAAATGTGCCACCCAGTCAGAAAATTAGCCCATCTAGAGGTCACCAACCTCCTTCAAAAAAGAGCCATCCAAAAGGTCCCCACAGGACAGAGAGGATCTGGATCTTGCTCCTGCTTCTTTTTGGTACCCATTAAAACGAGGGCCTGTGTCCCATTCTGGGCCTCAGCCTATTAAACCTATCTATGAAGAAGTCGAAGTTTTGGATGGTCACTGTGCAGTCAATTGTGTCTCTTCTACACAGGAATGACTGGATTTGCTGTGTGAATCTCCAGGACTTGTACTACCATATCAAAATAGATAGGTGGTCCAGGAGATTCCTCCACTGTCACTTAGGGTCAGATCATTTTCAGTTCAGAGCCCTGCCCTTTGGACTCACCACAGCCCCCTGGGTTTTAGACAAATGCATGACAGTAATGGCAGCTCATCTCAGGCTGCAGTGATTCCAGGTGTTTCCCGACTCGACGATTGGTTCCTTACAGCCCCCACAAAGCATCAACTGGTGGAGAACGCATGCATCCATCTTTGTCTCTTCGATCAGCTGGGGATAACAATGAATCTAGCTAAATCTTCCCTGTCCCCTTCTCAACAACTGGAATTTGTAGGCACGCAGCTGGACACTACTTTAGAGATTGCAGCCCTTCTCGCCGACAGGTACTTCTTATTCAGTCTCAAGTTCAGGCGCTTCTGGAACAAACTCATCCTCCAGTATCTCACATTCTCAGGACTTTGTCTATGGTGGCTGCCATTTAACTGGTGCCGCTGGCCAGATATTACATGAGGGCGCTGCAGTGGACCCTGGTGGTCCAGTGGTCTGCCCCTTTCTCATCCTTTGTCAGTTCCCATTCATCTCGCTTCAATTTGTCAGAGACACCTTTCTTGGTGGAGGGATTCCCCAGATCTCCTAGAGGGCAGGCCGTTCTCTCCACCCATTCCGATGGCCACATTGACCACAGACGCTTCCCTCCTAGGGTGGGGGGGGCACTTTCAAGGAAAGACTGTCGAAGGCATGTGGTCCCATGCAGAGACCAAGCTGCACGTAAACTTTCTGGAGATGAGAGCAGTCCTTCTGTCTTTGCAAGCCTTTTAGGATTGCCTCCCTCTGAGGACAATAGCAGTTCACACAGACAACATGGCTGTTGTATGGGATATAAACAAGCAAGGGGGCACATGTTCTTGTCTGATTTGTCGCGAGGACATGAGGGTTTGGGAATGGGAAATATCCTTAGGGTGCTTTTTCCTTGCAATGCACATTCCTGGAGCATCCAGCATGCTGGTGGACAAGCTGAGCAGTGCTATTCTGACCTCCCACGAGTGGTCCCTGAATCCTTCAGTGGCGGAGCAGATCTTCCATTGGTGGGGTCAGTCAAGCTGTGATCTGTTTGGTTCTCCTCTGTCACAAATGCAACAGTTATTTCACCTTGAATCCTCCCCCAGAGGGGAAGTCCCCCAGGGACGTGCTGAGTCACGATTGGCCTCCGGGTCTCCTTTATGCCTTTCCACTGTTAGCTTTAATTCCAAGAGTTCTTCAGAAAGCCAGACTCCTCAGGACACAGTTGTTCCTCATTGCCCCCTTTTGGCCTCGGCAGATGTGGTTCCCTCTCTTATGGCCTCATCTGAAGCCACCCCCCCCTCCCTTGGGTGCTCGATCCAGTGCCAGATCTGATCTCCCATCTGTCGCTCTATCTGCTCCCGAATCTGCAGACCTTCTGTCTGACAGCTTGGTTTGTGTCCACTTCCCGTGATTATTACTAAGTCCAGGCTAGCATCCCCTGTAAGGGACATTATCCTTGCTTCTCAGAAGTGTTCTACCAAGAGAGTTTAGAGAAGTGGAAAGGATTCTCCGTCTGGGCTAAGGGTCAGAATCTTGATCCTTTTTCATTTCCTATTCCTGACATTCTCCTTTTCTTGTCTTCCCTTTTTAAGGAGGGCACTAGTTTTTCTACTATCAAAGTCCAGTTGGCAGCAATTTCTAATTTTCATCTCGATAACAACCCCACTTTTTCTTCTCGGCTCTGCAAAGCCTTCTTGAAAGGTGTGTTTTTGTTTCATCCTCCAGGCAAGGACCCTTCTCCACCGTGGGATCTTACTCTGGTGCTGTAGTCTCTCACTAAACCCTTTTTGAGCCTGCTTCATCCTGCAATCTTTTTTTCTTGGAAGACTACCCTTTTAGTGAGTATAACCTCAGCAAAGAGAGTATCAGAATTGCAGGCTCTTACCATTAAGTCGCCTTACTTAATATTTCATAAAGATAGTGGCTTTGAAACTCAGCCCTACCTTTATGCCCTAAGTGGCCACTGAGACAAATCTCAATCAATCAATCCGATTCCCAGTGTTCTTCCCTAATTATGCTAATAAAGGAGAATATATTTTACATACATTAAATGTCGATCAGCAGTGTCATTACTATTTGCACAGAACTAAGTCTAGTCGCCTCTCAGATCAGTTTTGTGGCCTGTTCAGTTAACAGGAAGGACCAAGCTGTGTCAAAAACTACTATTTCCCGTTGGATTTCTCAGTGCATTTCTTACATTTACTATTCATGTGGTTCTCCTTTGCCTGGACCAGTTAGGGCTCATTCTACTAGGTCAGTGGCAACTTCTGCTGCCTTTGTGACCCGTCAGTCCTTGGATGACATTTGTGCAGCAGCAGCAACTTGGTCCTCTCCTCATACCTTCATCTCTTATTATAAACTAAATTTAGTTTCTAGAGGAAGGGCTTCCTTTGGCTCCACTGTTCTCTGGCTTGTCCTTCCTTGAGGCCACCCAAGAATTTTAGTTAGCTGGGGACTCTGACCCATACGTGATGAATGGTGACGAGGATAACATCAGATTAATAGTTATGTACTTAACATAACTTGGTATCTTTGTTATCAGTAGTCACCATTCATCACGATCCCACCCTCCAGCCCCCTTCCTGAGGAATTGGCAGGATTTTGGTGGACCTTTGTTGGTGGCAAGTTTCTTCTGTTTGTCCTTCTCCAGGGCAAACCCGATCTAAGGGGTTAGAGCACAGCAGAGCATCATGGGGGGGGGGGGGGCTTCAGCTAAGCTATTGTCTAAAGTGTGCTGGCTCAGATCCGATGTCTGATCCTAGACCCATACATGATGAATGGTGACTACAGATAACAAGTTATGGTGAGTACATAACTATTATCCAGACATGTGCTCTACTAGAAATCACTGTTAACTACCAAAATTTCATCTAGAACCAAGTCAAAAGTCTAGAATTTATAGGAGGACTGCTAGATACAAAATCAACTATAGCCTCACTCCCTCTCCAGAGTTCAAACAGTAAGATCACAAATGAGAAATACGGTGTGCAGTATCAGAATCCCAGACTACTTCGTCCTTGAGGCCATGGGATCAGTGGGGGTAGCAATAATATTACTACCCTTAGCCAGTTATTACATGAGAATTATTCAGTGTGTGCTGAATTCACAGTGGTCAGTACTTCATCTTCCCTTATCTGATCAGTACGATTCACCAATATATTCAAAAGAGTTCTACTGTGGTGCACTCAGTCAGAAGAGTTTCTACAAGGATGTTTATTTGTCCTATCTAAGCCCAAGGCCATTGTGACCACGGATGCTTCCCAACTGGGGTGGAGGGGACATTACCTTGGAAAGACAGTCCAAGGCACTTGGTCCCCCGGAGAGGCCAATTTGCGTGTCAGTGTCCTAGAGTTGAGACAGTGCTTTTAGCCTTGCAGGCTTTTCAGAATGGTGTCCCTTCGGGATTGATTGTGAGTCAAACAGATGACTTGTCAGTAGTTTGGTACATCAACAAACAAGGGGGAACCAGGTCTTACCTGCTGTATACAGAAGCAGTCATGATTTGGCCAATGAGCGATCTCTTCCAAACGCTTTCTTATTGCAACACATTCTGGGGAAGTCCAACATATTAGCAGACAAATTGAGCAGGTGCATTCTACTACCTCATGAGTGGTCCCTCAACAAAGATGTAGCGGAAGTGATTTTCCAACAGTGGGGCTGGCCTTGCTGCAATCTCTTTGCATCTCCCCTAAACAAGTGCAGCAGCTACTTTGCCCTAATCCTCCCACAGGGGGAGTCACTGAGGGGATGCTCTTCTCCATGATTGGCCCCCCAAGTCTACTTTATGCTTATCCCCAATTCCTTTGATTCCTCTAGAAATCTGCCAGGTTGAAGAGAAAAGTCATCCTCATTGCAGTGTGCTGGCCTCAACAGATTTGGTTTCCCTTCCTTTGGCCTCATCTAGTTCATCAACCCTGGATTCTGGACCCAGCTCCAGATCTGCTGTTTCACCCGATTGGCATGATTCATCCAAACCTCTGCAATCTCAAGCTGATGGCTTGGTCTCTCCATTTCCAGTAATAACCAGACAACCTATGCTTTCATCTCCTATTTGCCACATTTTGTTATCTTCCCTTAAACCATCAACAGGGATGGTCAGTAAATGGAAGAGATTCATACACTAGGTTGTTCAAAATCATATTGATCCCTTTTCTAGCCCAATTCGCAGCATTCTTGACTTCTTGACAATACTTTTTAGTTAAGGCTTCAACAGTTAAAGTTCAGTTGGCAGCAATTCTTAATTTCCATAGTGGATTTTGATGATCCATCACTCGCTTGTCATAAACTTTGTAAAACCTCTTTGCGGGGCATAACCTCCATTTAAAGTTCCTACCCCTACGTGGGATCTTAATCTGGTACTGCAAGCCTTAATCCGTTCAGCTTTTGAACCCGCACATGCCTGTAGTCTTAAATTTCTTTCTAGGAAAATGTTATTTTTGTTGGCCATTACATCTGCCAGACAAATTTCAGAAATTCAGGCCTTGTCTGTGAAGTCCCCATATCTAATTTTTCATAAAGATAGGGTTGCACTGAACTAAAGCATCCTTTTTGTCCCAAATAGTATCAGAATCCCATATTAAGCAGTCGATCAGTTTACCAGTTTTCTTTCCAAATTATTCAAACAAAGGTGAATAATTTCATCATTTATGGGATGTTCATAAGCAACTCTACTTCTGTCTACATAGAACAATTGACAGAGCTACAGATCATTTATTTGTTTCATTTGCGGCTGTGAAACTGGGTAAACCATTGTCCAAAGTCACCCTAGCCAGATGGCTTACAGGCTGCATCACTTGTATTTACAAATAATTGGATATCCCGTTACCAAGGCAGGTACGTGCTCATTCAGCCAGGTCTGTAGCGACTTCCTCTGTTTTTTTTATTCAAGAGCTTCCATGGATCAAATGTGTGCAGCAGCAACTTGGGCTTCCCCCATACCTTTATCACTCATTACAAATTGGATTTGATATCTAACAACAGAGCATCATTTGGCATAGTGGTGCTTAAGAACAACCTTTGTTGGGTCCACTGTGGGAATTAGGTAGCTGGCACTCTGTACATTCAGTTGAGGACAGAATGAACATCCGATAAAGAAGTTATGTACTTACCATAACGTTACATGTATGTTGACCATTTTCTTTCTTCAACTGCCCACCCACCAACCCCATCCTTTTGTTTTTTTCTCAGAGTGAGCGGATTTGAACATTTTTATATACTCTTGAGTATTACAAAGCTTCAGATATGCCCTTGTCTAACCCTTTCTGTGTTTACATTTATGTCTGTTTCTGTAAGAAGTTTTTCTTTATGCAGTAGCCAGCAAATAAGATCTGAGGTAATTGGGGTTGGTGCATTCTGGGTAAGAGAGAAGCTTGAGAGTTCTAAGTTGCCAAAAGCTTTTGCAACAGCCAAGTCAGCTCCAACAGATCAGATCTGAACCCATCAAATGAGGAAGAATGAAAATGGGCAATGCAGATGGAACGTTATGGTAAGTACATAACTTCTTTTTATTGGCTGTATACTTAGAATCATTGGCAAAGAAAATAAAAGCCACTCAGAAATTCAAGGATATAGTTGGTATGATAATCAAAAAAGTTGGCTCTCTCTGCAGATGATATTGTTTTTACCTGATAAAGCCAGAAAAAGGTATTTCATTGTTGTGGAACTTTTGTAGGCAGTTTCACATCTTTTCGAGATACAAAATAAATGAAGCTAAAACAAAGGTAATAGCTGTAAATTATGTACCCACACAAATTGGTTCAGCAATATTTATATATATGGGACATGACAAAATGGGTTTACTTGTCAAATGACTGAAAATTAAAAGACTGAATCCCAAAAAGATTGAAAATTCAAAATATTGAATCAATTTTTAGTCCCAAGGGGCTGTGCCCCCCACATCCCCTGCTAAATATATAGCTAAGAATGTATGGGAAGAGAGTAAACAAAAGATAATACAAAAACTGAGAAATTGGAAGCTGTGTTATATGGATAACAAGATACAAGCAGTTAAAAATTTTAGTCCCTTTAGTTTTATACACAGGTCAGACATTATCAACCAGAGGAGAAGCTGTGGATAGCAATTAAAGTGCTGAAGGATTTTGTCTTGGGGGGGGGGGGGCTCAGCAAGAGTCACGTGGGATAAGCTGATTCTTCCAGTTGAACAAAGTAGTTTGGAATTACCCGATTTAAAGGGGTATTTCAGAGCTACACAGTTAAGACTCCTATACATAGAAAATAGATATCTCTGATGTATATTGTATTTAACTGGAAAAATGTTAAATGGTTTTGTTTTCATTTCTGTTATGTATGTTTGCCCATGTCTTAAGTGAGAGGTTAATAAAGGTGTTTAAAAAATATTGGGTCCTTTTTACTTAATAGATGGGAGCTTGTTTCAGCAAGGAAAACATTAGATGCAGTGCCAAAACATAAAATGCGTGTATGAGTATGCTTCACCAAATTGAAAGTCAAACCACTTTACTTCAAAGATAGATTTACACTGATCAACAGCTTAATTTCAACTCTGCCAGTTTGAAAATAGAAACTAAGAAAAAGGAGTGCCATTGAAACTCTTCAGATAAAATTCAGTTACTGGCTACAATGTACACTTCCTGGATGCCAGCAAATAAAAAAATTGGAGAAATTGAAAGAAAATCATCCAGGAAAGGTGAAGAGAACACTGCCTGGGAAGAATGTACCTGCAACTGTTAAGCAAAAATCAGAGCATTAGCTTTAATTCAAGAGATGGTTTCCAGTAATTTAGAGAAAAAAATCAAATGTACTCGGAGCTAATTAAAATAAATGAAACAATGAAGGAATATATCATCTCAAATAAAAGGCTGGAAAAATAGACACTTGAATTAGCTGTTCATATGAACTGATAAAACTGCAAAAAGCAGAGGCCGAAATGAAAAACTGATTGACCAAGTATGAGGCTTCTCAAGAAAAGTGCACATCGAAAACCTGTGATTGTCTGTTGTACCAGAGAAACTGGAATAAACAGACTATATAAATATTATGACAGCCCAAATAAGCACCTGGGCTGGTATTACACTGAAAGATTTGTTAACTGAATGGGTACAGAGTGCATGCTCCAAACTTAGCCACGAAAAAGCAGCCAAGTCCTCTATTAGTAAAGATACAGTCATACCAGAATAGAGTTGTTCTTGACTAAACAGTGGCAGAAGGGAAAAGTATTAAAAATTGGCGACAGCAGAGTGTTTGTGAAAAATGATTATTCACTGTACACTAGGCAGAGGAGAAGCAAATGAATCCCAACAGTCAGAGAATGTCGAGGCAGATGCAAGATTCAAGCTGCTGTATCCAGCTGTCTTAAGAGTGTTTTTCTTTGAGGATCAAATACATTGTGATGCAAAACAGGCTAAAGAAGAAGTAAAAAAGCTTATCACAAAAAGTGAGCCAGCAAACGGAAGGGGACTCTGCTTATCATTCTTTGATAATAAAGCTCATAGACATTGACATCGAAACCTTTTCCAGTGTTTCAAAGGCAAATGCTTGAGACTGAAAAAAAAAAAAAAAGCACAAGTTGACTATAAGAATCAAGAGTACTTTAGACTTGACCGAGAGTGTAGTGTTTGGAGATGATCAGTAGAAGTGGCTGAGAAAAGACTGGACTTTTTGTCATATTTGTTAAACTTGTGGGTGGACTGTCGAGCATATATCCCCCCCATTAAGTCTTAAATGTTTAAAAGGGTATTAAATGGAAAAAAAGTAACTAAGTAAAACATTTTTATTCTTCATATTTGTATTGAGCAATTCATGATATAAACTGCATGTTATATTTGTAAGACAGATTTGTGTGGTATGCAGTCATGGGTATTTTAAATGTTAGGGAGAGTCTTCCTAGTGACTGTTGCATATGTTAAAGATGTTAAAGTAAACAAGTACCTTTATAGTTGTAAGAAATGCAAATTTTATAATATAACTAGAAGAAAAGGCTGAACTACAAGTTTAAGTAAATATAATGCTGTGATTTTGGACTGCTGGGGTGGGGTGTAAAATGTTACTGATTTATATTATATGTAAAACTAAGATGATGATTTCCCTTGTTTTTACAAGGGTGGATGTCTAGATTATTGTGTTTAGCTTAAGCTATAAACACTTTTTTGTTAGCCAATAGGCTTGAAAAATAAGACAAAACAATGAAAGTCATGAGAAATAAGCTTCATGCATCTGCAAATTTTTTTTCCATTAGCAAATGCTCTGAGTGAGATCAGAAGTCTCCAGTTGAAGACAGCTAGCCATGGGAATTATGTACTTTCTGTTCTTAGTAAAATGTACAAAGATTCCTTCATGCATCTGCTGTTAACTTTTTTCCACTGCCGACTACTTTTACATGGAGACAGGCTGTCTACAGGTGTCTCCAGGCAAATAATATTGAGAGTTCAGAGCACTCTTTGTTGAGGGAAATGCAAATCTTAAAGGTACATTGACAAACAGTCCACTGAAAAATAGTTTGAAATATGGGAAGTGAACAAGAGATGGTTGCCTACCTGGCAGCCTTAATACTTTAATATATTTAATAGTATATTTTATATATATATTTTTAATTTAAATGTATCCAGTATTTTTTAGGGCTAAAAGTTAATGTATTATGAAGACATTCATCTGGGAGAGGAACAGTGATAAGAAAACTAACAGGATTCTGGCTAAATGGGAACACTGGCTGTAAGATGCACTTTAGCATGGGTCACCTTAAATGTTATGTTGTCCCCATCTCGCCTTCGTTCTTGCTGGTTGGGTTTGGAGCCAATCCTCTGCTCCTACTCGAGAGCTTATACTGGCTGGAGGCTAACTCCTATCCCTACATGCCTACTGGTAGCTACCCAGATCACGTTTGCTGCTTGCAGTGTCGCAATTGCAACTGCTGGATGTGGCTAAGTACTTAGTTTTTTTATATATTGCTATCTTCCTTTTTTAGGGTTATTAGCAGTTAATTACCTTTGTAGTGTCTGTTTTAGTCCTTATTTAAACAAAACAACCTCCTGACCTACCTCAGCTGTTTCTTCTTGTTTTTTCTTGTCCATCGTTTTCTTAGGCCTTGCTTTCCCCTTGAGCCCGTTTAATTTACAGGGTTCTTCTCTTCTTTCCCTCTTTCTGTTGGAGTAGCCATTTAAGTTAGAGGCTCCCTTATTGGGGGAGTTGCCGTTTTACTTAGAGGCTTTCCCCTTCTCCTTTTTCCAAAAAAAAAAAAGTATGCTTGTTTGTGGTAGTGTAGTTCTGTTTTTGCTAACTGTTACAGTCTTGTTTTTTGCTGTTTGTGTTTTCTGGTACCCAGCATGTCTAAAGAGTCGAAGCCCTCTGGCTTTAAGAAGTGTGACTCTTGTTGCCAAAAATGTCCCTTATGGACGGGCACATGAGTTGTTTTTACTGTTTAGGGGCTCTTCACCTTTAGGACTCATGCTCTGTCTGTCACGCTTTCAGTTCCAGAGTCCTGCAGGAGAGATTTTGCGTGGCCTTCTTAAGAACCCTCAGGATCCTTTGTCTCTATTTCCTCAGCCAGCTGAATAGTCTGAAAAATCCCCTAAACCATCGTCATCGGTTCCGATTTCAGAACAATCTAAATCTACTGTGAAGTCTTCAGCTCTGTCGGTTCCCACTGTTAACTCCGACAAAGCTATGTCTCCGGTGGCTCCATCAGTATTTTCGGAGCCAGTCTGGGCCCATAAAAGAACCAGGTCTCTCTCTTTGGAGCAGGTGCGCTCTGTTCCACAGTCTCCTTTGTTGCAGTCTGGGGCAGGCAGTCACCAGTCCTCTTCTCCTCTCTGTCCTCCACGCTTTCAGATCATGATGTGGAGAGAGTGGTAAATAGGCTCCTCAAGTCACAGGCACTTGCCAAATTGCTATTGATAGCAGCCCATAAGGAATTGGATCCTTCAGCCTATCCAGCTTCTCTATTGGTTCCTTTTTCGACTTGCTTGAGCTTGGAGCCGGAGTGCATGGATGTCGTGGTGGTGGAACCGTCGGCTCCAGCTACTTCTCTTTTATCAGTTCCGACTCCTGCTCTGATCTCCTCAATGTCTCAGTTCATCGGGGGATTTGGGCGCCAAAGCTCTCTCGTCAGCTCTGAGGGGGGAAGTGGCATCAGACACTTGTCTGACCCTGCTCTCCCTCTCGGAGCTTCGGCGCAGGTGAGCTCGGCTCCCACATCAGCCTTGGAGCCGTTGCTCTGTTTGCCAGAGATCTCCGGGCTCTTCGGAGCCGGAGGCTCCTTCTGGTTGGGACCGTGGCGCCTTCGAGGTGATGATGAGCATGCTGTCTCCTGAGACTGCTCCACTCTTGGCTCCATCGGCTCCTTCTCCCTCGGTGCCTGTGCCTGCCCTTGACCCTCCTCCTTGCTCCAAACATAGAGAACCTATGCCCCAGGATGCCTGATTGGGCAACCCCACTTCTTCCAAAACCTCCCTCAAGCATTCGGAGGAGGTCCCTCGGAAGAAAAAATGTAAGAGGAAGCATCGCTCCTGCAACAAATATCTACTCCAGGTCACAAAACCAAAAACTCAGCAGGTGAAGCACTATTTTCCTACGCTATATCCAAGCTCTGGAACAACCTTCCCACTACATAACTACCCTTCCTTCCTGCAGTCTTTTCAAGACTGCACTTAAATCTCACCTAAATTCTCACTGGCTTTGTCCTTGTCTTAACCCCATCTATTAAACCCCACCTTCAACCTTTCTCCCCTTTTCCCAGATTTAGATAGAATATCCCTTCTATCACTATAAAACTGAATTGAAGATAAAATTCCATGATAGGAATTAAGATGTAAAGATAATGCTGGCAACTAACACGTTGCAATGTTATCAATTTATTAAGATGAAAATCGGTTATTAGGTTGAATATCATTTCAAGTATAATATTATTTGACAACTTTTGTGGTCCTCAAGACTGTCGAATTTGTACTCAGTCAGACTTTCCCGGTAAACAAACGTAAATAAATAAATAACAAATAAATAAATTTGGATTCCCCTGAGTCCATCACTTCAGACACAGACTTGGATGAATCGGAAGGTTCCCCATGGTCCCCCTCTGATGATGTCTCCTTTTCGGACATCTTGGAATTCCTTAGAGGGGTGGCTGGAGGTACCTAGCCCCTTCTGAGGACGAGTCTGTCTACCTGGCCACATTTGATGCCCGACCCTCCACCTCTTGGTTGTCTCCGCCTTTTGATCCACTTTTGTCTTTAGTGAGTCAGAAGGCATGGAGCTCTCCAGAGACCATGGAACCGGTTCCACGGAGACCAAATAAATTTATAACTGCACCCGAAGACAAGTCCTCCCTTTCCAAAGGGGTTCCTGTTGATGCTATGGTGGTGGCAGCAGCCACTAAGAAGGAACTTGTGGAAGCTTCATCTGTCCATCCGCCGAACAAGGAGTTCCGTATGATGGACAGATATGGGAAGCATATGTTCTCTTCAGTGACCTTTACTCTTAGGTCACTGAATTATTTGTCACACTTCACGTGACTTTAGGGAGATCTATTAAAGGAGTTGAGAGATGCCCTGCAGGATCCTACATCTGAGGAAGTTGTGAACAGGGCAGCTTCCCAGCTTGCAAACTTGACGTCCGTGGTTAACTCCTCCATGAGGCTCATTTCTTATGTGGCAGATGGAGCGAGTAGGGCAGCAGGTACCAGAGTTGCTTTGCAGAGACGCGCCTAGATGCGCCTTTGTCAATTTATGGAACCTTTCAAGTCCTCCTTTACCAATACCCCTTTTGATTGCTTGTCCTTGTTTGGGCCTCAGGTAAAAAAAGACTCTCACCAGGTATGAAAAGGATGGCAAGACTGTCTGTGTTGTAGGAGTCCGTTTTTCCACTCCATCTAGACCCTACCCTAAAGGTCAGAAGAGTGAGGAAATGTGGTTTTGAAAATCCCAGGGAGATTCGCCTGACACACATGGAGAATTTTCCCCCAGGAGCAAAGGGGGAAACAATAATGGAAGACGCTGGCCTCATGGCAGGGGGGGTCCGCAACAGCAGGGCGGCGGAGATATGTTCTTTGCTAGGCCCTTCTAGCACGCCTGAAAGGAGGCCCGACTGTCTGCCTCTGGAGGCAGTTGGGGGAAGACTATCATTGTACCCAACAGCCTGGCAAACAATTACGAAAGATGCATGGGTACTGTCAATAATATCCAGGGGTTACAGAATTCCCTTTTCCCAGTTACCCCCTTAAGAACAAAACGTTCAATCCCAGATGTTCCACCCAGTCTTTGGGATCAAGCAGTCCTAGAAGTACAAAGATTGCTAGAAAAAAGAGCCATCCAGGAAGTCCCCGCAGACCAAATTGAATCTGGAGCTTACTCAAGGTTCTTGTTAGTTCCGAAAAAGACTGGGGACTGTAGACCCATCTTGTATTTCAGCAAGCTAAACAAATCAATAAAAAAACGAAGTTCTGGATGATAACACTGCAGTCCATTCTTCCCTTTTTGAGTCAGAACGATTGGATCTGCTCCATCAATCTCCAGGATGCATACTGCCACATAAAAGTAGGCAATCCAGGAGATTTGTACGCTTCCGTGTGGGAGCCAGTCATTATCAGTTCAGATTTCTGCCCTTTGGTCTCACCACAGCCCCCAGGGTGTTCACCAAATGTATGGCAGTGGTCACTGCTCATCTGAGACGTCTAGGATTCCAGGTGTTTCCATATCTAGACGATTGGCTCCTTCCTCACTGCTAACACCGAGCATCAACTGATCAAAGCACGGGACTGCACAATTCAAACCTGTTCCCAGCTAGGTATCATCGTAAACTACGAAAAGTCTGCCTTGTTGTCTTGTCAGTCTGTTACCTTCATAGGGGCAGACCTAGATACAAGAGCCATGATAGCAAAGCTCCCTCAAGACAGGGTATCAACCATTAGTCAGCCAGTTTCATTCCTCTTGAAAAAGACAAGGGTTCAGGCAAGAGAGGTTATTGAAGGTCTTGGGCTCAAAGGCTGCAGCAATTACTTTAGTCCCTATGGCTCGCTTCCACATGAGAATTCTGCAGTGGCTTCTTTTCACTCAGTGGTCGTTCCAGGATTTACCAATGTCACACATGATCTCGATCACAGAATCCTGCAGAAAGGACTTAGTATGGTGGCTTGTCTCCCCCCAGGTGACCCTTTCTAGACCCCCATCCAGTAGCCACAATGACCACGGATGCCTCCCAGATATGGGGGGGGGGCATTATCTGGGACAGACTGTCCAAGGAATGTGGCAACCACACAAGTACCACTTGCACATCAATGTTCTAGAGGTGAGAGCGGTGCTTCTGGTGTTGCAAGCACTTCAAGACTCTCTACCTACTGGAACTATTGCAATTCAGATAAACAATAGGTCAGTGGTATGGTACTTCAACAAACAGGGCGGGACCAATCTTACCCCTTGTGTTGGGATCCCCTTCGAGTATGGCAATGGGCGATATCTTCCCAATGTTTTCTGATTGCGACACACATGCCTGGGAAATCCAACGTGAGAGCGGACAGGCTCAGCAGGGCTATCCTCATGCCTCACGAGTGGTCCCTGAAACAAGAATTTGCGGACTCAATTTTTCGCAAATGGGGCCAGCCATGCTGCGATCTTTTTGCCATTCCTTTCAACAACAAATGCAGCAGCCACTTCACCTTAGTCCCTCCACTGGGACAGTCATCCAGGGATGTACTTGTTCACGTTTGGCCTCCGAGACTACTTTATGCCTTTCCTCTGATCTGAAAGGTACTTCAGAAAGCAAAGTCGCTGGGTTGCAAACTCATCCTCATTGCTCCTTGCTGGCCTTGTCAGATGTGGTTCCAGTTTCTCCGCCATCATCTACAAGTGAAGCCTTGGATACTGGACCTAGTTCCAGATGACCTGATGCATCAGTCGGGCGTGCTCCATCCCTCCCTCAAAACTCTCAAGCTGACTGCTTGGTTTCTCCACTTCCAGTCTTAGCCAGGCTTCCAACATTTCCCCGGCAGTACAGCACATCCTGGTGTCCTCTCATAAGCCCACTACCAGAAAGATTTACACTAGCAAATGAAAGCAGTTTTCTTATTGGGCAAAGAATAATGATATTGATCATTCACTGCTCCTGTTCCCAAGATTCTTGATTTCCTGGCCGAAACGTTTGAACGAGGGGAAGCTACCATTAGAGTCCAACTGGCTGTCATCTCCAATTTTCATGTGAGAGAGTTGGGCTCTAACATCATGTCCCATAAGCTGTGCAAAGCATTCTTATGAGGTACAACCCTTTTATGGCCCCTGGTACGAGAACCCCTCCCACAGGACCTAAACTTTGTTTTAGCCTCTCTGGTTCTTCCACCCTTTGAACCAGCAGCATCTTGTCCCCTGGAATTTCTGTTATGGAAAACCCTTTTCTTGATTACCATCACCTCAGCTAGACGGGTTTCTGAATTACACGCCTTATCTATTCGCCCTCCATATCTCATCTTCCACAAAGATAGAGTTTCTTGTCAGAACCAGTCCCTCCATCCTGCCAAAGGTGTGTTCAGAGTATAATTTAAATCAGTCCATCGAGCTTCCTGTATTCTTCCCAAATTATGGCAACAAGGCAGAGTATAGACTACACCAATTGGATGTTCATAGACAATTATGCTTTTATTTACACAGGACCAAGGACTTTAGAAAATCAGATCAATTGTTTGTATCCTTTGCTGACAATAAACAAGGTTCTCCAGTTTCAAAAGTGACCTTATCAAAGTGGCTGTCAGATACAATTATCTATACTTATGACTTGCGTAACAAGAAGCTTCCAGTGAAGGCCAGAGGACATTCAACCAGGACCTTGGCTACCTCTGTTGCCTTCCAAGCCAAATTACCTTTAGATTCAGTCTGTGCAGCAGCAACGTGGGCAAATCCACATACCTTTATCACTCATTACAAAGTGGATGTGGTCTCCCGGAACAGGGCATCCTTTGCTTCCACAGTCCTGAAGAGTTTATTCCAGTGAGACACCCAAGAACTAGGTACTGGGGGCATGGTCCCAACCAGCAAGAACAAAGGCGAGATGGAGACAACATAACATAAAGAAGTTATGTACATACCATAACGTTCCATGTTTGTTGTCCTCCATCTCGCCTTCCTTCTTGTGTCCCCCCTGCCTTCCCCCTTCCTGGAGGATCAAGAGGAATTCCTTTATTGGTTACACTGGCTGAGTTTCATGTTGACACACCAGGTTAGTTGACTAGGCTTTGTTCCTTTTTCCTCCTTAACTTTACATGTGGATTGTCCCTGTATACACAAGTTTTCCTTTTGTGTAAGAGCTAGGTAGAAATTTGCATTTTGCTTTTATGGTCTAGTCTGGGCTATCACAAACAAGATCTGGGTAGCTACCGCTAGGCATGTTGGGATGGAGGTTAGCCTCGAGCCAGTATAAGCTCTCGCTCTATAGTAAAACGGCTGAGTCCGAGCCAAGGATTGGCTCCGAATCCAACCAGCAAGAAGGAAGGCGAGATGAAGGACAACAAACATGGAAACGTTATGGTAGGTACATAACTTCTTTTTTTAGGTTAGGTTATGCCTGTAGATGCAGCTGTCACTTTGGCACAGTTCTCATTTGGAGGGTTAAACTTCATTTGTTAAAATGTACATCTTTTGAGTTTTTTCAAATTTAATAGGGATGGGGTTGCTTTAAAAATGTATTCAGTTTTTTGTTTGAGGGTTTTCTTTAAAGCAAAACTTCTTGAGAAATGTGACACAGGTTCAGCTGGAGATGACCAGAAACAACTGTATAAAAGATCGGCCTGCCAAACAGTGTGTTGTGCAAGACAAAAGTTGGAAATAACATTCAGAAAATTATGTATAATAAATGGGAACAATAGTAACTCTGTCAGTAGTATCTTGGGCTGTGAATGGCCTTAAATGTATAGACAAAAAGGAAAGAGTATTGAATTATATTAAGAAATGCATGGCACAAATAGAAATGCTGCACGAGACGCAGTTGGAAAGAAATTTGCATGTGAATTTGACAAAGAAAGCATTTCATGATGGATATTCAGTAAAATATCAGGGTCAAAGAAAGTGGAGTAGTAACACTGATTGGTAGAGGGGCTCTAATAGTGATGAGGGGAAAAAGACAATGGTATGTATGTAGTAGCAAGGGTCTTTTGGCACAGGAGGGGAATTATGCTAAGCATGCAGTTAGTTTCCACTAAAAACTGCTGCTGCTGTAATTAAGATATTTTGGGGAGAAGAAATCAGCTTTCAACAGGGAGTATTACTTACAGGTGAGGACAGGAACTTGATTTGCTGACAGGGGGACCTAGAAGGGAAAATATAATAAAAGAGGGTGGATTTCTGAAGGAATTTATGAAACTATTTTGTATGGAAAATTTGAATTTGGTTGTAGAAACTTGGACAGAATTTACATATTGTTCCCCAAGGTAAAATCACTGTGCTAGACAGGATAACAATATTTCACAGGAACATGGACATTTAATAGAAAGCTTCAACACATGCCCAGTAGCTATTTACGATCATGCAGTGATAAAAATGTAAGTCAGTGAACCAAAAATGAGATGCTGGTGCTTTTCCATATTCCTGTTTAAAAACAGCCATTTAAGGAATGGTACTGGAAATTATTCAAGATGTATTATAGAAGATAGAAATTTCTTCATAAGGAATAGTTAATGAGTGGGATAAAATGAAAACTGAGTTTAAAAATTGGGCAGAAATAAAAGAGAGATATACTTAAGTAATAGGGATTATTTAGAAGGGCTGACTGAGGTTAAAGTATTACAGAATAAGGGGAATATCAAAGAACAAGAGGTGCAATTGCAGGCTGCAAAAGAGAAAATAAGGCAGTATTTGGATAAGATGGATGAGTTAAGAAAGATTGCCATTAAGCAGCTATTTTGTAACAACTCCAGAGGAACACAAAAAACGTTGGCACAGTGACTTAGGCAACAGAATGTAGAAACATTTGTCACCCAACTTAGGGAGCCAATGACAAGAAAAATAACTAGAGATCCTATAAAAGAATTGGATACATTTTGAAAATTTTGTGAAAAAATTGTATAAAACAGAAAAATGTGGAAGCCAAGAAAGAGCACATATGGGAATATTTATGGAAGACCTAATTATACAGAGATTAGAGAAAGATAGAGCAATAATAGTTGAAATAGGAGATGAGATAAAACTATGATGTATAATCAGCCTGCAGGGAAGTCTCCAGGAACGGATGGTATTCCTGTGGAAGCTAGGAGGGAAGAAAATAATAAAGATTTGGAAATTTTTGTTTAACAGTGTTTTAAAAGGAGATGAAGTGTCAGCATCTTGTAAGAAAGAAAGTAAAGACCCATCCAAACTCACCTCATATAGACCCACATGATTACAAAGTGTTTGTACTAACTAAAGGAATGGCAAAAGTATTGCGAAAATTGATAGACATGAATCACTGTGGAGGTAAGGCAAACATGTGACAGCATTAGTAGAATAGTAATGATCCAGAGAGAGAAGCAGAATATAAGATAATACTGCTGTTAGTGGGTCTTGATGCAGAGAAAGCATTTGATAGAGTAAGCTAGATTTTATGAGTAGGGCAGGTGTGAAGCATTTGTATTCCCTGATAAAGTAATAATGTTAATTAGGCAAATATATGAAGGATTGGAGGCAAGATTTAAATTGGGAGGGTTCCTCTCCAATAACTTGTGTTTAAATGGAGGAACCAGGCAGGGATGGCCTCTTTCCCTTCTGCTGCTTGCTTTATAGCACTGGCAAAGAAGTTAAGGTAACTCAAAATTCAAGGATATAATTGTTATGATCAGTAAAAATTTGTTTATTTGTAGATATTGTATATCGTATTATAATATATTATTTTGTACTTGATAAATCCAGAAGAGGACGTTTCAGTGTTGGGGCACATTTTGAGACAGTTTGAAGTGATTAAACAAAGGCTATAGCTGTAAATTATGCACCCATGCATGACTTGGTACTGCAATACCCATATTTATGGGGAAATAAAGTATTTAGGAGTGTGAATTAAAAAGGCTTTTAAGGAGAATGCTTCAAAAAAGACTTCTGTTATGGCAGCTAAGGATATGTAGAAAGGGACAACACCTGAGAAAGTGGAAGCTGTTTTTTGATGGATATGGATAGTAATATACATGCAGTGAAAATGTTTAGTACCTTTAGTTTTATGTACAGGTCAGACATATTTTTGTCATCTAGAGAAAAGGTTGTAGAAAATGAGTTGGAAGAATTTATCTGGGAGGAAAAGAGGGAGAAAACTGAATGGGATAAGTTGATCCCCCAAACAGAACAAGGTGGTTTAGGATTACGTGATTTAAAGGAATATTTTAGAGCTTCACAGTTAAGGCTCAGGTACATAACACAAGCAGAAGGTTATAATTCAGAGTAGAAAGGAATGATGCTGAAGCAAGGGGAGGGAATTGAGGAAAATAGGACAGAATGGGATTTTGAATGTACATCCTTAAGGAGAATAATAACCGTACATAATATATATTCATAAAGTTATAGAAAGTATTGTAAGAACTAAGCCAATGCAAGAATGGAGAAAGGACATTTTACCAATAGGGAATGACTACAAGTAGGGGCACAGAAAATAAGCAAGACGTGGCTGGAATTTACTGGAGAAAACTAGCAAAAGAACCAAGGTATTGGGAGCAAATAACTAGAAATGTAAGGGGAAAAGAGTGGAGGTGAAGCCATGAAGTTTGGATTGTAGGTAAGAGGCTGCTTTCCCTATCCGGGATTGATAACCGGATATATGTATAAATAAAGGGGTAGGGCACCTCTAAATGAAAGACGTGCTCTGGAAGAGTTTAGTCAGATCAAGAGCAGAAGCTGTTAAAAAGGAGATAATTAGTAGGGCATATAAAATATTGCATGATAACCTTTTATAATCAGTTAGAGTTGGTTAGAAAAGATTGGGAAGAGAGAGTGGTAAAGCTGTTTACAAAAAAGCAGTGGGAGAACATTCATATGGCTCCCAAGTATGCAACAGTAAGTTTGTTTTTTTTTTGCTTAGAAGTGCTTTCATACATATTTTATACCCCACGAAGTGAAATAGCCGAACACCGTACCTTCAGGCTCGAACAGAACTGCAATTTAGAGTAGCAAGAATAATCCACAAAGGCTAACTCTGTAGTAACCAATGTTTAATCTACAATGCACATACGATGATAATACACAGAACACTGATACTGGTATTTTCAGCAAACGTAGGTTAAGCGCTTTCATCTGTCCTAGCCAGACTTCCTCAGAACCATTAATTATCATAATTGACTACATTTTATACCATCATTTGGCGCCAAAAAATTCACCAATTAACTAATTCATTCTGTTGATAAGCCCTAATACATAACCTATATGTTTAAAATACCACTGTAAGTAATAAAATGACATACACATTAGCATATAAAATATTACAATAAAATGTATACCTAAAATACTATATAAAAATCCTTATCAATTTAAATGTGTGTATATAAAATCTAATAAATTCTAATAAAATGTAATAAATTCTAATAAAATTTGAATACAAATAAACAAGTGTAAAAAGTATATGTAATTTCATTGTATAATTTCAGTGTAATACTAAACAGTTAATCAATTTAAATGCTCTATTATTAAAAGTCATATTTATTTAGAGAATGACTGTATAAATAAGAATAACCTACTACATACTGAAAGCTAATCCCCTTTCCACTTAAAACTCAAGGAAATGGGAAAAGTACAGAACCCGTTATTGTAAACTTATACTATATATATCACAAAATTAATTATATTGTATTAGATTAATTTTGATAAATAGATAAATAAATAAATATGTATAGATTTATGTATAAACATTGATTTGATTAGGAGGACCCCAGAATAAGAAAAGTTTTCAAACTAATATATTCGTTAAGTCCTGGATACGTTGTGGCATCATAACATATCTGCCACTTGCTTTCCATAGATCCTAAACGTGCCTTCCAATTACCACTACCAATAGATCTGTCTACTTGCTCTAATATTGCAAACTTGAACTTGTGATCTTTACCTTTTTCTTTTACATGTTTACTGAGTGCGTTCTTGTCATCTCCTTTCCTCATTTTATATACATGTTCATATATCCGGGTTTTTAACTTTCTCTCTGTTTTCCCTATATAGTATGCTGTGCACTGTGTACATGTGGCTAAATAGACGACCCCCTGACTATTGCAGTTTCCTGATCTAAATTTACATGTACTTTTCATGATATTGTCTAATTTGACACTTTTTTCTTCATTGACATATTGACACTGTCCACAAGTTCCACATCTTTTTGTCCCCATCTTTGTATGTTGTTCCTTATTGTTCCTATTATCACTTCTTTCTATTACTTTCTTGATGTTGTTCCCTGTTTTGAATACTATACTAGGTGTACTCCATACTATTGGTCCTATACCGTCCATATTTGAAAATAGTGTCCAGTGTCTACGTAAATCTCCTTGACTATATTTGTATGTGTGTTGTACATGATAACGCAAACTCGTCTATCGAAAGGTTGATTCATCTTCGTATGAGTGCCTTCTTTTCCTAATAATGGACAGAACTTAGTCCCCCATTGTAATTTGACATATTCCACCACATCTGTAAGCATAACTGTGGGGTAACCTCTTTCGTTGAACAACTTGTATATATAATCTAGTTCTTGAATCATGAGTTCTCTGGTTGATGACGTGCGGGCAGCTCTGACACATTGCCCTTTAACTACATTCTTAAATATATGTGGTGGGTGGCAACTCCCAAACTGAATATAATCATTGGAGAAAGTTGGTTTTCTGTATAGTTTTGAAACAAAACCGTCCCCACTATTACTGATATATGTATCCAGGTACGCTATACCTTTCTTTTCAACTGTATGGGTGAAGCACAGAAAATCCGTAGTGCTGTTAATGTACTTAATAAAGTCTGGGATAACCTGTATTTTCCCTTTCCATATAATAAATAGCCGTAAAATGAAGCAACAACTAGGTAACTCACTTCGGATAGATGCACAGTGGACACTGCTCGTACCCAAGGATACAAAAGTAAATTTAATGACACCACACAGAATATAAATGCAGGTACAATTCCAGAATAAAACTCCACACAGAATAAAGATGCAGGTGTAATTCCAGGTTAAGCGCTTTCAACTGTAATACACAGTCTTCCTCAGAACAAAGCATAACACACCTTGATATCACTTTATACCCATCTTAATTGAATAATGTAATAATTGTTAGAAAACCCGCCAAAAAACTTGAAGGCATATCCTCTGGTATGTTGTCAATACTGTGTGCTGAATAAAATCCTAACACAAACATATATAAAAGTATCTACTATCTACAAAAAACCTACATGATCATACTATATGAATAAAAAGTCATACAATAACAAAGAATGTCATACAATAGTAAAAAATGTCATACAATTGTATATAAAACATGTATATATGTACAAGCCATATAGAAAAAGCTATTCATGCAGTACTAAAATGATGACAATATGTGAATTCAAAAAAGATAAATGAATTCAAAAATAAAAACATCAACCATACTACAATATAACTGAACTTCTTATAAAAACTAGAAGTAGGCAGACATGATTCATTGAAGCACTAAAAAAGGTTTAATGCTAATGAAATCATTCAGGCCCGGTTTCCGGGTCGAATCAGTTAATATCTGCCATCTACTTTCTGTAAGTGCTAATTCCATTTTCCAATTACCCCCAAAAGGGGAAACTTGGACCTGATCAATTATACTGAAATGAAAACTATGATCACTGCCTTTCTCCAAAATGTGTCTATATAAGGCATTTTTTGTATCACATTTTGAAATCTTGTAATGATGTTCGTACATCCGCTTCTTCAACTGTCTTTCCGTCTTACCTATGTAATGGGCATTGCATCGTTTGCACAGGGCCACATATACAACACCTTTGGTGTCACAATTACCCGTAAGACTATTAATATAGGTACCATTTATATCTTCCAATCTAAAAGCTTTATCCGGGTTAATGTACCTACATTGGTTGCACTTCCCACATTTGGTGGTACCTCTGTGATTTGACCTATTGACTTTGTCTCTATTACCACCTGCCCTCTCCAATAAATTTTTCACGTTCGATGCTGTTTTGTAGACGTGTTTGGGGGCTTTACCTAAAATCTCTTCACATTCCAAGGCTACCACCAACTCCCAATGTCTGGCAAGTATAATAATAATTTTCCATATAATAAATAGGTCGTCCAAAAAACATGTGTATAACGACATATACTTATAATATTCACTAGGAAATATATACTGATCCTCCCATTCTAACATCACTAAATTTGCAAATATGGGTGCGCAGGATGCACCCATAGCTACACCTTTAGTTTGTCTGAACATTTCACCCTGAAATTCTATGTAGTTGTGGTCCAGTATGAGCCCCATCATGTCCATGATGAGATTAATTTTCTCCTAAGTTAAGCCAGAGAACTTCCTCATGCTGTTACAAAAATATTCCAACCCTATGTTCGTGGGTATACAGGAAAAAAGGTCTTTTACATCGACTGTAATAAATGTGATGTCCTCATCCCACACTTTTGGGGTTAATTTACTAAGAAAATCCCAGGAGTCCTTAATTAAATGAGGGACATTTTCATATACATGTTTGGTCCAATGATCTATTGTGACCCCCATATTAAATGTTTTGGATTTTGATCCAGATATTATCGGTCTCAATGGGGGGTTTTCCAAACTTTTGTGGATTTTTGGAATACCCACTATGTGGGCCGTCATTGGATACTCATTCCTTATAAAATTATAAAGCTCCTCGGTGATTCTGTTGTCTAAGAGGTATTCTTAATAGCTAGATCTATACGCTTGTATCCAATGTTGATCTGATTGAGGGAAACTTCCTCATAATTACCTGAATTAAACAATAGTTCATGGATCATACTATGATATTCGACCTTATCGAATAGTATGATCCCACCCCCCTTATCAGGTTTCATAATCCAAATCTCTTTATTGGAGATGATATCATCTAACGTTTTTCTTTCATCCTTCGTTAGGTTATCACTGGACTTACCATAGAAATCAACCTGCTTCTTAATATTTTTGTATGTTGCATATACTTCTTTACACACCACTTGTTCGCATACAGCTACTTGTGGATTTTGTGGTGGGATGTAAGAACTTTTCTTTGCTAGTCTCCCCTCATTTACCTTAGACCCTTCATTGTGATCTTAGAAAAATAGTGCCAGATTCAATCTACGACAATATAATTTAATCTCTTTGATAGTGTCGAATAAGTTAAAGCTAACAGTAGGAATGTATTTCATTCCTTTACTGAAAAGGGTGAAAAAATCTTGTGGGATTTCAACATTAGTGTAGTTATATACCTTGAATCTGTTAAAATTATAAATCCTAGGTCTACCACTATTGCTGGTTTCAACACCTATATCCAGTTCTAGTTTCTCGGTAGTCTCCCCTTCCTTAGTTCCATCCTTACAGTTTGTAGGATGACAACTACTACTATTGTTAAGTATCTTTTCTGAAATTTCTTCGGGGCAGGGTAAAATCTGCCCCCTTAAAAATTTGTATCATCATCCTGTCTATGATATTTACTTCTCCCTATATTTTGTTCCTGGTTGAAAGTATTGATACCTTCTCTATTGCATTGTGGCCAAATGTACACCCTCCCTATCCTATACTGTTCTGTGTCCCTTTCTATCTTATGCATCTTTCTATTATATACACTTTTAACCCTATAACTTGCTGTCTGAAACTGTTTGTAATACAAGTCTTGCCACTGTTCAAACTCATTGTCTTGAGTAATTTCTTCATTTAAAACCTCTAGCTTGTTCAAAAGTGTTGCTATCTTTTCATCATTATACTTCATTATCATCTTCATATACATATATCCAAATGTGTCAAATAAATGATTGAATTCCAATATAACATTATTGTTGTAGTCAATGCCTAGAGGAAGTTTAAAAAAACTAAGCCCCTTTGGCACAATATGTACATTCATACACTTCTCTAAATATACATTATCAAGCTTAGTACATTTTAAGTGCATCAACTTTTTTCCTAAAAGATATATCTTTGTTTTCAGACTGCCCGACGATATACTTGGGACATGCCTGCCTTGTCTTTGAAAATTTTTTATACCCCAAACAGACTTCAGAAAATTTTCCTCAAGTATATAGAAAATGGAGGTGAGATGGGGCGGAAAGAGGCAACTAGGAACACGTTTTTTGGGAGTCTACCGAGTTCTTAGATTTAAAAAAAAAATCCCTTCATAGTACTGTGTCAGTAATGATGGAGTAAATAGTAGTAACTAAAGAAATTATTATTTTGAGGTGGTACACAGGATCTAAATTACCTGTAACATAGTCTTACTAAATTTAATTATGTTAGCTGCCAAAAAATTAATTACTAGTAAATGGAAATCAAAATCTAAACCCAACTGTATTTGAGGAACTAAATGTTGTAAAAGATAAAAGACCTGGAAGAAGGATCTGTAGAAAAGCGATGGCGCGAGTTACTTAAAAAATGGAATTTGAGGGAGCAATATGTGCACTGTAATGTCCAGGAGGAAGAGTGAGGTTTAAGAGAAGGCAATTAGGTGACGTATGCAATATTGGGCTGAGTGAGTTGTTATAAGGAAAGAAAACTTGTAATGTGATCAAATTGGGAAGAAGTTGTTAATATGTTTTTTTCTGTTTTATTAATGTGTGGGTGCCTATGTCTTTAGTGATGTTTTAATGTGTTTAAAAAATGGTCAAACCGCAAAAGATCAATGTGAAAAGAATAAACTTTTTTTTTTTGCAAGGTGCAAACCTGCATTGCAGCCCCCCCACACACACACACCCTTCTACTTATATTTACCAACTCCAAAATTGCACAACAATGGGAGAAAAAACAAATTCCTACCCCCCCCCCGCCCCATTATAGCAGGACCTCCTACAAAATGATGCCAACATTTTGCAATCAAATGACTGTTCGATCGCTTCTGCCGTCATGTTATTGTGTGTGTGTGTGTGTGTGTGTGTGTGTGTGTGTGTGTGTGTGTGTGTGTGTGTGTGTGCGTGCATGCATATATACATACACACACATACATATATATATATATATATATATATAAAATAAATGTCTATGTTTGTGTGCTATCACAAGGTTAAAATCCACAGTCCTGAACTGCATAAGCTTAGTAACATAATATAGAAAACCCAAATGCTAACCTCCGCAAGACCCACGTTAGCACTTTTTCCTAGGTTTACACTGGTAGGGTATTCAGTATTCAAGATTTTTAGACATTGTGGTCTTCATCATTTTGGTCTTCTGTGTTACGTTACCAGGATAATGCAGTTCAGGATTGCAGCCTTCAGTGTTGTGCGTGTGTGTGTACAACCCACACACACAGGGGTTCCTGTAGTTTTCAAGCTGGAAAAGTCAGCTGTTTAGCATAAAAAGTTAAGTTCTTTGTTACAGATGACCTGGGGTTGACTAGCAGTCAGGATGCTGGAAAAACTGGTGAAGGAGGTTTGGTGTGAGCGGCTAACACAGGCTTACTCATCCTGGGGGGATTGAGGCAATCTGTCCAACTGCAGTGCCGCCATCTTGTGAAGAGAGGTACATGGCATGCAGTGTATGGGCTGAGGAATGCTGTTGGCTCTGAAAAAAAAACTTTGCTGTTCTTACCTTTCAGGATGCATATGAGAAAGCACGTAGTCTGTCAGAAGGCGGCATAACATGCTCTTGCCTAGTATGTGGGCATGCACAACAGCTGCCACAGGTAAGATTGGGGCCAAAAAGAGGAAATGGAACTCTTCTGCCATGTATGATGACCACCAGGAGGTTTGATCACCACCCTTCCACAGAGTGTTGTTGGGTGCTAATCTGACCACATGAAGAGGAACAAAATGGGGTTTGGTTGGGCCTCTTCAGTAGAGGCTTGATGGTTGCTTAAGTTTGGAGCAAAAAAAATGAATGTTTCCTTAATTGGAGGTAGTGTTCCGAAAAGGCTACCATTGTTAGTTTGTCAAGGTGTGATTCATTGAATTTCACTGTAGTACACATTATCTGGGAGATCTGTCATGCAATATATAAAATGGAATTAGAGAGTCAGTATATTTGTAAAGCTCCATATCTGGAGCACATGGCACTGGGGATGCTGAGCAGACATCAAGAACCTATTCCATTGGTAGAGGGAGAGTTGAGATATGTTGTTATCGGGTCTATATCAGAACATTGAAGTATTAAAACTTTGAATGTTCTGATATCGAACACTATTCAGCGAATACTAAGAATAGCGAAGCTGCAGAACAGTGAATTCTTTCCTTGGGAAAGAATTTGGTTGTCCATTTCTGTGGCTTCGCTATTCTTAGCGCTGTGGTGGAAAGTTACGGGTTGGGTTCAGTAAGTGTGCGATTGTACGTTAGGGTTAGGGGCGGGTTAGGGCGCGGGTTAGGCGTGTGTGCGATAGTGACCGTCTTTAGGGTTAGGGGCGGGTTAGGTGAGTTAGGGTTAAGGCGCAGGTTAGGTGAGTTTGTGATAGTGACGGACCTTAGGGTTAGGGTTTGGGTTAAGGTAAGTGGGTAGATAGTAGTGTATGTTTAGTTTAGTGTAGTGTTTAGATGTAGGAATTTAAGTGTATGTGTGTGGTTGCTGTTTGTTTGATGTGCTTGTGTTGTATGTGTTTCAGAGCAGCAAATTTTTTTCCATGGGAAAAAATTCGCTGTTCTGAATGTTCGATATTTTCATGTTTAGATGTTTTGGGGCCAATGAAATGTTGTTCGCTATTTTCATCTTTCGATAACGTGATATTAAACGCTTGATATCTGTGCAGAACATACATTAAAAATCTGCACTCTGTGTGTTAGAGAAGTTGAAGGAAAAAAGTGTAGATGATGTGGTGAAATGAGTCTTTTATAAGAGTTTGGAACTGGATATGAATAAAACTTTGCTGGAAGTGGTTAAGTTCTGAGATAAGACTGATAAAAAGATAAGATAAGAAGGAGAAAACGGAGTATAGTAACCGGAGGCAAATGAGGTTGTAGAGAGAGAGGGTGCAGGCAACAGCAGGGCAGTGGTCCAGATTAAGTAGCTCTAAGATTATGGAACATGGAATAAACTGGTACTTTTTGAAGTATGAACTGCCACTTTGCTGTTGAGTGGATGTTGCTGTGATAGTTTCCTGGTGACCTAACACCATGAATCTGCAGCTCCTACATAGAAGCGTCTGTGGTTGTAGTAAGAGAAACAGCAGTGTTTCTTTAGTTGTGCATACTGCATGTATTAACATAGTACAGTTTGAGCATTCCTCAGAAACATGGCTTGCAGAGCTCATAACGTGGTAAAGTAATGTTAAATTAGAAATGTAACCCACTTTATTTGTATGACTGATTCTTTAAAAACATTTTCAGTTTTTCTTTTATTAATTTTTGGAGGGGAACAACAGCTAAAATGCGTACTTTTGTGCGTCTAGGACAGCATTTAGTGAGTTGTCCATTTTTAAATATATGTTGAGAGACAGTATTGTGAGGTTTAAGTACAAAATTAACATTTCTGGTTTAACATCTAGCTATGTTATGTATCGGGCAAGTGTATTCTTGGCAGGGGTGAAGGTCCCTTTTTTGTTTTAAGGACTGATCAAGCTTCTTGTGTATATTCGGTGACTTGAGGTAAAGCTGCCTGATTTAACTTTTAGTGTATGTTCTCTACTTCTGGAAAGAGGTAACAGGCCAAAACTGACAAGGCATTTCTGAACCCAGTAACTGTAGGTATCTTTAGAGCATTTAGATGTATGGGTTGGAATTTTTTTTTCCCTCCGTTCTGTCTGTATGACCCTCTTTAGGAAAAGGGTATTCTGGGCACAGAAAGAAATGTGTTCTCCAGTGCTGCCTGTTTTTGTGTATGCATGGCATATACAGGTTGTGTTTGTTTTCCAGATAACTGTATCCTGTTCCTCTTGATTTGGAAAAATGTAAACTTGATAGCAAAGGGTATTGTTTTAATAAACCAAATAGAAAGGTTATTGTTTTAGTAATTTTTTTTTTTTTTTTTTTTTTTTTTTTACTTTTTAGGACACTATCTGGATCAAAAGAGACTGAAGCAAGGACTCTACCGTCACCCATGGGATGATATTTCTTACGTTCTGCCTGAACATATGTCCATGTAATTCCAAATGTCATGTGCAGCGTGAAGGCAGTTTTATTAATGGTTGCCATTCTAGCCACCATGAAATCTTTTCATAAGGAAACTGGCCATCTTAAAAAGGACTGTGTTACAGAGACTGTGCAATTATAAATGCTAAAATATTTAAAACTGTAAAAGGCAGAAACATGACCATAAGCAAACAGCTTTACATGTGATGTTTTATATATGAAGTGTTTTGTGTTCTGTGTTAAGTGAAGTCTTGTTTCCTTCATTAGTCTATTCTGCATTGGAATTCTGTAAAACCTGTTGTGTGCAGTTCAGATTGTGTAGAACTTAAATCCAGCCCCAGAATTCTAAAGAAAATCCATTGAATAGACTTGCTGGTAAGTCCACATTCTGTTGCATTCATCTTGAAGTCCTCATACTCACCAGCTTACTTAAAATCCCTTTATTTATGCATATAATTTTATGTTGTGTATTTACACAGTATTTATTCATGAAAACTGTTTTGTGCAGTTCTTTTTAGCAATGCCACTGTATGTTACTGTATGGATGGGTGCCCATTTTACAGATAGGACACAGTTTTTTGCATTCTGTAATGCAGTATTTAGCATTATGACAGCTTAAATGTGCACTTTGCCAAATTGTAGTTCCGTACAGCAGCATTTTATTTGAAGGGACCACTAGTGGTAGAGCTGTCACTCCAGATTTTGTTTCTTGTCTAGTTAAATTTTCATTTTAAATGTGGCCATCAACTGTGAGATGCCCTGAGACTTGTTTGCTTTGCATCACAGATGTCTGTCACCTTAGCTCAGTGCTGCTAACAGCACTTAGCCATTCTCTTGTGACAGACATTTGTAGTCTGAATGTAGCCATCTTTCTAAATGTAAGACTTAAAGTAGACGTGTTTCAGAGCTATCAGAAATCTATATATTATGTAGTTTTAACTTGAATAAAAATGTTGTTATTTTACTAGTGTTGTGTCTTAAGTTTTTTAAAGCCAGAGTTTTGCAAAAGTGTAGATTGAAAAATGAAAATCAAATAATTACTTCATCAAATGGCACAGCTTTTATATCCGGTGCACTATGGTGAAAGATTACACAGTTCATAAAATTCAGTTGTTAGTTAATTTTGCTTGATATTTTTAAACTGTGTTTTATTTGTTGATCTTATGATTTAATGTGATCTTACAGAGGGCCGTAGTGCTCTTAACTTCCTAAAATGGTCTCTTACTATCCTGCATGTATTGTGCAACCTAAAGCTTTTTACTGGTGCTATTGAAAACAACAGGAAATGTGTATGGTTGAAGTACTTGTCATGCAGAGTTGTTTTAATGCCTGATGTACCGTTGTGTAGCTTTTATGCATTGCCCAGAAGAGTGTAGTTCAATAGTGTAAAAACCAGTATTGGGTTTGTACATGTTATAGGGAGTTGCACATTGCGGTGCTTATGTTTTCTGTGACACTTGTGTAAATTTGTTAAGTGAGTTGTACTTAATATAGTAAAAGTATCAGATTTATTTTTGAGTTCTGTGTTTTTTTAATTCTTTTTCCCCTGTTTCCAGCCATCAGCTGAGTGTGGTCAACCTTGAGCAGCTTTCATGTGATTTGAGTAATTTCAGTTTGAGTCTCCTTCAAAACTTCAAGGATTCTTTGATGCAAGGAGTTGGGAATCTGGTTTGAAGGACAGGGAGGCATTTTCAAAAACAAATTTACAAGCCTTGATAACAGGAGGGATGACTGAGAGCTTGGACCTTTTCTCACCAGTAGCAACCTTCAGCCCCCACTGACAACCTAGTGTCTGTATATCATATTAGTGGTTTCCTCGAAGGAAATATCCTTGTGTATGGAACATGGGGAGATGATGATGCCTTTGTCATAGCTTAAAGATTGGAGCTAGTCCATGCAAGCCATATCCTCCTGTCCCAAGTGTGAACCCAAGGATAATTTTGGAAAAGTATCCCTTTTCCTGGCTGTTTTACTGCTGCTGAAGTTGGATGTATTGGGACTACCATGTCTAATGCTCCTAGGCTTTTCATTGTGTACCACGTATAATGTTAGTGGAACAGTTGACATCTGTGCAGTGGACATCCAAAACACTGCTATATCTCAGATGTCTTTTTAAGCTGAATATATATCTCCACGTGGGCCTATAGGCACCCCATCCACAAGTCAGCATTTTTGTTTCCTCCACAATATGATGTAAGTGAGGAGGGGAAATTTCTTCCTGAATTTCCCGAGGTAGGCTTTCACCTTTTGTGGACTGCTACATAATTTAATAGAGCTGTTTACACTGGACATCTAGTTTTGGATAAGTCCGGCTGCATTGCAGCTTCCTTTGGAGACCGTTTAAAGAGCCAGTTTCTGCAGCTTCTGATTTTCCCATTTTCACAGATTTTATTTTCTTGTAGCAGGACTGGTTATGACAGTTATAGTTTGTCTTTAAATGTTTACTTGTATTTATCTCATACAGATATTTGCAGTTTCTTCTGTGCAGCTTACCATCTTTCCCATGAACTACACAGGATCTTCATTTGACTGCTTTACCCATGGTTGCATTTTCTGGCTGTGGACTTTTCTATAGCATTTAGTCCATCTCCAAACTTGTAAGTCTGTTGGTCTTCCATAGTTTCTGTTTTAGTGTCTGTCTCCGATTTTTTTCGGCATTTCCTTTACTTAAAGATTTTCAGGCATTAGTAGTGCTGAATGAGGAAATGTGCTTTTCACCCATCTGCTCATTAACTGGTGAGCACATTAGTAACAGAAAATTTGCGGTGAACTGTTCATGTGGTCCAAAATGTCAAGATGTTGGTCCCATAATCTTCTCTACAACTTTTCGTTACAAGAATCTTCATTGGTGTTTGTTCGCTTGTCCATTGGGCAGAGAATAAGTGTAGGCTGCATTTTATATGTTTAAGTTTCAGCTCATGCACGTCATCTGAATTCCTCACTTGTATATTGCGAACCATTTCCAAATATAACATCGTCACATTTCCTGATTCCAGACTACAGTTCATAATGCATTTATCAGGCTTGCAGTTTTTTTTCTGTCAGTTTCAGGGAACTCTGAGTAAGTCGCATTTGAGATAAAATGCTTTTTTGAATTTTAGAATGAAACTAATCTGTACACACACGTCTGTGAGATGACCTTCTAAGTGAGTATGTCAGTATATGTTTCTTTGGATTGTTAAAAGTAAACAGTACATGTGGTACATTTTTTATTCCTTGCTCTGAGTTGACATTTTTGGCAAAAACATACATCTTGCTTTTTTCTTTGCAGTTTGTTGTTCTTAGATGTGACTTGTATCTTTTTGAGCTTTTCCCTTCTTGGGTGACTGAGAATTATTATTCTGACAGCTTTGAATTTCAAACATTGGACACATTTCTTTGAAGGAAAATAAGCCTCTGGTTTCTTCCCTTACTGATGACTTTTGCCCAGGCCATCCTTTTATTATAACATATTGCAGTAGTTGCATTTCTAAGTCAGTATCAAGACATCTTTGAAATTCGTTTTTTTTTTTTTAGTAATTTTGGTATTCCCTAGATAATTTCTAGTTTTTCTTCATGTGTCTCTCGTAAATATGCTATAGCCAACATATTTGTAGTTGCTTGCTTGATTTGTATTTCACTGTTAGGGCATACATCTGCAAATTAAGTAATATCATTGGCAGTCTTGAAGGTGCCTTGTGCTAGGACTATTAAGCAGAAGCTTTACAAGATACTGCATCATTCCTAGAAGTCTAAGGAGTGAATGATGTTCTTTGTGTTTCACTGTTGCAGTCATCATATTTGGGTTATCTGTCTGCAGGTAGCCCTCAGCTGGCCTGAATACCAGAGTCTTGGGATTTCTGCATCGGATGCTGTCGCTTCTTCTATGATGTCAGGTCAAGAGTATAAAACATGCAGCCGATGCCATTACATCAGTTTTTCTTGTCGTTTGGTGCCCAAAGCAGAAGCAGTTCGCAAGTGCCAGTCAGCTGACTCCTGAAATTTTCGTTTTCAAGTTTCAGACCTGAAGTCTTCTAAAAGATAAGTACCCTGTTGGGGATCCTTTTTCTTGCTGTAACCAATGTCAGAAAAAATTAGTAACTGTCTTGCCTGTGGAAACCAAATACCTCATAGAGATTTTCATTCTTACTGCATCACCTGTTTAGGCCCAGACCACGACGTCCCTCCCTGTCAGTTTTGTGCCTTGTTCAATGCCCAAATTATTCGTCATCTGGCTATTTTTGTAGCTAAATATTTTCGCTCTCGATCTCCGTACTCCGAAATGGCTTCGTTAAGCCATCCAACTACCAATCTTCCAAAAAAAATAAGGCTAAAGACAGAGAAGACCGCACAGGTCCAAAACTGCCGACAACGCTTCCGTTAAGCTAGTCGCCAGTCCGCCGGTACTCAGTGAGGCACTTTCGCAGCCCCTGATACCCGCTTCTACAGATTTGCAGGCGTCTACTGAGACCCATTCTGAGTCTGGTATGCCGCAAGATGCTTATTCAACTATGGAACCTGTGGATCTCCATGTTGGATGTGTCCAGAGCCGCTGTGCATGCACCGGCTTCTGAGGGTGTATTCAGGCCTACCAATTTTCATATTAAACCGACTGCTTCATTTCAAGCCAAAAATACTGAATTCCTCAGGCCTAAAGTTCGCACTACACCTAGGAAACAGACGACCAAAGTGCATTCTCAGGCCCACATGCCTCAAAAACAAATTATTGGAATGGCTGAAGACCTTATTACTTAAATTGGGGGAAGCCAGCCTTCCCCCTCTAAGAGACCTAGAACTGATTTTCCTTCTGATTCTTGTGATCAGGAATCTGATATCTCTATTCCTTCTACCAGGACATACCCTTATCTACCTATGAGGATTCTGATGCAGAGGATTCCATTCCGTCTGCTTCCCCTCCAGAAGATTTTAATTTTGGTGAAACCTTGCATACCCTTAGGGAGCATTTCCGGTGGGAAAGCCAGGACTATTCTTAGTCCAAAAAGTGACTCAGGGAATTTTTAAACCTGCCTCAGCACAGGCCTCTAGCTATCCCTCCTGTACTGAAGATTGTAGATGATGTTTTCTTGGAAATCCAGCCTTACTTTGCCTCCAGCACCCAGGAAACCTGACAGGTACTATAGAGTACCTGACTCTCTCACATTCTTTTTCAAGAATCCTACTGCAGATCCAGAGACCATTTCCCAAGGAACAAAAGGCATTAAGGCTACTACTGCCAAAAATCCTACCCCTTCTAACAGGGATTCTAGGGCTTTAGACAGATGGGGTAAGAAGGTATACACCTCTGCTACTCTGGCCATTAGGGCTTTAAATTGCCAGTTTCATATGTTAAAGTATCTGCAGCATATTATGGGGCTAATTAAACAGAAAATGATGTTGATTCCTGACTGTGCAGAACACAAAGCTTTACTAGAGTTAATGCATTCTGCTGATCAAGTTGGTAAACATACTTTGCAGTGTGGTTTTGATGCTTTAGAAGCATCTTGCAGGGCTGCTGTCACTGGGTCTGTACTTAGAAGGCATGCTTGGCTTAAGGAACAAAACTTGCCAGATCATATAAAAGCAAAATTACTGGATGCACCCTTAAACCAAGAGTGCGTATTTGGCAATAAAGCAGAAGTTGTCCTCAAAAGGATGGAGGAAAAAGCTAAATCTATGCAAACTATTAAAGGTTTCTTATAAGTACAGCCACCTAGATTCATTAGGCATTGGCCTTCAAGGGACTGGTCCTTTCCAGTCCCTTCCAGGCCTTCTCAGTCCAAACCAAGGGGCAGCAGACCACCAAGACTTCAGTCTCCATTTATGCACAGATCTAAGCAGTGGGGTGCTCCTACGTCCAAAGCAGGGAGTAGTAAGCCACCCCCCATGGTAAAATTGCACAATGACTTATTCTTTACTCCTCCAAGCCTTGCTCAACTACTTGCACCTTTAGGGGAAAAGCTTGCCCTGCATGCGAAAAGATGGGAATACATTACCCAAGACAAATGGGTTTTAAACATTGTTTCCCTAGGATACAGATTCCACTTCCACACACTCCCAACCCTAAGTGGATGGCCAGACCTCCCCCCAAACCATTGGGAGGAGACCCAAAAAGCAAGTGCTCTCTCTCCTTAGCATCAAGGCTATTCAACCTGTTCCAGCAGAACAAAGGGGACAAGGCTTTTATTCAAGACTGTTCCTGGTTCACAGAAAAGAAAACTCCTGACATCCTATCCTGGATCTGTCTATTCTCAATACCTTTCTGGTGGTTCCATAATTCAAAATGCTAACTCTCCAACAGCTGTTTCCTATGCTAGCCAAGAATTTCCTGGCTGGCAACCCTAGACTTAAAAGAAGCTTACCTGCACATCCCTTAAGGGAATCTTGCAGGAAATACCTACGCTTCAGGGCAGGCTCAATGCACTATCACTTCTCTGCATTTCCCTTTGACATATCTACTGTGCCCAGGGTATTCACAAAGTGCCTAGCTCCAGCCATTGCATTTTGCAGGCAGTGAAGTATTCAGATTTACCCATACTTGAACGATTAAATAACAAAAAACGATAACTGGAACAGCAACACAAATGCCCAAAACAACAAAATTCAGTTCCAATAAGGCAGTATATGCTAGAGTAGTGGTGTCTGCTAGTGCACCACTAAAAATACATTCGTCAGTCCACAAAGGTAGCAACAAACACCGTTTTAATAAAACAAGTTAAAAAGACAGGTTGAGCGCTTTCATCTATGACAAATAGACTTCATCAGAACACTATGCATTTAAAAAATACGGCTTATATACTCCCACACACATTCATCTAATTGCATAATTTAGTTCAATTTGATAAAAAACTTTAACCCTTTAATTGCTACCTCTAGAATACCAACCCAATAGTATTCTGAATACATGAATCTGGTTCAAATAAATATATATTGCATGTACATGGTAATAAATGTAAAACCTTAGACATAAGTATTTAAAAAAATCTACTTATAAAGAATATTTGACAAAATACTAATAAGAATTCAGCTATCAAAGCCACAAGCCATGTTGATTATATAACAAAATAATAAATTGTACAGAATGATGGCAAAATATCTCTAGAATTTGTTTGATAAACTAAATTCTGTTATCATCCAACATTGGCTTAATAGAAATGTACTCATTTAAGCCAGGGAAAACAGTGGCATTTAGTTTAATTTGCCACCATACCTCTCTCACCTATTTTTTTCTTTATATTCCCCCCTCTGGCATTAATTTGTACAATTTCTAATATTCCAAATATAAACTTGTCACAAGTCTTGCTGGTCTTCAAGTGTTTGCTTAATGCATTTTTTTCATCTCCCTTTTTGATACAGTAATAATGATCATAAATTCTGTTACGGAGACATCTCTCCGTTTTTCCTACATAGTAACAAGTGCATTTTGTGCAGATTGCTAAATACACTACATGAGATGTTCTGCAGTTTCCTTTCCTAAATTTAATATTTGTGGAATTAGTATCCTGCAAAACTAATGAGATTCTACCATCAATGTATGTGCACTGGTTGCAATTACCACATTTTACTGTACCTTTTATGCCATCCTTACAATCTGCTCTATCTTTATTCCTTTCAAATTCCATCTTTAGGTTACTTGCATTACTATATACAAACCTTGGCCTGTCCCCCATTATTTCTAAAATGTCCATGTCCACACTAAATATCTAAAAATTTGAAAGGAAAAAAGAGCAGATTGTAAGGATGGCATAAAAGGTACAGTAAAATGTGGTAATTGCAACCAGTGCACATACATTGATGGTAGAATCTCATTAGTTTTGCAGGATACTAATTCCACAAATATTAAATTTAGGAAAGGAAACTGCAGAACATCTCATTTAATGTATTTAGCAACCTGCACAAAATGCACTTGTTACTATGTAGGAAAAACGGAGAGATGTCTCCGTAACAGAATTTATGATCATTATTACTGTATCAAAAAGGGAGATGAAAAAAACGCATTAAGCAAACACTTGAAGACCAGCAAGACTTGTGACAAGTTTATATTTGGAATATTAGAAATTGTACAAATTAATGCCAGAGGGGGGAATATAAAGAAAAAAATAGGTGAGAGAGAGGTATGGTGGCAAATTAAACTAAATGCCACTGTTTTCCCTGGCTTAAATGAGTACATTTCTATTAAGCCAATGTTGGATGATAACAGAATTTAGTTTATCAAACAAATTCTAGAGATATTTTGCCATCATTCTGTACAATTTATTATTTTGTTATATAATCAACATGGCTTGTGGCTTTGATAGCTGAATTCTTATTAGTATTTTGTCAAATATTCTTTATAAGTAGATTTTTTAAAATACTTATTATGTCTAAGGTTTTACATTTATTACCATGTGCATGCAAAATATATTTATTTGAACCAGATTCATGTATTCAGAATACAATTGGGTTGGTATTCTAGAGGTAGCAATTAAAGGGTTAAAGTTTTTTATCAAATTGAACTAAATTATGCAATTAGATGAATGTGTGTGGGAGTATATAAGCCGTATTTTTTAAATGCATAGTGTTCTGATGAAGTCTATTTGTCATAGATGAAAGCGCTCAACCTGTCTTTTTAACTTGTTTTATTAAAACGGTGTTTGTTGCTACCTTTGTGGACTGACGAATGTATTTTTAGTGGTGCACTAGCAGACACCACTACTCTAGCATATACTGCCTTATTGGAACTGAATTTTGTTGTTTTGGGCATACTTGAACGATTGCCTGATTCAGGCGGAAAGTCAGGACTTGCTATTACAGCACCTGGCATTTGTAAAGAGACTTCTAACCTCACTGGGGTACACCATCAGCAAAAAGAAATCACACCTAGTACCCTGCCAACAGATTGTATTCCTAGGAGCAAGCTTGAACACAACTTCCCAGATGGCATTCCTCACTCCAGAGAAACAAATTTATTTGACAACGTACTTCAACCTACTGGCCACAAAGACCCAGTTATCTGCAAGGAACGTGCTGCAAGCCCTGGGATTCATGGCCTCTTGCATTCTGTTGATTCCATATGCAAGACTGCATATGAGCAAACTTCAATGGTATCTAAAAAGTCTATGGTGTCAACATTTTCAGGACCTGGAAACAGTAATTCCTATCATTCATTGTCTAAGGGCAGAGTTCCTTTGGTGGGCAGAAGCCTGCAACCACAACAAGTGACTCCCTTTCACTCTATCCCCTGTCGCCCAAACCCTAACAGACGCATCCGACTATGCATGGGTTTCCCATGACAGGGCAGTGCATTCAGGACAAATGGAACCCAAAGCAGATGCACCTGCATATCAATCAAAAATAAATGTTAGCTGTACAGAATGCTGTGACAGCCTTCAAAGACCTCATTCTTCCAGGACAATTATTGATAAAGACAGACAACACCACAGTTATGTGGTACATAAACAAGCAGGGGAGAGCCCATTCCTACCCACTCTGCAGACTAGCCATGGCTCTATGGAATACAGCCTTGAGGAACCAAGTGCACCTACAAGCTCATTTCCTGCCAGGCAAACTAAATTCGCTGGCAGACGACTTAAGCAGAAATGTCATGGACCCACATGAATGGAAACTGGAACCCAAAATATTCAAGCTTTTGAGGAACAGATGGACTCCAGAGGTGGACCTGTTTGCCTCCCCTCAGAACTACCAATTGAACAAATGCTGCACCAGAAATCCCCACAGTCAAGCTTGGAAAATGGATGGCCCTGTCCTTTACCTGGGAAAGCCTCTCAGTCTATGCCTTTCCCCCTCTGCCTCTCCTCTCGAAGGTTCTACTAAAGATCAAACAGAACAAGCCAAGGACAATTCTGGATTGCACCTGACTGGCCATGCCAGCAGTGGTACCCTCTTTTGCACAGTCTGACAGTGCTATAACCATGACACCTGCGTCAGACCCCTTCCCTGCTATCCCAGCAGGCAGGCCAGATTCAAACCCTGAACCTTGCAGCCTGGCTGATCCCTTGAGCTCACCTCTAGCGACCCTCAGTAAGCAGGTGCTGGATGTCATTCTTGAAGCAAGGAGGCCTAGTACTAGAAAATCCTATTCAGAAAAGTGAAAAAGATACTGTTCCTGGAGCAAGTCTCAGGGGATGGGCACAACTGTGCCCAGCTTACCTCATATACTAGATTACTTAACAGAAATGCTCCACAAGGGCCTATCCTTCTCTTCAATTAAGATTCATGCCTCAGCCATCTCAGCTGATTATAATACTGAGCCACCCCTTCTCTCAAAAATTTAAGACCCCCCAGGAGAGCTCCCACTCCAGCCTGAGACCTTAACTTTGTATTGGAAAAACTTACTACTCCCCCTTTGGAACCAGCTGCTACAGCAGAGATGAAATTCCTCTCTTGGAAAGCAGCTTTACTTCTAACCGTCACTTCAGCAAGAAGAGTGTCTGAACTGCAGGCCCTTATGGCAGCGGAACCCTTCAATTATCTTCCATGTGGACAGGGTTTCCCTCAGGACTAACCCATCTTTTATGCCCAAGGTGGTGTCTAGTGTGGCTTTTAAACCAGTCCATTCATTTGCCTACTTTTTTTTCCTAATCCTCAGAATAAAGGAGAAAGGATAATGCATTCTCTGGACGTGCACAGACCGCTTGGATTTTATTTGGACAGGACTAAGCCTCTCAGAAAATCTGCCCAAGTGCTAGTCAGCTTTGCTGCAGTGGCAGAGGGGAGGGCCATTTCAAAGCAAACCATTTCCAAATGGATAGCACACTGCATCCATTTCTGCTACAAGCACCATGGAATACCTACCCCAGAGGATAAGAACACATTCCACTAGGGCTGCATCTACCTCTACTGTATTTCTCAGAGGAGTCCCTACCAGAGATATCCTGGAAGCTGCAACCTGGAGCTCTGTACATACTTTCACCAAGCATTACCTCGTGCCTATCTTTTCTAAATCCAGAGCTGGATTTGCCACAGCAGTCTTACAGGGCCTGATTGCCAGCCCTAATGCTTCTTAATCTACCTCCACCCTTCCTTAGCTTTGGGAGTCTACCCAAATGTGATGACTGCAACAGTGAAACATGAAGAACATAGTACAGTTGTGTATACTTACCATGAATGTAGATGTTCGAGTGTATTCACTGTTGCAGTCCTGGTTACCCTCCCTCCAGCCCCCTGATTGTCTTTGCTTTCTCCTATCCTTTTTGGTTTGGCATATCTTATGCTATGTGTATTTGCTTTTTGCTGGGGTGTTCCACACCATATAAAAAAGTGGAAAGTTGATGCTCTGTCCTTCAGCTGGAAAAACCCATCAGTCTGTGCCTTCCCCCTCTGCCTCTGCTCTCCAAAGTACTACTAAAAATCAAACAGGACAAACCAAGGATGATTTTGATTGCTCCAGACTGGCCGCACCAACACTGGTACCCCGTCCTACGCAGTGTGTCATGGTTATCTCCATGGCACTTGCCTCAGACTCCTTCCCTGCTGTCTCAGCAGGAGAACCAGATTCTGCACCCTCAGCTTCTAACACTGAACCTTGAAGCCTGGCTAATTACTTAATCTCTCCTTCACCCATCCCTCAGCAAACCTGTGATGGATATCATTTTAAAGGCAAGGAGGCTTAGTACTAGAAAATCTTATGCAGAAAAATGGGAAAGATTCTGTGCCTGGAACCAGTCTCAAGGGATGAGCACAGCAGCACCCAATTTACCTCAAATTTTACAGTACTTAACTGAGATGCTTCACAAGGGCCTGTCTTTTTCCACCATTGAAATCCACACCTTAGCCATTTCAGCTCATTACAACACAGAACCTCCCCTCTTCTCTCATCCACTGCTCAAGCAGTTCATCAGAGAGGCAAAATTTTTGAGACCACCCAGGAGAGCTCCAACCCCTGCCTGGGACCTTAACTTTGTCTTGGAGAAACTCACTGTACCTCCTTTTGAGCTAGCTGCTACTGCAGACTTAAAATTTCTTTCTTGGAAAACAGCTTTCCTTTTAGCAATCACTTCAGCTAAAAGGGTATCTGAATTACAGGCCCTTATGGCAGTGAAGCCTTTCATCATCTTTCATGTGGACAGGGTGTCCCTCAGAACCAATCCATCCTTCATGCCGAAGGTGGTATCCAGTGTGGCTCTTAATCAGTCCATTCATTTGCCAACCTTCTTTCCCAATCCACAGAAGAAAGGGGAACGGATACTGCATTCCTTAGATGTACACAAACAGCTTAGATTCTACTTGTACAGGACTAAACCTCAAAGGAAATCTGAACAACTTCTGGTGGCATTTGCTCCAGGGGCAGAGGGGAAGGCTATTTCAAAGCAAGCCATTTCTAAATGGATAAGCCGTTGCATTCATTTCTGCTGTAAGCACCATGGAAAACCTATCCCCCAGGGGATCAGATCTCACTCCACCAGGGTTGCATCTACTTCTACAGCCTTTCTCAGAGGCGTCCCTACCAGGGACATCCTAGAAGCTGCAACCTGGAGTTCTGTACATACTTTCACCAAGCATGATCATTTGCCAATTTTCTCTAAATCCAGAGCTGGCTTTGTCACTGCAGTCTTGCAGGGCTTTATAGCTGGCCCTAATGCTATCTAAATTCCTCCTCCCAACCATAGTTTTCGGAATCTACCCAAATGTAATAACTGCAACAGTGAAACATGAAGAACATAGTATAGTTGTGTACACTTACCATAAATGTAGATGTTCGAGTGTATTCACTGTTACAGTCCTGGTTACCCTCCCTCCAGCCCCCTAACTTCTTTTGGCTATACCTCTACTTTCCTTTACTATGTTTAAAAGCCTTTTTGGTGTGTTTGCTTTTTTGTTGGAGGTATATCTTTGTACTTTTATATTTAATTGCTTCCCGTTAGGGGGGCACCTGACATCTGGTGCAAGAAAAACTGATGTAATGGCATCGGCTGCATGTTTTATACCCCTGACGTCATGGAAGAAGGGACAGCAACCAATGCAAGACCCAAGACTTTGTTAATCAGGCCGACTGAGAGCTTACCTGCAAGCAGATAACCCAAATGTAATGACTGCAACAGTGAATGCACTCGAACATCTACATTTATGGTAAGTGTACACAACTGTACTTTCTCTATAAAACCTTTTTGGGTCCTCAATAAATTGCTTATTTTGCACTGTTCCTTATTATTTATCTTCATATCTTCTAAGTTTTTCTGCCTGTGCTGAAATTTTTAGTGTATTTGCAATAGTGCATGATAGATCCTGGTCTGTTGTAATATTGCGCATTGCAAGAATCACATCTATCTTTCTTTTTTTGTTGATCTGTTCCATCTTCTATAGTCTTCTAACAGTAACACTTCTTGTCTTAATTGCTTTATAATTTTCTCTATTCAATATTTCCATGATGGTATTAGATTTCTCCCTTTCCTTTCTCTCACTACCCTGTGCTGTTGTGGTAGAACGTTGTCAGTTATTAATTTAGCTGCACAGTAATGTATCCTGTTGACTTCTGTTATATCACATGGATCTCCGTGAACAGCCCTAATTACTGTGTTCATTTGTTTTATCAGACTTCTGACTTTTTGGGTTTTATTAACTTTCTGCAGTCTCTTTCATTTATCTTGATAATATCTGTCAAATCAAGCAATTCTTCTCAGCTTATTTTCTTCCAAACTGAGGGCACATCCCTTGTTTTCCAATTCCTGTGGGCATTCTATCGAAGGTTCTATAGCACCTTCCTGTGATACAGTCTCATCAATTTCATCCTGTGCCATCCATTGCTCTATCATATGGGAAATCACTGGCTTATCACTCCTCAACATTGACTGCATCACAGTTTTCTTGGAGAAACTCACTCTACCTCCTTTTGAGCTAGCTGCTACTGCAGACTTAAAATTTCTGTCTTGGAAAACAGCTTTCCTTTTAGCAATCACTTCAGCTTCCCTTACTGTCTAGCATCTGGTTTCCTGTGGAAGGCTCCAAATTATCTTCATATGGCACCTGACCAATTGCTTCCTGTTCCACTGGTTTCCCCTTAATTTTGATATCCATTACTCTACCCTGTTGTGGTGCTTTCTGGTTTAGATTTTCTACACTAAATCCTTCACTTTGCAGGTACTCCATAACCTTAGTTTCTATTTCTTTAACTTTTACGTTACTAATCTCCTTTTCTACTTTACCTCTTTGTCTTCTTATTTTTTGTATTGTAAAGTTTTCCATGTCTGGACTCCTTTGTCTGTATTCTTCAAATATCTTTGGTGCTGCTCTTTTTTTATTGGTTAGTTTTGCTTTCTCCTTTGCATAAATATTACACCATATTAATTTTTTTTCTTTCCCATGTCCATATTTCTTCTTCAGATGTTTCTTGATCTTCCTGTTTCATCCTGCTGTGATGTAACCTGTGTTAGACCCTCTACATCAAATCCTTCACTTTGTAGGCACTCCACAACTTCAACTTCTATTTTTTAACTTCTACTTTACTGATCATCTTTTCTACGTTCCATCTTTGTGACATTATTTTTTTATTGTGAAATTTTCCATATCCGGATGTCTCTGCCTGTATTTCTCTTCAAATATATTTGGAGCTGCCTTCTTTACATTGATTAATTTGGCTTTCTCCTTTGCATAAATATTGCACCTTATCAAATCTCTCTTTCTTTCCCATGTCCATATTTCTTTTATATACTTTTCAAATATCACTTGGTTTTGTTGTTTATATTTTCGCACTTCCTCACATGCTTCTTTTTCTAACCAGATCAAGATTTCTTGATCTTTATTGTTTCTCACAAATCTGTTGTATTAATGAACAGAAATATTCATTTGAAGTTTCTGACAATTTTTCTTTCCTCTAATTTCTCTCTCAATCGTTTTGTATATCATGTTTCTAGAAATTCTGGACTTTTTGAATAATAATAATAACAATATATAATTTCTTTCTCATCCTCAGTAGTCTACTTTATCATCTTTATGGCTCTTCTTTGGCCTGTCAGTTTTTGTGATTTTTATGGGCTTGCTACTTCAAAGCATTTCAGCAATGTGTGTGTGGCCTGCTGTGTTCAGTAAGGGGATAGTGTGAATTGTAGAGGAGAATAACCCACAGCCATTTAGACTCATTCTAGATGAAAATGCATCTTAAAGCATATTTCAGAAAAGTCCTAAATCTGTCTCCCTTCAAATGACTTAACTATTGGCCTACATTGCCATGCACTTGTGAAATCCATTACATTAAAGCCTGACAGCTTGCTCTCTTCCATGGGTCTGCCTTTATTTGAAGTAACAAAGTTTTCTCTCATAGACTCTCCTTCATAGGCTGTGTGAAGAATAAAATCCACAAAAAAGCCAGACGTGTCCAAAACTCCAAGAATGTCCAAGTAGGACGTTATAAATCCAAACGAGTTTTATTGTTACATCAGACTTGGGTCTACACAGACCCCATTTTCATTGTAGGCCCAGGGAGAAAAGCTCCACGTCCAGTGCAATACAAATACATTATAGTCCAAAAACAATACAAGTGACATGAGGAATGAATAAATAAAAGTTTCAGATTAAACTGTGTATTGTTTGCTAGCATGACTAGCTGTGATATTATAAGTAAGGACTTACATGTTGATTTATAATCTGAACAGAATGTTTTAAAGACTTGAACAGTGTTCCTTTACATTTCTAACTGCACGTTTGTGAAGATTCTAAATGCAGACTGTCTCAGAATCAGCTGATCTGCAGATGATGTCATTGGAATGTTGACAGTTGCTGTGTGTACTGACAGAAGCTGAAAGACAGGAAGGAACTGTAGTAAACAGCTGTTGATGTTCTAAATATGAAATGAAAATTTAGAACCGAGAGAGTTGTGACGATTAAGCTAGGCTATAAAAGAACCTGCTGAAGACAGTTTCAGTTAATAGTCCGTTATAGTTGTCTGGTACAATTGTCAGGTGCAGTTGTCATTTGTTTACAGTTGTACTGTGCAGTGGATACCCAAAAAGGACTTGCCAAGAACTGTAAGCCTGCCTTTGCTCTGTTATAATTTAGTTGCATTTCCTATCCGATTACAGAACACTGTCCTGATCTAAACTAATCAAAATTTTTTCTAAATGTTGGATTTCTGTCCTACCTTACTGAATTTATTTTGCAGTTGATTGAGTTCCGTTTATTGGAAACTACTGTTTTATATTTTTAATCATTTTGTTCATTATTAAATATTTTTAGTAACTTACATTGTGGCTGGTCAATCAGTGTTTTCTTTAGTGCTTTGAGAGTGCTTATACCTGCTTTGATAATTTCCTGGGCCACTCTGAAAGCCTAGCTGCTTTAGATAATTTGCTGTCATTTGTTTTAATATCCAATTTTCATAATTGGACACCCCTTTAAAAAGGCATGAAGCCTATCTGACTTGTGGCCCGTGTGTTACCTTATTATTTGGGGGAAAGGGCAAAGCTGGAAATGTGTGTCAGGCTTTCCCAGAACTGTTTGGATGTGTGAGATTTAATTTAGATGTGTGAGATTTAATTTGTATGAGTGTAGCAGAGGTCTTAAACTGGGACACATTGCTCTGAAGTGTGTAATAAGGAGTTAACATTACGGATGGCTAGAAGTATACAGTCTAGTCCCAGATTATAGAGCGTGTTCCTGTTGTGCTCTTAGCAGAAATTGTGAAATATTACTCCTGTTTAAGTGACAGTCTCACATTGGAGTCAGTAGTGAGGATTGAAGCCTCTGTAGTTACTGACCCAGGATAGCAAGGGACATCACTTATTGTTAGCAGTCCAGTTTGGTATTATATGGATGTCACAGGCTGAATGGAAATCAAGCCTTGGCTAGCAGAGAAAAAAAGCAGTTTGCACAGAAAACTACTGACCTCTTCAGACAAGACTTATCTGATTTCATGCCATACATCATTTTACAGTCTGCCTTCCACAGGGTTTCCAGTTTTGAATTAAAAGCACTACACCCTCACTCCCCACTGGCCCTTGTTTTCAATTATTAAGGAATTCCCAATATTATTCTAGCATGTCCAAAGGCCAGTTGTCAATCTCCTCTCCGGTCCAGCTGGTGAATCTGGGAATCTTGAGGCAATGTTATAACTGCCTCATGTACACAGACAACCCTCTCCTCCTCCCACATAACACAAATACTTGCGAGAGATGCAGCTATTTAGCCAAACTGGAGGCTGAGCTCTCTCAACTCAGGACTGGCAAGACCAGACAGGAGGAGAAGGCAACTACACACACCACAAAACCAGCCTCACATAATGCTACCACACCACTGAATCAAACACATAAACACACAAAGACATACTCGGAGGCTCTGAGTAAAAATTTACCTAAACAGCAGAGGCTTCCAAAGCAGACACCCAAACAACTGCTACCTCAAGACACCCCACAAGCAACACATAAACCACAAAAGCAGTGTGCAAAGCAGTCACAGCCCTTAAGGCCAAATACAACACCAAACATACTTGTCATAGGTGACTCCATAGTCAGACACACTGACGTCCCACTCACCAGGCTGAACAAGGAGAAGGGTCACAGTAAGCTGCCTATCGGGCGCTAGAATCCGCCACATAACACAAGCACTCTGGTCACTCCACGGCAAGTTCAAATATGACACAGTCATTGTCCATGCTGGTGTGAACGACCTGAGACGTACCTCCCTGGACTACATGAAAAGAGACATAGAGGAGCTCTCTGATTATGTAGCCCAGGCAGGTATGACCCTGACCCTGAGCAGTATCCTTCCTTCACCAAGAATGATGCCACAATATAGAGACAAGATGATCAGCTTTAACAATTGGTTTAATGTCTGGTGTCATTCAAAGGAATCCAGTGTCTGTCTGCCTGGGATGACATGCTTGACAAGCCACGCTGCTTCAAGGGACGGCTTGCACCTGTCACCCTGGGATTCCGGATATTGGCTAAGGCTCTTGCCACCCCATAGTGCCTTTTTAGGCAAGGCTCAAATTCTAAACCTACCACCCTAGAAAACAAAAATGGGAAGAAACTGAGGGTAATGCTGCTCAATGCCAGAAGTCTAAATCTCAAAATGCACGCACTCGAGGCCCTTCTCAGTATGGAGAACATCGATGTCTGTGCTGTAACTGAAACCTGGTTCAAGGCTCCTGAGAGCACCCTGGCACTATTAGGTTTTACCTCATATGTGTTCCGGCCCCAAAACCCGGACCACACCACAAAAGGAGGGGGTGTATCCATATTCATAAAGGATACCCACACCTCCAGGTTGGTGGCAACGCACGAAGCTTCGGAAACCATCCAAGTGCAACTATAACCATAGGCAAAACTGCTCTACAAATTGTAGCATGCTACAGGCCACCCTCTCAAACTCAGGAACCCCACACAGCCTTCCTGAAGACACTGGAGGGTATAAATGTATCTCCAAACACCATCATATTGGGTGACTTCAACTACCCGAATATAGACTGGGAACATTACTCAAGCCCTAACTTTCTAGCCCAACGGTTCCTGGAGTTCATAAATTCAAATGCCATGGAACAGCTAGTCACTATTCCCACGAGAGGAGAAAATATACTAGATCTCATTATCACAAACATGGGGACAAAATGCTCCACACGGAAGTATATCCCTCATTGGTGAGATCTGATCATAAACTAATCTCACTGGAAATCCACATCCGCCCCCACCCCAAACAAAAGACCACAGTGAAGAACTTCTCTAAAGCAAACTTCACACTACTCAAGACTGGTGTGGTATCCTTCAAGGCCCCTGAGCCAGTGGAAACCACAACCCAAGCTGCGGAAGCCCTTACAAATGCTTTCTATGAACACCTCCAGGACTGCATGGATCAGGCAATCCCAAATAAAACCAAGACTCTTTCCACAAAGGGCAAACGTCCAGTCTGGTGGACCCCAGCCATTAACAAACTTTACAATAAGAGGAGAAAACTATTACATGATAGAACAAAATCCATAAAAGGGAAGTCAGCCCTGATCATTATTAGTAAAAAAAATACGAGCACTCATAAAATCAACTAAGGCCAATTTTGAGCGAAAAATTGCCATGGATTCAAAGGACAATCATAAGGCCTTTTTCAGCTATGTTAGGAACCTGGGTGGAAACTCCCAGATATGCTCAGAATTAGTCCAAAATGATACAAAAATCACTGAACCCACAGACATTGCCAACATATACTGGCAGACAGGTTCAGTGCAAACTTCACCCCCCTCTCCCCCCCTAAAGGAGAGATAACTATCCCAGCAGAGTGTAGCCTCCCAGACATCTCAAATGCGCAGGTGAAAGCTGCTCTCTCTAAAGCTAAAAACACAGCATCAATGGGACCGGATGGTGTCCCCGGCTGTGTGCTACACGAGCTAAATGAGGAATTAAACCCGCACATAAGGCAGCTGTTTAATTTCAGCCTTACCACAGGATACGTGCCCAAGGAGTGGCGTACGGCAACTGTGGTCCCACTCCACAAAGGCGGTGCCTCTACGGACCCTGGTAATTACCGCCCCATAAGCTTAACAAGTCTAGTCTGCAAAGCTATGGAGAGGATCATAATGGAGCTCATAAACAAAGATATAGGGACTTGCAGGCATTGGACCCGACCCAGTTTGGCTTCGTCAAGGGCAAATCTTGCCTTTTGAACTTGGTCGACTTCTTGAAACAGTCACCAAGGCCATTGATGAGGGAAAGGCAGTCCATACAGCCTACCTTGACCTTCAAAGGCCTTCGACACAATACCCCACTCGGTATTGTAGAAAAACTTACCAGCTTAAATGTAAACCCATATGTCACAAGATGGGTTGCAAACTGGCTTAAGGACAGAACCCACAGAGTTAGAGTTGCTGGCGCTATGTCAGACTCCAAGCCGGTCACAAGTGGTGTCCCACAGGGCTCGGTCCTTGGCCCCTATTGTTCGGCATCTACTTCTCAGAAGTACAGGCCAACATGGGAGGACTTTGGCTGACAAAGTTTGCAGACGACTGCAAACTGGGCCATAGTGGAAAGTGCATCGGACATGGATATCCTTCAGAAGGGACTCACGGAAACAGATAGCTGGTGCCAGAGCCATGGCCTGAAGTTAAACGCCAAAAATGTATAGTCATACCCTTCGGGAAAAACAAGGTAACCCCAAGCTACCATATAGGTGGCAATCCACTAAGCACAGAAGAGGTTATCAGGGACCTGGGGACCCAGGTTGACAGTGGCCTTTCTTTTGACACTCACGTTGCTAAAGTGGTTAGAAAGACCTTCTACATTGCCCACCTGATCATGAAGGGATTCACATCCAGATCTAGTGAGGTCATTGTTCCCTGTACTCTTCACTTATCAGACCAATGATCGAGTACAATGCCCCATTCGGGATGTATCTCACCCGACATCTGCAGCAATTGGAGAGACCCCAAAAGTTCCTCACCAAAAGGATAAAGGGACTCCAAAATCTGCCATATGCTGCCAGATTGAAGAAACTCCAGCTCTATTCAGTTGCATACCGTCTGCTCAGAGGTGACATGTGCCTGACATACAAGGCCATGTCCAACCCGGAATTAATGGACATGCTCCACCTCAAAAAATCCAAATCCACCAAAACCACTAGAGCAAGCGACTTAAACCTTAGCACGGATATAAATAGGACGTGCTGGAGGGATAGATTTATCACTCAGAGACTCCCTATGCTGTGGAATAAAATTCCGATCCATGTGAGGCAGAGCACCTCGCTGGCTCTGTTCAAGAGAAATCTTGACCTGTGGATGGGAGATCGTAGGTTTATCCCGGGAATCATCTCTGTGTCACTGCTGGACAGAGGCACAACAAACTAATGGGCACAGTATTTTTTCATATAAGGGGTGGCGTAAGCCACAAAAATTTGGGCTAGGCTTATAAATGCCTTAGGGCAGATAGCCTAGTATAAACCTATGAACCTATGTAGTTCATAGTTTAGTGACAGCTATAGTGTAGATGCTTACTGAACTTGTTTTCAGTCATTCAGCAGTACATAAGATTTAGTCAGTCATCTTTCAGTCAGTCTGCCTCCATCATACACCAGGATGTAATCAGTAGGTGTATGTAACCTCAGATCTGGCTGACTAAATTTGTTGTCTGGATGACTGAAGGACTTGCTGTCAGAAAGGTCATCATCAGGGCGCCTGAACAGAGAATGTAAGTTGTTTTTATGTGCCAAGTGTAACCAGTTCTACATTCTCTGCAGTTCAGATGTTGTTTGGTACAAAGTGATGTTCCCAACATAAGAGTGGTCTGCTGTTTAACCCAGCAAAAATAAATCCTCACAGACTATTATAGTGTGAGAATGGTGTCTGTAGCACAGTATCTTTCTTGCAGTTTTCTACATTCCTGTAATTCAGAATACAGCAGACCCATAACGTTGCACTACCAACCCTATCTCAGGATATAGCAGATTTTCTGTTTGTCCATTTGTGAACACCTCAGTAGTTTGCCATATTTTATTTTCATGAAGATGTGCTTCTCTTTCTTTGATGCATACATCCAAAGTCTGTAAAGCAAAAAATGACTTTTGTGTACTTTACCATGTTTCGTCTAGCAAGTTTTTGTTTGCAGACAAATGCATGCACTTAATTTCTGACCATATCATATTTGGTTTCCTAGACCCCAGTGCGATTATTGGATACAGCTGAAATGTCTAATACTGAAAGCTTAATGTGGAAAGATGTGGTGCATGTTCATTAGCGGGTAGGACTGTATGCCCCAGGCATTAGACCTTCTTGGCTCTTCGGACTGTTTGCTTCATCTTCTGGCTCCCTTCATGCACCTCCAGCTCTCAGCTGACTTTTGAGTAAGTTCATTCTGTCAGCACAGCGCTTTTCATTCAAAAAAAAATGTCACTCTTTTAGTGCTTACTGTTTTCCCAATGTTCATCGTGCATACAGCTGCAGTCCTTACATACGGGTTCTCCTGCCATCAGGAGGGTCCTCGGTCGGCCGAATTCCAAAGTCTAGGTCCAGCGTCGGTTGTTGTCGCCTTCTTCCCTGATGTCAGTGCGACAGGGGTATAAAAGACACGGCCAACGCCATTTTCTTCAGTCTTTTTTGCCGCATGGTGCCCGAAGCAGAAGCAGTTCGCAAGTGCCGGTCGGCCAGCTCCTGAAATTATGAAAATTTGGAAACCGAAGTCTTCTTTAAAGCTAAGTACCCCATTGGGGAAAACATTTCTTGCCTCAGACCGATGTCAGACAAAGTTAACAATTGTATTTCTTGTGGGAAGCAAATACCGCATAAGGATTTCCATTCCCTCTGTATACCTTGTTTAGGCCCAGACCACGACGTCTCGGGCTGTCGCTTTTCTGCTACCTTTAATAAACGCACTATTAAGCATCGGGCGGAGTTCGCCCAGCACTTTTTCGGTAAAGCTTTTAACTATAAAATGTCGTCGGAGACGCCGACTACCGTTTTGTCCAAAAAACGCAAGGACAAAGACCGACACGCGAGGCCCGCGGTCTCAACCGACACCAAGACTGGCTACACGTGGTCCGGTTCTCAGTGAGGCACCTACGCAGCCCCTGACTACCGACTATGCTTCTCTGGCGGTGTCCTCTGTACCCGAGACCGCAGGTTCCTCGGCCCACACCCTGACTACAGCTACCGAAGCCACGGTGAGTGTTGAACCTCTTAATGTGGACAGATCTACTTCCACCCATGGTGTCTTCAGACTTTCTTCTTCCTTTTCCATCAAGGCCTTTACTAAGTCTAAATCAGCCATGCACTCCCAGAGGCCTGTTGCACAGGGCCCACCTACAGGCCCCATGCCTAAAAAGCAGATGCTCAAAATGGCTGAGGATTTAATTACTCTTATCAGAGGTCCACAACCCCCACTGGACAAGAGACCCAGAGTGGAGGAAGAATCTCCCTCTTCTGACCAGGGCTCCATTATTTCAGAACATTCTGATGAAGAGGAGCATCCGTACTCCCCTTTTGAAGGTTCTGATGCAGAACAGTCCATTCCTTCTATATCCCCCCCAGAGGATTTCTCATTCGGGGAAACCTTGCATACCTTGAGGGAACACTTCCATTGGGAAGGCCAGGATTTTTCAGATTCAAAGAAAAGGCTTAGGGAATTTCTTCTACTACCCCAGCGCAGGCCTCTGGCGATACCTCCTGTCTTGGACATACTTGATGATGTTTATTCGGAGGCTTGCCTTAATCCGGATTCCCTGCCTCCAGCCCCAGTCAAGCCTGATAGGTACTACAGAGTTCATAACTCCCACCAATTTCTTTACAAAAGCCATAATGCTGACCCAGAAACCATTTCTCAGGGTCCCAAGGGAATGAAGGCCTCTACTGCTAAGAATCCATTACCCTCTGAAAGAGAGTCTAGATCCTTAGAAAGGTGGGGAAAAAAGGTATATACCTCGGCCACTCTAGCCATGAGGGCCTTAAATTGTCAGTTCCATATGCTTAAATATCAGCAGTTTCTGTTATCACAATTAAAGAATAAAATGTCACACCCTGAACAACCAGATCTGAAGGAGTTGCAAGATATGATACATAGTGCAGAACAAGTGGGTAAGCACGCCTTGCAATGGGTTATGATGCTCTAGAGGCCTCAAGTAGAGCTGCAGTTACAGGATCAGTCATTCGTAGACATGCTTGGCTTAGGGAACAAACCCTGCCTGATCATGCCAAGGCTAAATTACTGGATGCTCCTTTACAAAAGGATGTGTGATTTGGTACTAATGCTGAGGAAATACTAAGGAAAATGGAAGAAAAAGCTAAATCTATGCAAACTGTCAAGGCTTTTCTGCAGGTACAACCACCACGATTTAGTAGAAATTGGCCTACAAAAAACTGGTCCTTTCCAGCCACAGACAAGCCCCAAAGAGGTAGATACAGACGCGGAAGGGGCAGAGGACAATCTCAAGGATCATATAGAGGCAGACAATGGCAACCTCCAGCATCAAGAGGTGGCGAAGACAATGCACAGCAATACAGAAAACAAACTCAATAACTTTCCCCTTTGCATGCCAAACAAGGCTCAAGTGGCAGCACCCTTGGGAGGAAAGCTGGCATTATTTTCAAAAAATTGGCATATTGTCACAAAAGACAAATGGATCCTGGACATTATAAACAGAGGCTACAGATTTCATTTTCACACTCTTCCAAAAATGAGAGGTATGCCGAACCTGCCACACAATCAAAGGGCAGAGGCTCAAATACAAATTTCAAAGCTCATGGACATGAAAGCTATTCAAGAGGTACCTACTCACGAGCAAGGTCAAGGTTTTTATTCCAGACTATTCCTGGTACCAAGGAAGGGAACCGATTGGAGACCCATTTTGGACTTATCCATCCTAAACACATTTCTACTAGTACCAAAATTCAAGATGCTCACCTTACAGCAGCTTCTTCCCATGCTGGGCAAGAGGTCTTGGCTGGTAACATTGGACCTCAAGGAGGCATACCTGCATGTCCCAATCAGACAAAGCTGCAGAAGATACCTCCGATTTCTTGCAGGTTCAATTCACTATCAATTCTTTGCATTGCCCTTTGGCTTATCTACTGCGCCCAGAGTATTCACGAAATGCCTGGCATCAGTAATTGCCTACTGCATTCTTCAAGGGATACAAATATACCCTTATTTGGACGACTGCCTGATCCAAGCGGACAGCAAGCACATACTTCTGGAGCATCTGGCTTATGTAATACAGTTATTGAATTCTCTGGGATACACAGTCAACAAAGAAATCCAGGCTAACACCATCTCAGAAAATAATTTTCCTGGGTGCCAACTTGGACACAAACACCCAGATGGCCTATCTTACTCCAGAAAAACAGGGGCAACTAACTCAGTACTTCAAGATACTAGCAAATTGTACCAGGCTAACTGCAAGGAAAATCCTGCAGGCGCTGGGATTTATGGCATCTTGCATTCTTCTAATCCCATGTGCAAAGTTGCATATGAGGAAACTTCAATGGTACTTAACAAACCTATGGTCTCAACACAGCCACAGTTTGGAAACAATAATACCACTAATTCCATGTTTACAAAATGAATTTCTATGGTGGGCTCAAGCATGTCAAACAAACGCAGGTCTACCATTCAGCAAGCCTCAAGCAAATCAAGTCATCACAACAGACGCCTCAGACTACGCCTGGGGGGCACACATGACAGACAGGTGCATTCAGGGCAAATGGTCCCAAAAGGAAAAGCACCTTCACATCAATCAAAAGGAAATGCTAGCAGTGATAAATGCAATTACAGCTTTCAAGTATCTCCTGCATCCTGGGCAATTATTAATAAGAACAGACAACACCACAGTAATGTGGTACATAAACAAACAGGGAGGAACACATTCATACCCCCTGTGCAGGCTGGCCATGTCACTTTGGAACAGGGCTCTGGAATGGCAAATCGAGCTTCAAGCACATTACTTGCCAGGTATGGAAAACACGCTGGCAGACAATCTAAGCAGAAATATGACAGACCCTCACGAATGGAAGTTGCATCCTCAAGTGTTTACAAAGATAATACAAACCTGGGGAAGGCCAGACATAGATCTCTTTGCCTCCCACAAAAATCACCAATTGACAAAGTTCTGCTCAAGGACATTTCATCCAAAGGCCTGGAGAGTGGACGCCCTTTCTTTCAGTTGGACAGCAAGGACAGTTTACGCCTTTCCACCTCTTCCTCTACTGACCAAGGTGCTTTTGAAAACAAGAACAGACAGACCAAAGATGATACTAATTGCTCCAGATTGGCCAAGACAACACTGGTATCCACTCCTGAGGAGCCTAACACATTCTCCTCCCTGAACCCTACCTCTAATGCCTCTCCTTCTGACTCAGCACAGCTACAAAACTCTTCACAGTCAGCTGAAAACACTCAATCTGGCTGCATGGAAAATTCCTTAATACCACAACAGACCCTACTCTCCAAGGAGGTACAGGATGTCATTTTGGAAGCCAGAAGGCCATCTACTAGAAAAGCTTACTCCGCAAAATGGAAACGGTTTTGCGCTTGGAATGAGAAAAAGGACCAGGATCCTAAAAAACTGAATTTGCCTCAGATATTACAGTATCTAACTGAGCTGCTGAACAGTGGACTGTCATTCTCCTCCATTAAAATCCATGCCTCAGCCATTTCTGCAGAATACAACACTGATCCACCCTTATTCTTTCACCCACTCTTAAGACAGTTCCTCAGAGGGGCTGAGAATATAAGACCTCCAAGGAAACAACCAATCCCAGCCTGGGATCTTAATTACATACTGGAAAAATTGACATTGCCTCCCTTTGAACCAGCTGCCTCAACAGATTTACAATATTTGTCTTGGAAAACAGCTTTCCTTCTGGCTATTACCTCAGCTCGTAGGGTCTCGGAATTACAAGCCCTCATGGCTGTGCAGCCCTTTCTCATCTTCCATCAGGACAGGGTTTCCCTACGAACCAACCCGTCATTTATGCCTAAGGTAGTATCCAGGGTAGCTTTAAATCAGGCCATACACTTACCTACCTTTTACCCTAATCCTCAAAACAAAGGGGAAAGGCTGCTACATTCCTTAGACATCCATAGACAGCTGCGTTACTATTTGGGACAACAACTCTTTGTGTCCTATGCTGTAGGAGCTCAAGGGAAGCCAATTTCCAAACAGACAATTTCAAATTGGATAGGCCACTGCATACGTTTTTGTTACTCCTTTCATGGTAAATCTGTGCCTACAGGCATCCGATTCCACTCCACAAGGGCCACAGCCTTCCTCAGAGGAGTTCCTACCAAAGATATTTTGGAAGCAGCCACTTGGAGTTTGGTGCATACCTTCACTAAACACTACCACCTACCTTTATACTCCAAAACAAGAGCAGGCTTTGCCACTGCTGTATTGCAGGGCATTCTGGCTCCTCCTAATTCCACCTAGTGCCTACCACCCTGTGCGTAGCTTTGGGATTCTACCCATATGTAAGGACTGCAGCTGTATGCACGATGAACATAGTACAGTTTTGTACCTACCATAAATGTAGATGTTCGAGTGCTAATACAGCTGCAGTCCAGGTTTCCCTCCCTCCTTCCCCTCTTGGCACAGGCCTAGTGGCTAACTCCTCCACAAACAACCTGTTTGGGTTATCCTTCTATGGTGTATTTGCTTGCAACTACTGAATTTTGATTATATTGCATTGCATGACTGTACATATATATATAAATTATGTATTGCCTTCCTTCTGGGGGCACCTGACATCTGGGGCAAGAAAGACTGAAGAAAATGGCGTTGGCCGTGTCTTTTATACCCCTGTCGCACTGACATCAGGGAAGAAGGCGACAACAACCGACGCCGGACCTAGACTTTGGAATTCGGCCGACCGAGGACCCGCCTGACGGCAGGAGAACCCATATGTAAGGACTGCAGCTGTATTAGCACTCGAACATCTACATTTATGGTAGGTACAAAACTGTACTTTTTGCTTTGCATACAAACCAGAAGCTTACGTGTAAGCCCGTGATTTCTTGACACACTCTACCGTCTTAACTATTTTTTTTTTTTCTAGGATGTCTCTCCCTCCTTTGGTGTTCATCCCGATGCCTGACTGGCACAACATTGAAGACTATTCAGGCTGTATGCCTGAGGCAGGTGGATAATGTCCATAGATGGGTACACCCACAGTTTTATTTTGGAGGTAGATTCCCTACAGGGATCTCCATTCCCAGTGCTTTTTCTGTTTAGGTGCAGAGCATGATTAAAAAATTGCAGTATTTGCCAGTCCTTCATATATAAAATACAACTTTGATTCCTGAATACTTTGAGACTAAGCACCTTGCCCAAGCCAAGATGGTGAATTCCTCCACCCCTGATTTCCTACCTATCCCAAAGAAGTTGTTCAAGAGGCCTAAGTCTGACATATTATGCCTGTCCAGTTGGATTCTGACATACCAACTGAGGTTTCAGAACCAGCACTAAGCCTGACACCTTCTCAGATGACCATTACCACAAACCCACCAGAATCCGGTATGCCACCTGAAGTACACGTCTGAAATGACTGATCTCCCCAATGCTCCTGAGAAGGAGGAAAACCGTGTAATGATTTCTGAAGATCTCAACGATATTCCAGAGGTACTGGTAAGAGAAGAAATACCTGGGTCACTTATTGAGGTATGTCAGGGGTTGGACCTGCCTCGTCTAGTTAAAGTGGATATTAATCAAAAAAAATAGAAAACCAAAAATCTAAGAAAAGAATTGGACAGATTTTTCCCAAGGCTTGCTCAAAGCCATCATGGCACTCAGATTACCATTTTTTGCATCATGTCTCCAAATCCTGCTGCTCCTCAGAAGAAGCATTTAGAATCATCCTCAGAAGATAATGAAGTAGAGTCTGATTGTGATGAACATTCTGTCCTACTCTTCTCAGATCCACTCTCCAGGCCAAGCGGCTTCTGATGACTCCCTTCCCATAATATTCTTGTAGAGGAAGCTTTGGTTGGTGAAACCATTTCTTACATGATGTATTTTGAACACGAACCATAACAAATTTTTGATGTGCAAGAAAGGTATTGTAACCTTTTAGAAGTAGGTATCCTTGCTTTTGTCGCAATCCCTGTGGTCCTGGAGACCTTTTTGGATGCCTTTGCCTGTACTTCCCCTGCTCCTGACTCCCAGCCACCAGCCCCCAAATGGTCTGTTGGATTGTACAAAGTACCTGAAAATCAAAGGATTCAGTACAAGAACCCTTTGGCAGATCCTTCTGTTTTTTTCCATCCCAGTGGCTAAGACTTTCAAACTCCTAACTGCTGCTAATGCCTTTCCCTCTATCGCATTTCTTACACTCCAGCTTTCAGAGTCTTGAACTATCAGACCCAAATTTGTTATTTTGGAAACTTTAAGTAAAATATTGGCTTCTGTGGAATAGGCAAGCATTTCCCAACAGGCAATGTCCATTGTGGCTCAGGCTTCACAGGAAGCTTAGACATGGCATCAAATGCAGCTATGACTTAGTGGAAGCTTCCTCCAGAGTATCTGCTACAGGATCTGTTACCAAAAGGTATTCATGGCTTCGCTTTTCATCCTTGCATGCTAACATCAAAGCCAAACTATGAGATTCTCATTTGAACTGAAATCTCTTATTTGACCCTGATGCAGTCAACTTATTTAAAACTTAATGAGAACAGAGGAAAATTATGTAGGATTGCAGACAAATTTTCCTCACTTTGGTAGCCAGATCTCAAAGAAATTACCCTGCAAAACCCACCTTCTTTTCTCATAGGAAGTATATAGACCTATCCCCATAAGTCCAAGAAAAATGCCTAGAAATAGATTTCAAGATAAACCAGTTAGGGACTCAAAATCTGGAAGGCCTCTGTACCCAGACAAATCAGCCTGACTACCTTTTTCTCTCTCCTTTCCCCTGTGGTCTATCCCTCCCCCATCCAAAAGACTCACCTCATCTATGGGGAATTGGCAACTCATAACCACAGTCAAATGGGTCCCTTCCATTGTTCAACATGTTTATAGAATGACTTGGAAGGAAATCCCTCCATTCAAGGGCATCCACCCTCCACCTCCCAATCAGATAAAGCTGCTACCTCCCATCATTCAGGCAAGCTTGTGCCACAACAGCACACGGGAAGTGGGTTCTTTTCCAGACTTTTTCTGACACCAATAAAAGAGGAGAATGGAGATCTATACTGGGCTTCCCTTCTCAACGCATTCCTCAAGTTTCCCTCATTCAAGATGCTGTCACTCCAGACCCCTCCTGTCCTTCATCTTGCTGCAGGCCTTTCTAGTTTATTTTAATCTTTAGGACACCTACCTTCCCATCCTCATGCACACTTTCTTCAGGAAATCTGTGCGATTTTAAGCTTGTTAATTACAATTCCAGTTCTTTGCTTTGCCTTTCGGACTTTCTACAGCCTTCCAGGGTTTTCACAAAGTGTCTGGCAGCAGCCTTAGGCTTTTTCAGTGCTCAGGGAATCCAAACCCTTTGACTTCATTTCAGTTTCATGTTATCCCTCCTCCAGAGTCTGGGGGTCATGATCAACTTCAAAATGTCCACAGTGGTACCCACCCAAGACCTGGATGTTATGTGATCCTATCTCGCCTACATTCTGTACTGATGGGTTCGGAGCCGATCCTCGGCTCCGACTCGGCACGCTATACTATAGAGCGAAGTCTCTTATTGGCTGAGCTATTCTCTATCCCAGGATGCACCACCACTAATTCCCCAGATCTCGTTTGCCGCTTTACAAGCAAAGATGTGGTCTCGAGCTTGGCTGAGCTAAGTGCTTTCTTTCTAAGAATTTTCTGTCAGGAATTTTCTTAAACTTACCCAAAAGCTGTTTTAACAGCTATCGCTGTGTATGATTGACTTTTACTGGTTATTTTTTTGTGGTAATTTTGTCTTTCAGGGTAAGGTTTCCGTTTAAGTTAGAGGGGCCTTCCCCTCGCGCGTGAGTGAGCCTTCTTGTGTGAGTTTTGTGAGGTGGTCAAGTACCCGTTTTTAGTTAGAGGGTTCTTGGCCCTCCTGTTGTGTGAATTATTTGTTGGCTTTCTCTGGTTTAACTGTGAAGAGAAATTTTCGAAAACCATTGTTCTGGGTTAGATACGTTGCTAGATATAATTTTTTTCCTGTGACTACTAACTCTTCAATTATGTCTAAAGAGCACAGACCCTCAGGGTTTAAAAAGTGCACCCGATGCAATTACAAGATGTCCATAACGGACGATCACTCCCTATGCATGTACTGTTTAGGCCCCAAACACCTTCAGGAGTCTTGTAGAGTGTCACGCTTTTTCCTCTCGAGTCCTCCAAGAGAGGAAAAACAAATTGATCCTAAAAGGGCTTATCAAACCTACTTTTGAAGAGGCCTTATCTTCCTCTTTTTCTCCCTCTAAGAAAAAGAAATTGTCTGCTCCGACCAGTCCGTCGGAACCGACCACAAAGAAATCTAGGCAGGCTTCTCCATCGGCTCCACGGACTTCGGAGCCGAGGGCGGAACGGTCTGCCTCGATGCCTCCAGCCTCGACTCCTCTGGCTTCGGAGCCGATGGCTGGAGCTTCGAGAGGCAGGTCACCGTCATCGGCTCCACTGATTTCGGAGCCGATGAGTTGCCCGCTCAGACTCTTCCCCTTCGGTGCCGAAGACCTCTTCGGCACAGAGGGAAATTACAATGGAGTTTCCTTCGGCACCGATATTGATCGAGACAATTCGGAGCCGGTGGAGAAGTTCACTCGGACCCGTTCGATCTCCTCCCGGTCTTCCAAGATGTCAGATTCGGACATTGACAGGGTGCTCCAAAGGCTGTTTCAGTCTCCAGTCTTCCAAAAGTTAGTTTCGGCTCCAGCCCAGTCGGCATCGGAGCCAATGGTCCACCCTTTAGCCTTGGTTCCTCCTCCAACAGCCTCGGCACAGTTGGAGTCTGTGCTGGTGGAGCTGATGGAGGTTTCCAGGTCGGCTCCGACCCTTACTCCTACCCCGGCCTTCGGGTCGGAGTACGGTACACGGACCTCTTCGGTTAGCCCCGGGGGTGACACTTCGGGACCGATGTTTTCGGTTCTGAGCCTCTCTCTCGGTGCGTCGGCTGCAGGAGTGCCGTCTGCTGTTATGGCTTTGGGGGTCGGACCTTCCCAGGATTCTGGGGGTCCAGCCTTTAGAGCCATGAGGAGTGCTTTGGCCAAATCTTCTTTGGCTACCTCCACCGTCTCCCCGGCACTTTCCCTAGGCACGGAGACTGGGTCCTTTGTAGTCCCCCTGTCTCAAGACAGCTGAGCCCTGGGGCCTGAGGTCACCCCCATTGGGGGTCCCTCTTTTCCTGGAGGTCCCTCTGAAGAGTCTTCGGAGGAACCCCCAAGAAAAATGCAGTGCAAGAGGAAGCACGTCGACTCCCCTGACGAGTCTCTCACCTCGGACACCGATCTTGATGATGCGGAAGGGTCCCCCAAGTCGTCCTCGGATGATGTCTCCTTTGCGGACATCCTGGAAGTCCTCAAAAAACGAGGCGGCTGGCAGACCAAACCCCCTTCCTCTGACGAGTCGGTGTTCCTCAAGGCCTTCGGGGCTCAGCCCTCTGCCTCCTGGGTGTCTCCGCCCTTCGATGAGCTCCTAGATGTGATCTCTCGAAGGGCGTGGGAACATCCAGATTCTGTGGAACCGGTGCCTGCTCGCCCTAACAAATTTTTGTCAGCGCCTCCAGAAAAGGAATTTCTCACCAAGGGAGTGGCTGTAGATGCTATGGTGGTGGCATCTGCTACCCAGCAAGATGTGGCAGAGGCTTCGACATCCGTTCATCCTCCTAATGAGTCGTCTAGGAGCATGGACCGGTACGGGAAGTGCACCCTTACTTCAGCAGCCTTTACCTTAAGATCTCTGAATTACCTGACGCACTTCACTAGACTTCAGAGGGATCTGATCAAGGAACTCTCAGATACCCTCTCTGGTAACCTACCTGAGCAGTTGGCCCAGACGGTTAGCTCTCATTTGGCTACTCTATCGTCGATATCGAACTCGTCCATGAGACTCATTTTGTATGTGGCCGAGGGGGCGAGTAGAGCGGCGGGTACGGGTGTTGCTCTACGGAGACAAGCCTGGCTCCGCCTGTGTCATTTTGCGGAGGCCTTCAAGTCTTCCTTTGCCGACGCTCCCTTTGATGGGTCCTCTTTGTTTGGACCCAAGGTAAAGGACACCTCGACCCGCTGTGAACAAGAGGGTAAGACTTTGACTGCCGTAGGGGCACGGTTTTCCTCTCCCTTTCGGCCTTATTCCAAGTCTAAAAGAGGAGGGAAAATGTGGTTCCGTAAATCTCAGAAGAATTACCCCTCACAGCAGGACGATCCCCCTTCTAGAGGCAGAGGAAGGGGACATTTTTCAGGAAGACGCCATCCCAGAGGCGGCAGAGGCCCCCGCAACACTGGAGACCGCGAGTCCTTTTGTGGCTCTTCAACCTTTCAGCATCCCTGAAGGATTGCCTGACTGCGCAGCTCCGGAGCCAGTCGGGGGTCGTTTTTGAGGCACCTAAAGGCCTGGGAGAGTATCACTCGGGACCGATGGGTGCTCCGAATCATCGCCGGAGGTTAGGTCATCCCTTTTTCGCACCCCCCCACCATCCAGGAAAATCCTGGACCCGCCACCCAGTCAATGGGATATCGCAGCCATCGAAATTTCAAAGCTGCTTCAAAAAGGAGTCATCCAACCGGTCCCCGTAGACCAGACCAGGTTAGGGACTTACTCAAAATTCTTTTTGGTGCCAAAAAAGACCGGGGACTTGAGGCCCATTTTGGATCTCAGCAACCTGAATCGATCAGTCAAGAAGTCCAAGTTCCGGATGGTCACCTTACAATCCATTCTCCCGCTACTGGAGAAAGGTGTTTGGATGTGCTCCATAGATCTCAGGGACGCCTATTTATCACATCCTGGTAGATCAGGCGTCCAGGAGACATCTGCGCTTCAGCCTGGGAGACAGTCATTTCCAGTTCTGCGCACTGCCCTTTGGTCTCACCACAGCCCCCAGGGTGTTCACCAAATGTTTGGCAGTTGTGACTGCTCACCTGAGGAGTCTAGGATTCCAGGTGTTTCCGTATCTAGACGACTGGCTCCTAACTGCCACCTCCAGGCATCTACTATTACAGAACCTAGCAGCCACTATATCTCTGGGCACCTCCCTAGGAATCACCTTCAATTAGGCAAAGTCTGTGTTGCTGCCATCTCAGCACATATGGTTTATCGGCGTAGAGATAGACTCAAGGCAAATGCGGGTCTATCTTCCTACAGAGAGAATAGAAACATTACAATCTCAAGTCCGAGCGTTGCTTCTCAAACGCCGAGCCCCAGCAAGGATGGTCCTACAACTGTTGGGTTCCATGTCGGCTACCGTTCTCCTGGTCCCCTTAGCAAGATTACACATGAGAATTCTCCAGTGGCTCCTGTCGGTCCAGTGGTCTTATCAGGAACTTCCTCTCAGTCACCACATTATAATCACGGAGACGTGCAAACAAGACCTCCGTTGGTGGCTTATCTCCTCCAACCTGGATCAGGGGCGACCCTTCGTCCCTCCTCCTCCAGTGGCCACTTTGACTACGGACGCCTCCCAGACGGGGTGGGGGGGACATTACCTGGGCAGGTCAGTCCAAGGCATGTGGCATCCCGACGAGAGTTCCCTACACATCAACATACTGGAAATGAGGGCGGTGCTTCTATCGCTTCAAGCACTACACAGCTACCTCCCCCAGGGTATGATTGCCATTCAGTCCGACAACATGTCAGTAGTCTGGTACCTGAACAAACAGGGAGGGACCAGGTCCTACCCTCTTTGCAGAGAGGCCATGAAAGTATGGAATTGGGCTGTTGCAACCAACCGTTTCTTGGTAGCAACTCACATTCTGGGGAGATTCAATGTGATAGCCGACAGACTGAGCAGAACCATTCTCTCCCCGTACGAGTGGTCTCTGAACGACAGAGTAGCATCTCAGATCTTCAGAAGATGGGGAACTCCTTGTTGCGACCTCTTTGCAACTCCCCTCAACACGAAATGTCTACAGTTCTTCTCTCTCACCCTGGTTCCGGGGGGGTTTCCCAAGGACGCCTTAGTCCAAACTTGGCCCCTTGGCCCACCGGCTTACTGTACACCTTCCCACCGGTTCCCCTTTTTCCCAGGGTGATCCAGAAAGCGATTCACTTGCAGTGCAAGATGATTTTAGTTGCCCCATACTGTCCTCGTCAAGTCTGGCTGCCCTTTCTTCGGAAATACGCACTGGACGGTCCATGGTTCCTGGATTAGGTTCCAGATCTCTTGATCCACCAGTCGGGACAGCTTCACCAGTCCCTTCACTCACTGAAGTTAACAGCTTGGCTCCTCCACTTCCAACTATAGTCAGGAACCAGGTTTTGGACTCAGAAGTTATACATATCTTGTCCTGGCCCACAAGAATTTGACTAAGAAGATGTATAATAGTAAATGGAAGAGATTTGCCATTTGGGCCCAACTCCGGGGATTAGATCCCATTACTGCCCCGGTGGCTGAAGTTTTGAAATTTTTAGCTTCCTTATTCAATCAAGGTTCTTCGGTCTCCACCATTAAGGTTCAATTAGCAGCTATTTCTAATTTTCATGAAAGTATAGACCACCTTTGATGAGCAATAAGTTGTGTAAAGCTTTCATGAAAGGTGCTGGGCTGCTACGTCCTCCAGTTTCTCATCCTGCTCCACCATGGGATCTTAATTTCGTGTTAGGTGCTTTGACCTCTCCCCCCTTCGAACCAGCAGCAACTTCTGACTTGAAATTTCTTTCCTGGAAGACTGCCTTTTTGGTGGCAATTACATCAGCCAGAAGAGTTTCGGAACTCCAAGCCTTGTGTGTCAAACCGCTGTACCTGGTTTTTCACAAGGATAGAGTATCCCTTAGGCCTAACCCATCTTTTGTTCCCAAAATTTGTTCTAGTTTTTGTCTTCAGTCTTTGGAACTTCCAGTTTTCTTCCCCAACTACTCAGACAGAGCAGAATATATCTTCCACTCACTGGATGTTCACAGACAATTGCATTTCTATTTAGATAGGACGCACCAAACACGGAAAACAGATCAGTTGTTTGTGTCCTTTTCAGACAATAAATTGGGCAAAGCCATCACGAAGGTCACTATTGCAAAGTGGATCAGAGACTGTATCAGTCATATTTATTTTCTTTCTAATAGAGAGCTTACAACCACTGTGAAAGCTCATTCTACAAGGGCTATGGCTACTTCAACAGCCTTTCATTCCAAGCTTGCCATTAGTGACATTTGTGCTGCGGCTACCTGGTCCTCTCCTCACACCTTTATTTCTCATTACAAATTGGATGTGGCATCTCGGGGGCGAGCTTCCTTCGGTTCCACAGTTCTCAGGAGTGTTTTCCAGTGAGCCACCCAGGAATCAGGTGCTAGGGACGCTGTCCCATCAGTACAGAATGTAGGCGAGATAGGATCACATAACATCTTTTAGTTATGTACTTACCATAACTTTAGATGTTTGGGATCCATCTTGCCTACATTCCTAATAACCCACCCTCCTTCCCCCTGCCTTGGAGATCAGAAGAGACCGGACGGTTCGAGTTCGACCGTTTCATCTTGAAACATCTGGCAATGTTATATCAGGAGTACATGTGTGCGGACAAACAAGATCTGGGGAATTAGTGGTGGTGCATCCTGGGATATAGAATAGCTCAGCCAATAAGAGACTTCGCTCTATAGTATAGCGTGCCGAGTCGAAGCCAAGGATCGGCTCCGAACCCATCAGTACAGAATGTAGGCGAGATGGATCCCAAACATCTAAAGTTATGGTAAGTACATAACTAAAAGTTTTCTTGCACTCCAGGCTAGACCCTAAACTCATGCATGCCTTTCTGCCTTCAGATAAGGTACAGAGTTTCTCCAGTTACTTCTATTCTCTCCTTCCCCTTCAGACTTGCACTGTAAGGGAAATTCTCATAACACTGCTATTCATGACTGCAAACATAGCAATGATCCTCTTTCCCAAACTCCATACGAGAAAGATTTGGTGGTACCTGAAATCCATCTGGTTCCAGCATTCTCACCCTATAGGCTCTCAGATTCCTCCACTTCCCTGTTTAAAGAAATAAATTCAGTGGTGGTTGTGTCAGGTGAAACTCAGCCCAGGCCTCTGCCCATCAAAATGCAGGTACTGCAACAGGAGCTACACACATGCTTCAAACTTTGCATGGGGGGGCATGTATGGGTTCCTTGAGAGTCCAGGGTAAATCAACCTGAAGGAGATATGGGCATTATTTCAGGCCCTGCAGATCTATTCCCACTCCTGGGCCTCAGGCCCCTTGAGTATTGTCACAAACAGCACTAAAGTCATGTGGTATAAAAACAGGCAGGGGGAACAAGATCTAATGGGTTATGCATACTGACTGTTATGGCTTGGGAACAGGCCACAAAAGCACACCTGCCCACTAAATTGTTGACAGAGTGCTGGTAGATTTTTTAAGAAGATCAAGGGAAAGATCTTCATGAATGGATGCTGAGCAGGGAGGTGGTCTATACATAGTTCACAAATGGGGTATTCCACAGATAGACTTATTTGCCTCCACCCACAGCAAACAGCTACTCCACCTTTGCTCAGGACACTTTGTCTTGAGGCAGGGGAAGAGAATAGATGCCATGTCCTTTCCAGGAAAAGGGAGGATGTCCTGACTGAAATCACTGTTACAGTATTCCTGGCATATGGGTTGTCACCACTGACATCTGGCCAGAGTGCTAAAGCTTTACCTTCCCTAGGTTGTACATCTGACTCTACCTCAGCTCGTATGTGTTTGGATATAAAGAATGTACAAATGTGATTCCTCAGACTATCTCGCCATTAAATTAGATGTAGGTGTGTATCCATTGACTTTTCCTGTTAGGTCATTGGTATCTTTGCTCTGTTTGTCTATCCAGATAAGTGTCCTGTTGGGAAACCTTACTTTTTGCCTTCAAATTTCTGTTAAATTTGTAGATGTCAGCTAGGAGGGTTAAGTGCAGTAGGCAGATTCCATACAAGGACTTTCATAACAAGTGCCTTTTTTTGCCAAGGCCCAGAACACAATCACACATCTTGCTATGTCAGTTGTTTGTTCCAAAAGCCCTTGAATCTAGGCTTTCTACTGTCAGCACTTTCTCGAGACCCAGCATCTTAAATCAATTGGCCCAGTCCAAGGTGGCTGGACTCCTCTTTGTCTGATGTCGCTCTGTCTCAAGAAAAGACTTGAGGCCTTTTGTGGATCCACAGTCCAACCTTTCTGAGTCCGATGTATCCACTGAATTTTCAGAACCCATGGTGCATTAGGCTACTTCTCAGTTGCCTGCTATTGAGAACCCGTCAGAAGCTATATGGCTTCTGAGGCCTTGCTGACTGCCAAAATGTCCAAGGAACTGCTTATTTCAGAAGGATCGCATGATGTCCCTCAAGGCAGAAAAGAAATCCCAGGCTCTCTAATAGAGGTCAGACATGGTTCTGGTCCCCCACATCTCATCCAGGTGGACATCATGCCTACAAAAAAAGCAGAAGACTAAGCATGTGGCCCTCCCCCTCTACAGCTAGAGAGGAGTGGATGGATTTTTCACAAGGGCTATTCACAGCTGTTATGTCTTTGAAGCCCCTTCTCCTTCAGATCTCCACAATCACATGTTACTCCTCTTAAACCTACTCTGGTTTTCTCATCCTCTGATGAGGAACAACAGGAGTATGACTCTGGTTATTGTCTGGGCAATTCCTGTCAGTTGTAGACTCCAGGACAAATCTCTTCTGATGGAGATGCCCTCTCACTGGATTCCCCTATAAAGGATGCTTCTTTTGGGGAAACTACAGAATATGATGAAACACTTTGATTGGCAACCTCCACAGATTTCTGATGTTCAGAAGAGGTACTACACTCTCTTGGAGATGGGTACCCAAACAGGTTTTTCAAGGTCTCTGATGGCCTGCAATGTCCATAAGAGCCATGTGGCAGACTCTTCAGCAGTATCTCTCTCTCTCTCTCCCTCCAGATAAGCCCGCCAAGCTTCTGCCCAGTTCTAATGCCCTACCCACTGATAAAGCTAGTAGGGCTATAATTAGATGGGAGAAGATTCACACCTGTGCTACCCTTGTCTTTAGAGCAATTAATTACCAGACTCAAATGACAAAGTATTTGATTTCTGTTAACCCTTTAACCAGTGTTATCTTAGATCCTCCTGCAGCAGACTCTAAGCAACAGATGCAGAATTTGCTTTCACTGGCCACTTGATTGCCATACACAGCATTAAATGCAGTTACAATGTTGTGGATGCTTCTTTAAAGGCAGTTGCCATGAGATCTGTTATCTGTAGATGTGCATGGCTTTTGCAGTCAGCCAATGCCTGAGGATTTTAAATAAAAAAATCTACATTCACCAGACATTCTGCAGACTTATTGTCTGGTCCTCAGGCAGCCAGTCTGTTCAAAACACTCCCAAGACCAATGCAAGATCATGAAAGACTGCAGACAGATCCTACTCTCCACAGTCCATAAATAACATAGGAACTACCAAAGCTAAACCTGTCTCCCTCATTAGAAGGGATCCAGGAACAGTCCAAAAAAAAAAACAAAGGAAAACACCCAGGAAAAAGATACTTGGAGAAATCCCAAGGAGAACCTCCACCTGGGGGGCTGTCCTATGAATGCAAAAGCCTGTGACTATCCTGGTGCATCCGTCCTCCAATCCCCAACCCCATTACCTTACCCCTCTTTTTCAAAGGTTCACTCTTCCTGGCTAGGTAGGAAGCTATTCCCACAGACAAGTGGGTCCTGTCCATCATCAGAGAAGATTATGCCATGTCTTGGCAAAACATTCTCCCTCTGAGAGGCATCCCACTGCCTCCTGCAAATCAAATATCCCTTCTGACTCACATTATTCAAGACTTCTTGAATCAGGGTACCATTGGGCCATAGTGCCAAAAGAATTCATGGAAAAAGGGTTTTATGCCAGGATTTTCCTAGTCCCAAGAAAAGAAGGGCAGCGGAGACCCAACCTAGACCTATTTATCCTGAACACTTACCTGAAGGGACCATCTTTCAAAATGCTCTCTCTTCAAACTGTCTTCCTTTCATCCTCCCACTGGCTTTCTTAGTGTCATTAAGGATACCTACTTATGCATTCCTATCCATCCCTCTTGCAGGAAATTCCTTGGGTTTTGCTCTCTCTTCTCACATTTTCAGTTTACTGCTGTGCCATTTGGTCTTCCCAAAGTCCCAAGAGTGTTCACAAAATCCCTTACACCTATAGCAGCTTTCTGCGGCACTCAAGGGATTCAGATTCTCCCTGGCTTGGATGACCTTATGATCCAGGCTGTTACCCCACAGATTCTTCAGCATCTACAATTTATCCTCCATTTTCTGACCAGTCTGAGTTTCACTGTAAACTACCAAGAATCACACCCATGGTCCCTAAACAGGACCTGGTGTTTCTGACATGCAGGTTGGACACAGAAAAAGTGTATGGCTTCTTGCCTCAGAAGGTTGTCAGCCTGTCCAGTTACTTCCAGGACCTCCCCTTTGTAACCCTTTGCTCTGCAAGGAGGATGCTAAGGACTTGGGATTCATGGCAGCCACCATCCCTATGCTCTCCCTGTCCAAACTCTACATGTGGAAATTTAGTGGTACCTGAAGTTTGTGTGGTCATGTCACTGTCTCACTGCCTGGACACCCCAGTTTCCCTTCTCTCAAGAAGGAGCTTATGTGGTGGAAGGTACAGGTAATCCTCAACAAAGGATTACCTTTCACATCCCCTCTCTTCAACAGGTTTACACAGAGCCTTGGACAAGGCATGGGGGCTTGGACAGGATCACAGTGGGTGCAGGGGAAATGGCAATCCCATTTTCTGAAACAGCACATCAACCTGAAAGAAATCAAAGCTCTACTGCAGGCTCATCAGATTTTCACCCACCTTTGAAGAACAGGACCACTCCAGGTATACACAGACAACAGTCAAGTGGTATATAAACAGGGAAGCACCAGTTCTTACTAACCTTGCAGGTTAGCAGAGGAGGCTTTAAATGTGGCAACACAAATGAATATCATGCTCACAGTCACACACATCCCCACTCAGGGAAATGTGCTAGCAGTCTGCTTAAGTTGCTCAGTGGATGACCCCCATGAGTGAACATTGATCAGAAAGGCCTTCCACAGCATCACACATCAGTGGAGCACTCCTTAAATGGACCTATTTACTTCACCAAGCAATCATCAGCTTCCCCCACTTCTGCATCATTGATCATTGTCCCACAGAGTTAAGGACAGATGCCTTCTCTTTCTAGTGGACAAGGAAGTTTCTTTATGCATTCTCTCCTCTGCCTCTCCTTTCAAGAATTCTCAAACCACAAAAGGAGAGATCCAGACTCTTCTTACTGGCTCCATTCTGGCTGAGGCAACATTGGTGGTTCTTGCTATTTCACCTAGCAAAAGGAAATTACAGGAGGATACCTCTGCAGCAGGAACTGATTACTCAGAAAAAAAAGATTTCTGCTCCACCTGAATTTAACATCCCTCAACCTAACCCTATGAATGATAGGATTTTAGTCCTCCAAAGACATCTGTTCTTGAAGAGGTTGTACGAGTCCTACAACAGGCAAAGAGACCTACTACCAGAAAATGTACAAGGCTAAGTGAAATAGTTTTCCCTCTGGTGCTGCAGAAGTAGTCAAGACCCACTCTTAGCACAGGTCCCTATGATACTGCAGTATCTCTGCAAGCGTCTTCTATCAGGCTTAGCCTACTCATCCATACAAGCACATTTTTCTGCTATCAATGCCTGCCCTTCTTAGCCATCCACATATGGCTAGAACAGAAGTCTATCTTTTTCTCAGGGGAGTTCTGCATATTAACCTACCAAGGAAACTCATATGTCCTCCTTGGGATCTTAATTTTGTGCTAGAAAAGCTTACTCTGCCTCCCTTTGAACCAGCTTGTTCTGCATCTCTGAAATTCTGTACTTTGAAAAACATCCTCCTCTTGGCCCTCACCTGAGCTGGGAGGGTTTCTGAGCTATGAGCTGTCATGGCCATTCCCCCTTTTGTCATTTTTCACAGGGACAAGGTGGCCATCTTGGTTAACCCTTCCTTCATGCCTAAATTAGTGAATGAGCTGTTCTTAATCAGGCCATTCATCTTTCCATCCTCTTTCCCAACTTCCAAAAATGGGGAGGGGGTTAAAGGATATTGCATTCTCTGTACATTCATAGACAACTCAGATTTTACCTGGACAAAACTAAATCCTTCAGAAAGACTGACCAGCTATGTGTATCCTTTGACTCCTAAGCTGTGACAGCCAGTCTCCAAACAAACTATTGCAGCCTGGATTTCAAAGGCTATTACTTTCTGCTACTCATACCATAGTAAGACCTTACCCTCCTGCCCTAAAGCACATTCCACTAGGGCAGTTACTTCCTCAGGAGCTTTTCACAAAGGAATATACTCCAGGTCTATCTTGGAGGCAGCTGCTTGGTTCTCTTTACACACCTTTACTAAACACTACAAAATTGATGCTTTCTCCAGGTCCAGTACAGCCTTTTCTAGGTCAGACTTGTTTAGACTGCTGCACAATTCTCCTTCCCAATATCCAACCACCCTTTTGTTTTCCTTTAACTCTGGTAGTCATCCGTATGTCAGGAATACTGCACTGTAACAGTAATTTCAGTCAAGACATAACACAGTTGTATAAGAACTTACCCATAATAGTAGATGTCTTACTGATCACTGTTGCAGTATTCAATCCCACCCTCCATCCCTCTTCTCTTACTCGCACCTTCATTTGCCCCCCCCCCATGCTCTAGCATTGATTCTCTTGCATAGGTACAGGAAAGTTTTCTTACCAGTTTAAGCTATACCCCTCCTAGCTGACCAGTCTCCTCTGTCAGTAGTCTTTAGGCCACTTGCTTGGAGGTAGTCTGTGGAACCACACTCGTATGTCCATCTTTATTATCCAGTGTATATGAGCTGAGGTCATTTGTCGGACTTACAACCTAGGGAAGGTAAAGCTCTGATGCCCTGGCTGGATTCAGTGGTGACAACCCATATATCAGGAATACTGCAACAGTGATCAGAAGGACACCCACTGTTATGGTAAGTTCTTATTCTTACACAGCCGTACTTTCCCTTTATGCCTTCCCTCATTTGCCACTTGTCCCAATGGTCTTACTAAAGATTCAGAGAGAAGAACTGAAGATCTTACTGGTGACACCCTTTTAGCCAAAGCCACATTGGTTGTTCTTTCTCTACCACCTAGCCAGTGGTCATCACCACAAGCTACGTCTCAGAGTGGATTTGATCACGCATAAGGGCTCACTTCTTCACCTCAACCTATCATCTCTAAACCTGAAACTTTGGATGATAGGATTCTGATCCCTCAGATGCCAGTTTTCTGAGGACATGCTGCAGGTTATTTAGTAGTCAAGGAAATCTACTACCAGAAATCTTGTATATCTAAATGGAAAAGATTTTCAGTTTGGTGGCATGCTAAAGGACAGGACTGTATACCAACAGGTGTTCCCACAATCCTACCTTATTTGTGTGAGCTATAAAAAGCTGGTCTGTAATAATCTTTGAGCAAGGCGCACCTTTCGGACATTTCTGCATGCTTACCACTTTACTCTCTTCTGAGCAGGCTAGAGGTAAAACCATTTTTAAGATGTGTTCTCCACTTAAAATCATCTAGGAAAGTTATTCTGCCTTATAAACTCAACTTTGTCTTAGAAAAACACTCTTCCACATTTTGAACCAGCAGCTTCTGCCTCTTTCAGATTCTGTACTTGGAAAATCATATTTCTAGTAGCCCTTCAGCTAGATAAGTGTCTAATCTCAAAGCTATGATGGCAACTCCTTCTTTCTTTGTCTTCCATAAGGACACTGTATCTGTGAGGGCCAGCCCCTTATTTATTCCTGAAGCCAGTGAGCTATCCCTCAATCAACCTCCCTACTTTCTTTAATAAGCCACAGACTCTGGGAGAGAGAATCATACATTCCCTGGATGTTGTGCAGATTTTAGTTGGACAAGACAGTCAGTTTGCAAGACTGATGAATTTGTTTCCTTCCAATAAACCAAGCTGGGTATGCCAGTTTCAAAACAAACAATCACTAACTGGATTTCTAAATCCATTTCTTTTTGTTACACTCACCATGGAAATCTATACCTTCATCAGTAAAAGCACACTCTATTGGAGTGGTTCCCTCAGCTGGAGCCTTTTACAAGGGATAGACTATAGAGCCATCCTGGTAGCAGCTTCTTGGTCTTCTGTACATACCTTTACCAAACATTACAGGATAGATGCTTTCTTTAGGTCCCAAGCTGCCTTTGCCACATCAGTCCTCTGTGAACTGATTGACAGCTGTCCAATGTCTCATCCAGCCTTCCTCAACACTAATTATGCTTTGTGATTACGCAACAATTTGGAATATTGCAACAGTGATCAAAAGAAGAACACAGTACAGTTGTGTAAATGTCCTATTGATCACTGTTGCAGTATTCCTTCCCATGCTACCATCCCTATTTTCTATCTCTTAACCTGCCTCTTCTCATTGACTGAGGGGGGGGACCATTTTCTGCTTTCTCTCCTGTTAGCTATTATTTTGTCGCATCCTCAGAGGTTTAGAGATTTCCTGTCTTTGAGATAATTTGAGGTTTTGCACTCATCCAACTGCTTATGTATGTGTGTATATAATTATATGTTTATGCAATATATGTGTATGGCAGTGTGTTTGCTGCTGAGTGGTAGATATTCAGGCCAACAAATCTTTCTCCCATTAAAGAATCTCCCTACCAATCAAATTCACCAAGCTTTCCAAATTACAAAAAAAAAAAAAAAAAAAAATCAGAAGCTGGTACACCCAATCATACTTTTCAGTTGTTCCTGGTTTTGCAGAACATTCCTGATTTTGCCTTGTATTTTTGTTCTGTCCTTTGTAAAACTTTTAACTTTCTGTCAAAGCATTGAGAGTTACAGTAAGTCAGTAGTGCCAGAGATGAGGTTTTCATAATTCTTATTCATAAAAATGCATGTTTATGTAAAACCAGTTATATTTATTAACTGTATAAGTGAATGTGAGTAATACTTAAAAACTGTCCCTTATTTCAGGTCTTTGTCCCACCATTATATTTGGCCCTGTTCAGAATTTACAAGCATGCAAGTTGAGAGGTATAGAACCGATAGTGTAGCAGATATGAATATCTGGTTGGTTGCCTGCCAGGAATTACACAAAAGAAAACTCACCTGCTACAATGCTCCAAATCAGGCTGTAGCATTTTCTTGGAGATCCTCACACTACTGCCTACAGACTGCCAACACCAGTATTACTGTGGCAAGTCTATTACCCTCCAGTATTCAACATTTCCAGACTTTCAGGTCAGTCCTACCCACTGAGATCTAGACAACACATTACAGCACCTTTAAGATGTCGAAGGCCCTGTGATTGGTTGTCCAGATTGCATTGGATGAGAGTGAGTAGAAAGCCCAGAAACTAAGCAGTGTGTGATACTTTTCTTTAGAGGACACTGGTGTTCTTTCCTTTTCCAGCTTTTTTTCCCCTCCCTTCACAGCATGCCTGGCTGAGTAACATACTAGGTGGCGCCGGCTAAGTCACCTGTGCATAAGGCTGGCAATGGTGAACAGTTCCCTCTACCAGTGTTACTGAAACTAGCAGTTTTTACTTCATTAGAATAAATTATCACTTTATTAGAATAATATGAAAAGAAGATCAACTCTGCAGATTTAGGATGTCATAAATGCTTATATATCTCTTGATTATATTTGCAGACTGTCAGCAAAAAAGGTGCAAAAAATATGTTCAGTTTGTTTTCTAGAAGAGCAAAAGTTTCAGAAATTAAGAATGACATTATGCTATCATGGTCAATAAACATAGAATAAACAAATATATAAAGTACACCAACATTCAAGGCAGAGACAGACTATATTAGGGTAATAAAGTTGTATAAGGTTGTGTGTGTGTGTGTGTGTGTGTGTGTGTGTGTGTGTGTGTGTGTGTGTGTGTGTGTGTTAACATTTAATTTATATACTAAGCACCTGAAATCCAATTCAGTAAATGCATGTGTGTTTACCTGTAATTGTCATAGTAGCTGCCTTTTGTCATATAGGATGTTCTTCATACCACATTGCTGCAGTCCTAACACTTGGGTAGTCCGCTGTCCCAGTCGGCCCGAATACCAAAGTATATGGCTGACGTCGGTCAAGGCGCATTAGTCTGACGTCAGGACGTCAGGGTACAAATGCGCATGACCGACGTCATATCCTCAGTCTTTTTTGCCGCATGGTCCGATGCAGAAGCAGTTTTGCGAGTGCAGGTTGGCGTTCTGAAATTTTCTGAAGTCGGAGTTTCAGACCGAATCAAAGTTGGCTAAGTACCCCGTTGGGGAATATTTTGTTTTTTTCTTGCCTCAGTATTTAACCGGATGTCAGAAAAAGTGAATAACTGTATTTCTTGTGGGAAACAGATACCTCATAGGGATTACCATACCTTGTGTATACCTTGTTTAGGGCCTGAGCACGATGTTGTTGGATGTCGCTCTTGTGCTAGATTTAACAAACGCACTATAAAGAGAAGGTTAGACTGTGCCAGGTTAGTTTTTTGGAAAGCGTTGTAATTATAAAATGCCGCCGGATGCTCCGCGCCGCTTCGTCCAAAAAGCGCAAGGACAAAGCAGTAAAGGCTAGGTTGGAAGAACCGTCAGTCCCGGACGCCGGTTCTTTAGAAGGCTCAGTGGAGCCGGAGGTTCTGCCAGAAGTTTCTTTGGAGTCTCAGGGAGAGACTTTACTGTTACAAGATGTGTCTTCTCAGGAGGTAGGCCAGGCTGAAGGGGCTTCTCAGGTGGCTGTTCTCCCTCTCTTCCTAAGGTGGTTAGGCCCTCCTTCTGTTTCCAAGGCTTCTTTGAGAGGCAGGCCAGGTTTATCTTCAGTGGGGTCTCTCCTACTTCTTCAGGATCTTTGCCTAAGAAACATATGCTTAAAATGGCAGAAGATTTGATTACTATGATTAGAGGTTCTATGCCCCCTCCTGATAAGAGGCCTAGGGTGGAACCTGAGCTTGAGAGTTTTGAGCAGTGTTCGAGGCTTCTGAGTCTTCGGCTGAAGACTTGCAGGAGTATCCTCCTTATTCTGATTCTGATGTGGATGATTCTACTCCTTCGGCTTCTCCTCCTGAGGATTTCTCTTTTCAGAGACTCTTCATTCCATGAGGGAGCATTTTAAATGGGAAGGCCAAGATTTCTCTGATTCCAGGAAGAGGCTTAGGGAATTTTTGTTTTACCCCAGCATAGGCCTTTAGCTATACCTCCTGTTCTGGATGTGGTGGAAGATGTTTTGCAGAGGCTTCCTGAACCCTGATTCTTTGCCTCCTGCCCCAGTTAAACCAGATAGATATTATAGGGTGCCTGAAGCTCATAAGTATCTTTTAAGAGTCCTAGGGCAGACCCAGAAACTGTTTCTCAGGGGCCTAAAGGTGTTAAGGCTTCTGTTGTTAAAAATCCTGTTCCTCCTGATAAAGAGGCAAGGGCTTTGGATAGATGGGGAAAGAAGGTGTATACTTCTTCCACTTTAGCCATGAGGGCTTTGAATTGCCAGTTCCACATGTTAAAATATCAAAATTATCTCCTTTCACAATTGAAGTCTAAGGTGGATGCTCTGGCGGAAGGTATTGAGTGTAAAGAGTTGCAGGATTTAGTTCATGTGTCTGAACAGGTGGGTAAGCATTCCTTGCAATGTGGTTTTGATGCTGTGCAGGCCTCTTCGAGGGTGGCTGCCACTGGTTCTGTTCTTCGTAGGCACGCCTGGCTAAGGGATCAGAATTTAGCTGAGCATGTTAAGACAAGGATTTTGGATGCTCCGTTACAGTCTGACGTGTTGTTTGGTTCGCCTGTGGAAGCTGTTTTAAAGAAAATGGAGGACAAGGCTAAGTCTATGCAGACTGTTAAAGATTTTTTGCAGGTTCAGCCTCCGAAGTTTAGTAGAAATTGGCCTACTAAGGGATGGACATATCCTGCTTATGATTCCCAGTCTAGGGGTAGGTCTAGACGTGGTAGGGGCAGAGCTCAAGGTTCTTTTAGGCCTAGAACAGGGAGTTCACCTGCTCAGTCTTCTGGTGAGGGCAGGGGTCAGTCCTTTCGTAAACAGACCCAATGACCTGCCTTTTCAGCTGCCAGTGCTTTCGCCTGGCAGCACCTTTGGGAGGAAGGCTGGCACTTTTCAAAGAAAATTGGAGTTTAATTACCCAAGACAGATGGGTATTGGATATCATTCACCACGGTTACAGGTTTTATTTCCATACCTTGCCTCCTTTCAAAGGCATGCCAGACATTCCTCCTCTACAAAGAAAAGAGGCTCACAAGCAAATTTCGCTGTTACTCCAAATAGGGGCCATTCAGCCGGTTCCTGTGCCAGAAAGGGGCCTAGGATTTTATTCTCGCCTGTTCCTAGTACCAAAGAAGGGGAACACGTGGAGACCAATTTTGGATTTATCTATCCTCAACACTTATCTGGACATTCCCAAGTTCAAAATGTTGACGTTACAACAGCTTTTACCTCTGCTGGGCAAGGATCACTGGATGGTAACTTTAGATCTCAAGGAGGCTTACCTTCATGTACCTATCAGACTAAGTTGCAGGAAGTATCTGCGTTTTCGAGCTGGGATTTCCCATTATCAGTTCTCTGCATTGCCCTTTGGCTTATCTACTGCGCCCAGAGTATTCACAAAGGTTCTGGCTCCAGTGATAGCTTACTTCAGGCTAAAAGGAATACAAATCTATCCTTACTTGGACGACTGCCTGATTCTGGCTCAAGAAAAGGAAGACCTTTTAAAGCATTTGAAATATGTGATAGCAGTGCTAAGATGCCTGGGGTATTCTGTGAACGAAATAAAGTCCAGTCTAGTACCCTCTCAAGACATGTGCTTTCTGGGTGTGAGACTGTATACAGCAACCCAGATGGCCTTTTTAACCCCGGACAAACAAAAGAATCTTTCCCTTTACTTCCATCAACTATCTCTTCAGTCCGGGCTGACTGCAAGGACAGTCCTTCAAGCCTTAGGGTTCATGGCATCTTGTATTCTGGTGCTTCCCAATGCCAAACTGCATATGAGGAAGCTGCAGTGGTATCTCAAAAATGTATGGACACAGCACTGCCAGGATTTGGACACTGTCATTCAAATAATACCTTGCATTCAAAAGGAATTTTTGTGGTGGGCTCAGGAATGTCACCTAAACAAGGGACTCTCTGTGACCCGGCCAGAGGCGAGTCAGATTCTAACGACAGATGCCTCAGACATAGCTTGGGGAGCTCATCTGAATGGAAAGTGGATACAAGACAAGTGGCCTGCCAGACTACAGCATCTACATATCAACATGAAGGAGATGTTAGCAGTCCAGTTTGCATTAATGGCTTTCAAGGAGTTACTTCTTCCAGGGCAGGTGTTGATTCTAACAGACAACACAACTGTCATGTGGTACAGCAACAAACAAGGGGGAACACATTCTTACCCTCTATGCAGGCAAGCAATGATTTTATGGGAGACTGCGCTCAGCTTGCAACTAACTCTTCAGGCAAGGTTTCTGCCGAGCACAGAACTCCTTAGCAGATGTGTTAAGCAGACAAATCATGGATCCCCACGAGTGGAAACTGGATCTTCATGTATTTCGAAATTGACAGTGTCATGGGGAACTCCAGACATAGATCTGTTCGCTTCTCCACTAAACCACCAGCTGCCAAAGTTTTGCACAAAAGGTTTCATCACACAGCTTGGAAAGTGGATGCTCTTTCTTTCAGTTGGACAAATCTTCATGTGTATGCCTTTCCACCTCTGCCTCTTCTCCCAAAGGTACTCCTAAAGGTCAGACAAGACAAGCCAAGGATGATTTTAATAGCTCCAGATTGGCCTCGCAACACTGGTACCCATTACTGAGGAGTCTGGTAAGGAAGCCTCCATGGCCTTTACCTTGATTCCACACCTATTGTCTCAGAGGGACGGTCATCTACTCAATGTCAAGCTTCACTCTCTTCATCTAACAGCCTGGCATATTCTGTTTTGAAACACAGCAGGTCTCAACTTCCTCAACAAGTTTTGAATGTGATTATGGAAGCCAGAAGACCTAGTACAAGGAAAGTGTACGCAGAAAAATGGAAGAGATTTTTATTTTGGAGTGCAGCAAAGAATTTGGAGGTTTCTGAGCCTAATTTGAGTGTGGCTCTTCAATATCTGACTGAGTTATTGGACGAAGGTTTGTCTTTCTCTTCCATTAAGATTCATGCTGCTGCAATTTCAGCTCACTATGATTGTGACCCACCATTGTTTTCTCATCCTTTGTTCAAGCAATTTCTTAGAGGGGCAAAGAATATAAGACCCCCACGTAGAGCTCCTACTCCTGCTTGGGATCTCAATTTTGTGTTGGAGAAACTTACTCTACAACCTTTTGAGCTCAAGTGCCACTGCTGAGTTGAAATATTTGTCATGGAAGACGGCTTTTTTGTTGGCCATTACTTCTGCAAGAAGGGTTTCTGAATTGCAGGCCCTTATGGCGGTTGAGCCTTTTTTGATTTTCCATAAGGATAGGGTATCATTACGTACTAATCCTTCCTTTATGCCTAAGGTGGTTTCTAGTGTGGCTTTGTACCAAACTATTCATTTGCCTACTTTTTATGCAGTTCCCCAAAATAAGGGGGAAAAGATTTTGCACACTTTAGATGTACACAGGCAGTTGCGTTATTATTTAAGCAGGACTAAGGATTTTAGGCAGTCTCAGCAGTTGTTTGTTTCTTTTGCTTTGAGTTCTCAGGGCAAGCCTGTGTCAAAACAAACTATTTCTAAGTGGATTGGGTTTTGCATTGCATTTTGTTATTCCCATCATGGCAAGGAGATTCCAGCTGGGATTAGGCCTCATTCCACTAGGGCTACTGCCACTTCAACAGCATTTCTAAGGGGGGTGGCAACTAAGGATATTTTGGAGGCAGCTACTTGGAGTTCAGTGTATACTTTCTCTAAGCATTACCACCTTCCTCTCTACTCTAAATCAAGGGCTGGTTTTGCCACGGCTATTTTGCAGGGCATGTTGACAGCTCCTGCTTCTTTATGATTTGCCAGCCTCCCTTACCTCTGCTTTGGGATTCTACCCAAGTGTTAGGACTGCAGCAATGTGGTATGAAGAACATAGTACAGTTTTGTACCTACCATAAATGTAGATGTTCGAAGATCCACATTGCTGCAGTCCAATTTACCCTCCCTCCTTCCCCTCTGTGTTTAGGGGTGGTTGTGTGGGTGGGGTTATACTCTTGTAAATTTGTATATATTGTATATATATATATATTTGGTGCAGGAGTGTTTGGTGTTTTTTGGTTTAGGCCTTATCTTTTTAGGGTCTTCTGACATCTGGGGCAAGCAAAGACTGAGGATATGACGTCGGTCATGCGCATTTGTACCCTGACGTCCTGACGTCAGACTAATGCGCCTTGACCGACGTCAGCCATATACTTTGGTATTCGGGCCGACTGGGACAGCGGACTACCCAAGTGTTAGGACTGCAGCAATGTGGATCTTCGAACATCTACATTTATGGTAGGTACAAAACTGTACTTTTCTCAACTGCTAAACTGGGTGCATATTTTGTCAAAAGTCAGTTGGCATAATCTTCCATATCTTATAACTTTGTCTGTTCTGAAAACTGACAGTTTGTGGACATCCTTTTGGAAGTGATCATAGCACACAACTGTGTCCTATGCACAATTCATATAAGTGGTATGTGAACTTGGCATTTACAAATCATGCTATTGACGTAAACATAATGTGAATAATTACTGTATATAACACTGCACAATGTATGAACATGGGATCTAATTAAAGCATAGAGAGAAACTCACTATGGTGTGTACAAGCAGGTTATGAACAAATGAAAGGAGATAAAGTAGCCAATGAACAGTAATCTAACGCAGCAGATCATTATAATCGTGATACTCTGCTTGTAATTGCAATTCCATTTATAGAAAGCAAGAACATTGAACACATTTTCAATTTGCTGTAATTTTGTAGACCTTAACACATAACAGGAAGGGAGTGCCAACAGCTAAGATCATCATTTTTACTTATTCATTTAACTATTTATAACATATTTTTGATTATTGTGGATGTGTTTCTAACTTCATGGAGGGAAATTTAAACAGTTCTGTTTGGATTTTTAAATGTATCTGAAGAAGTTTTGGTGTACAAAAACGAAAGCACTTATACTTTTAAGGATTAAAGCTTGTTTTACAAAAAAAAATTGGTTGGACTTCTCATTCTCCGTGATGCAGTGGATTGTGTTTTTTGCTGGGTCTGCCTTTTGCAACAGTGGGTACATAATTTACTGCTATTGCCTGTGTTTTAGCTTCATTAATTTTGTAAACCAAAAAGATTTGAAACCATCTCAAAATGTTCCACAATACTATTTTCTCCCTTTCTGATTTTGTCTGATATAAAATAATATCTGCAAATAAAGACAGCTTTTGTTGACTACCATACCAATTATATCCTTGAATTTCTGATTCACTTATTTTCTTTGCCAGTGGTTCCAAATATAATGCTAATACCAAAGGGGCGAGCGGACATCCTGTCTGATTCCTCTGCTCAAGCAGAAATTATCAGAGAGGACTTATCCCACTTTAATTTTCACCTCCGATTCCTCATATATCCTCCTAATCAACCTTATAATTTTATCGGGGAATGCAAATGCTTCCATTGCCCTGCTCATAAAGTCCCAGCTTACTCAGTCAAATGCTTTCTCTGCATTAAGACCCACCTACAACAGTGATATTTTCTTACATTCTGCTTCCTTCTGGATCATCAGTGTCGTGTTAATGTTGTCAAATGTTTTCCTTCCCTCCACAAAACCACACTGAGCCACATCTATCAATTTTGGCATCACATTTGCCATTCTTTTAGCCTTTATAATCATGGTTTTTTATTGAAATGGGCCTGTATGAAGCTGGACATGATGGATCTCTATCCTCTTTAGATGTTACAGCTTCCAACGCTTTCTTCCAGGATGTTGGTACTTCCCTCCTCTTAAATACTGTTAAACAAAATCTTCCAGATCATTATAATTTTTTCCCTCCTAGCTTCCAAACTTCCACAGGAATACCATCTGTTCCTGGGACTTTCCTATAGATTGGTTATATCATTTGTATCTCATCTCCTCCTATCTTGTTAGTAATTGAGTCATCTCTACCTCTAATCTTGGCATATTTAATTCTTCCATAAACATTTCCATTTGCACCTTTTCTTGATTTCTGTATGTCTTTGCTTTATAGAGACGTTCATAGAATTTCTGAAATATTTCTAATACTTAAACAGGATCCCTCATCTTCCTTCTTATAGGCTCCCTAAACATGGTGACAGCAGTCTTTCTTAACTCATGCATATTATCAAGGTATTCTCGTTGTTTGTTTAGCACTATGCAATTGCTCCTGTTCTTGTTTAGTGGGATGCCCTCTGTTTTGCAATACTTTAACATTTGTCAGTCCCTCTAAATAATTATTATTTAGCCATATCTCCCTTTCTTTTATTTCCACCCTGTTTCTAAGCTCCACTTTAATTGTATCCCACTTCCTAGCTGCATTTTCAGAAGAAATTTCTACCTTCTCTAATAACTCCTAAATAATTTGCACTACCCATTCCTTACATTCCTCTGTTTTCAACAGATAGATGGAAAAGCGCCAGTGTCTTATTTTTATCATTAGCCTGTGTTTTTATTTTACTTATTACTGGCGCATGATTTGAAATAGTTATTTGATGCATATCAAGACCTTCAACTAAATGCACATGTTCCTGTGAAATGTAAATTCTGTCTAGCCTAGCCCAGTTTTTGTACCTTGGGGAAAAATAAGTAAAATCACTCCAAACTCCTAATATTGAATTCACATCTTCCATAACAAATATATTCATAAATGTCTTCAAAAATCTACCCTCATTTGTTATATTTTGCCTTCTGCCCCACCCCAGACACATCTTCACTGTTGCACATCAAATTCCAGTCTTCACCTACAATATTCCCTGTTGAAAGCTGATTATTTCTCCCAGAATTTTCTTAAACTCCATTGTAGCAGTTTTCAGTGGAATATAAATACATGCCACTGTAATCCTCCCTTGCCAGTAGCCCTTTACTACTACAAATTTAATTGCTTAACACGTATTGTTGGTAATGGCTCTGCCTCACCTCCTATACTGATTTTGACTGGCACTTGACAAGGTTGTCTTCTCTTCCCTTAGTTTTGCCATCTGTGCAATGGGATAAACTTCTGAAATTTAGCAATATATATATCCCTTGGAATGTCACCTTTCCTAAGGACTGTTTGATAAGATTAAAATCCAGTTTGTTGTTATAAAACACTGTAATTCGTTCATTTTTTTTTCTTTTTGGTTAGTTTTTGGGATTGCCTCTTAGTATTCCTAGCCCATTACTGAGAACCCTGGAATTGTAATAAATGATGTAGTTACATAGAGTTCAGCTTACCCATGGTTAAGTCCTTTATAACTAGTACATTTTTTCACTATTCTAATCCTTCTGCTGCTCATTTGTGTGCTGATACGGGGCTCCCATGGGAGGGAGGAAGGAGTACACACACACATACACACCTTTCTTGTTTACCTATTTAGCTGTTCAAAATGTTGCACATTTCACTGGTTATTTTAAATAAAGTTCATTTTCTGAGTTTTTGGAACTTGTTTTAGAAAAGTCACTTAACTTCTAAGCAGTACTTTTTTTATTTAAGTATTAAAACAAATGTTAGATTTTGCCATGTTTCAGTTTGGGATAGTTATGCATGCCAATCTGAATTTTCACTGAATGGACAATCTGTTTGGAAGGAAGCAGATTCCTCAAGCTTTTGCTTTATCTAAACTTTGTCTTCTCACTTTGTGATCATATATAGTATGCATTTTACTGGCTTTATTTTTTTCCTGCATTAGTAGGATTCTATTAATCATATTTATCTGTAAATGCTGACATAATGTGTATATAGGGAAGTTTAAGTTCATCTCTCCTCTATGAAGATTCTTTCATTCAAGACTTCTTAATAAGGTTTGGCCATATTTACTTTTGGTTTGCTTGGCTGATTTACCTGATCTTCAGATCTGCATAGTTATTTGGATAGCAGCAGCTTTGGCAAAATATTCTGCTACTATAGTGTGGACACAGTTTAATACATTGTTTTTTTTTTGTGCGCCGCGCATAGCCGGCCTTAGGCATAGGCCAACTAGGCGGCCGCCTAGGGCGCCGCTGTAGCAGGGGCACTTTTCCAGTATTTATTTGGTGTAGGTAGACCAGGATGGGGGTACCAGTTGGTGTGGTAGGGGACACCATGGAGCCCTTTTGCCTAGGTCACCAGTTGACCTAAGGCCGCAACTGTGCGCGTGTGTATGTATTTGAATGTTATACCTGGATTTCTTAATGCTTTTAAGTTCACAGAGATATTTAAGAAATAATTTGAACATTACCATTGTTAGCTTTACTAGACATTTTTCTTGTTTTTAATTCTACGGATATGAATACTTAAATATGCCTAACTGTATTGTTACTTTCTTTCTCCCTGTTTGAGTTTAAAGTATCAGTAGCTTTTTTCATTTGTATTTTATGTTTTGTTTGGTTGTTTAAAAAAAAAATCTTAAAAAATCTTTAAAAAATTTGAAAAACTGCAGGCAAGACAGCATATGGCCTGGGTACAGTATTGACGTTATATAGTATTCATATGACCTGTGCACAGTGTTGACGTTATATAGTATTCATACGACTTGTGCACAGTGTGACGTTATATAGTATTCACATTAACGCTCTATCTTTTCACGTGAAAAGATTGTAACCAGTGTAGTGACTGCATACAATACAGATAGCATTGGTCCAAAGGATTCACATCTAGATCAAGAGAGGTCATTGTGCCCCTATACTCTTCCCTTATCAGGCCCATAATTGAGTACAATGCCCCATTTGGGATATACCTTACCCGACACCTGCAGCAGTTAGAAAGACCCAAAAAGTACCTCACCAAGAGGATCAAGGGTCTCAAACATATGTCATATGCTGCCCGGCTGAAGAAACTCCAGCTCTATTCAGTCACATACCGCCTACTCAGAGGCGATCTATGCCTGACGTACAAGGCCATGTCCAATCCGGAATTAATGGACATGCTCCACCTCAGAAAATTCAAATCCACCAGAGCCACGAGAGCGAGAGATTTGAACCTCAACACAGAAATAAATAGGACGTGCTGGAGGGACAGATTCATAACCCAGAGGCTCCCTACACTCTGGAACAGAATCCCAGTCCATGTTAGGCAGAGCCCCTCACTGACTCTCTTCAAGAGAAATCTTGACAAGTGGATGGGAGATCGTAGGTTTACCCCGGGGGTCATCTCCGTGTCACTACTAGACAGAGGCACAGTAAACTAAACCCTAAATGGGCATATTATTCTCATTCCAAGGGGTGGCGAAAGCCACACACACTCTGGCTAGGCTTATAAATGCCCTAGGGCAGATAGCCTAGTATGAACCTATGAACCTAGTAGTAGATTAGATAACTGAGTCTGTGGTTAGTGTCATCAAGATATGCAGCTAAAACAATCATCAATTTTTTTATTTATTACAGAAAACAAATGATTGGAGTAGCAGGGCTATGAGGTGAGATTACTGATAAGACCATATGAAGCCAGTTAGTAACCCATCAAATGCTGAATTCAGTGGAAGGCAATATATTTGCTCTTTATGCATGAGGAACAGGTCACTGATTATGCTGTAATGACCACATAGCACTAGAGGTTGCCTGATAATACCATGGGTGACTAAAAAGTAGTGTGTGTGTGACGTTCAAATACATGATTATTGTCAATTTCTTCCATTTGATCATAGTGTAACAAAAGAGCTGAAAAACACACACACACACACAAAACAATCCCTTGCAAATGTCCCGAGCTGAGAAGGCTGCCACATTCATCACTGACTTTTACCCAAACTTAAACAACTGCATAGAAAAGTCAGTACATGTCTGCATTAAATATATTGATAAATTCAAGAATAAACCACTCTGGTAGAACTCCCTTATTAATAACCTATATAACAAAAGATGGAAAATTATGAAAAGTTGTATGAAAGCCCCATCCCCTTATCTTAGGGCCACAATGCAACATGCTAGCTTGGAACTTAAATGTACTATTAGAAAATGTAAAAGCAGAGTAAGGGCATTTCAGATACAAAAGGAAACTACAAATCTTTTTTCAATTATGTCAGGAAATTAAGGAATAATGTCCAATAATGCACTGAGCTCATCTCTAAAGATATTACATATTCTAGTCCAAAGAATATAACCAATACATTAGCAGACACATTTATTGCTAACTTTACCCCACCTATCCACATTGTTGCCCCTACTATCTCTGAAAATGCAGGTTCCCCTAAAAATCACATAGGAACAAGTCTTAAAACCCCTGTCAAAAACTAGCAATAATACTTCCATGGGACAAGACAGATACCAGACCACATTTTCATTATTACCAAATATGTACTATCTGAGCCCCTACTTAAACTTTTCAGCCTCATCCTATCCACAGGATTTGTGCCTGATGCTTGGAGAATTATATATACATATATCTTATATATGTGGCAAACACTGATGTACATTAATGTGGGCAGAATTCACTCGATCACAGATGAGTGAACATGTCCCCATTTAGAAAGTGGTTCATTGCAAAAGGAGACAGTCTCTGTGTGAAAGCAACTGATCACTCCTGTTGCTTGATCACAGAGGAAGTGCGCCTGAAGAAGACAGTATGTGGAGAAATTATTATCACAACTTTCATTTGGATTCAGCTTATTTGAATCCTCCATGATTAAATGTCATTGTAAAATCTGAAATAAATGTCTTTATTTTTATTACCTGGAGCCATACTGAACAAGTGGCAAATATTTCAGCTTCTCCTTTATGTGCCACATCTTCTAGTATCTTTCAGAATAAAAGTCTTTACTCAGAGGTTTCTGAATAAGTCTTATATTGTTGAAATGGTTTCAAATAACAGTGCTGATTATCTGAGCCAAACAGTAGCTAACAAGGGTTTATGTTAAATCAGCGAATGCTTATAATAGCAAACACTGATTTATCGACCCTTTAAGAACAAAAGCTGACGATCTCAAAGACACAGAGCAGTGATTTACTTCCTAGGGAAAAAAATCGCTGTTTCACAAAAAAAAAAAAGTTCAAAACACAAACTAAAGTGGGGGCTTTGCCCCCCACACTTCCACTACTTAAATATACCAACTCTGAGATTGCACCACAGTAGATGAAATGGCAAAGTCCCAAAAATGTCCCAGTGATTTTTTTCCCCTGGGAAAAAAATCGCTGCTCTGTGTCTTCGGGATTGTCAGCTTTCGCTATTAAAGGGTCAATAAATCAGCCTTCGCTATTTTAAGCGTTCACTGATTTAATATAGACCCATTATCAATTGTATACTTAATGCTCACACTTCTGTAGCTCTGAAGAATGAATTATTCTGTCTGTTCTTAAATCTGAGCTCAGAATTGTTTCTTCTGTAATGTCTGAGTCAAGACAGACTGTACGGTTTTGTATAGTTTCTGGACTTCTGAATACATGAACTGCAGAACATTTGAACTGACATCTTACTCAGTCTTTTGAGTATGTGAAGTCACTTCTGTCTTGAAAGTTTCTCATAATAATAAACCCTTGTAAATATCCTACAAGCTCTACATGTCTCTTTAACTGTAGTTCTTGAGCTTTGCACCATCTAAATAAGATATCTTTGTAACAAAATGTTCCACACATTCTGTTAGCACATCTCATCCTTATCAGTGCTTTGGCCTAAAGTTTATTTCACTGAGCTCATCTGTATCCTTCACTGAAACATTCCTTTCTTTTGAAACCGCACTTACTGAAACTGCATGTAAAATATGAAATATGAAAGGAAGATACAGGCCCGCTTTAATGTGGCTTCATTTCTTGGCCTATGCAAAGAGAATACTGTATTTATGTAGGATTTATTCCGACAAAACTATATTTATGTGAAGCCTTGTCTTACAAACCCTACTAAAATCCCTGACCTGGGATTTGCTTCTGTAGTTACTTATAGATATATTTTAAGCACCTTTCTTGAATTATCATGTGTGACATAGGCAAACCTACATTTATATAAAAATAATCAAACCATGTTATCAAGTTCACATAGTTTATAAATATATTAATATAGTCTGCAAAATAAACTATAATGATAACTACAACTAGCATAGCAATGGTAAAATATATAATCTGAAGTAGGAGATTCATTTGTCTGCAACCTGTGGGTTATGGATCCGATATCGGATCCGAACCGGCATGGTTTACCAGCTATGGATCCAAGCTCTCAGCTCCTCCCCTCACCCATAATGCCCTGCTCTACCCTCATGACCTCAGATCTCGTTTGTCGCGCATGGTGACTGGATTTGTTTCTCAAGCTCTCAAGCTAAGTGCTAGTTTTAAGTGTTAAATTCAAAATTTAAAAGTTTTTATTGATTTTTTGTGTGAAAGTGTAGGTTTCCCCTTTGATATATTTACTTTTTTAGAGTTAATCTAAAAGTTATATCCCTCCCCTCGCTGTTAGCGTAGTGTGTGTGTGTTGGGCCTGTGAGTGTATTTTTGTTGTTTAGTTACTTTTAGTTTTTAGTAACTACTGTGTTAGATTGGGATGGCAGAGCAACCCAAATCTATCTTTTCTAAATGCTCCGAGTGTGGCCATAAGCTTTCCCCAGCTGATGGCCACACTCGGTGTGTTAGATGCCTGGGGGTTGAACACCTCACATCTGGATGTTCCATTTGTGCAGGGTTCAACCCCAGGGCATTGAAGGAGCGGAGGTCCAAGCTTGTCTTGGCGGGCCTTTTACCGCCGGACTCGGCTCCGACCTCCGCTCCTTCGGGAGTAACCGTACCTACGGTTATTCCTTCTGCGGCACCCCCTCCTCCTCCTGGGACTCAACCTCCCGTTTCTGGTTCGGAGGAGAGGGATGCTAAGAAAAGGGACCGGAGGGAGAAGCACCATAAGCGGCGGGCCGAGACCTCTGTTTCGGCCCCGCCAGCCAAGCGGGCTTCTCCCGGCTCCGTTGTCGGCTCCATTGTCGGCTCGGTCTCCTCCTTCTCGGCTCCGGTCTCCAGTGTGTTTTTCACCGGGACCTGAGGAGGAGGAGACCCGATCTCCGTCGGGGCTATCGAGGAGGCACTCCAGGCCTACCTCGGTAGCCTCGTCGAGATCCACGTATAGCCTTTCGGATGCTGATCTGGACCGGATGATGAGAAGGTTCATCCAGGCCCAGATGCAGATGGGAGTGCTCTTGCCTCCCCCCCCTCTGGGGGGGAGCTCAACACCCTTTTTCAAACCGATTGCTCCTTCTCCGACCCGCTATCCGGGTTCGGAGCAGCTGGAGCCGAGCAGCTGAGCGGGTGGGTCGGCGCCGATAGTACTTTGTACTTCGGATCCGACCCTGCCCTCGAGTGCATCGGATCCGACCTCTCGGGCCTTTTACCGCCGGACTCGGCTCCGACCTCCGCTCCTTCTGGAGTAACCGTACCTACGGTTATTCCTTCTGCGGCACCCCCTCCTCCTCCTGGGACTCAACCTCCCGTTTCTGGTTCGGAGGAGAGGGATGCTAAGAAAAGGGACCGGAGGGAGAAGCACCATAAGCGGCGGGCCGAGACCTCTGTTTCGGCCCCGCCAGCCAAGCGGGCTTCTCCCCCGGCTCCGTTGTCGGCTCCATTGTCGGCTCGGTCTCCTCCTTCTTGGCTCCGGTCTCCAGTGTGTTTTTCACCGGGACCTGAGGAGGAGGAGACCCGATCTCCGTCGAGGCTATCGAGGAGGCACTCCAGGCCTACCTCGGTAGCCTCGTCGAGATCCACGATAGCTTTCGGATGCTGATCTGGACCGGATGATGAGAAGGTTCATCCAGGCCCAGATGCAGATGGGAGTGCTCTTGCCTCCCCCCCCTCTGGGGGGGAGCTCAACACCCTTTTTCAAACCGATTGCTCCTTCTCCGACCCGCTATCCGGGTTCGGAGCAGCTGGAGCCGAGCGGCTTCGGAGCCGGGGGTGGGTCGGCGCCGATAGTACTTTGTACTTCGGATCCGACCCTGCCCTCGAGTGCATCGGATCCGACCTCTCGGAGCCTGGATCCGAGCCTCGGATCCGGGGGGATCAGTGCTCCTTCGGCGCCGTCTGTGTCGGAGCGCACTGTCCCTTCGGATCAGAGCGCTTCGGCGCCGGCTCCGATCCACTCTTCGGATCCGAGGGGGAGCCGATTGTCGGATCCTTTGGTCGAGGTCGGCTCCCCTTCGGCGTTTGATGTAGTGGAGAGGGCCCTGTTGAGGGTCTCCGGACCCCCGGCACTTGTTTTGGCTCCGTCCCGCGCTCCCTCTGCACTGGGCCAGGCTTCCACCATCCAGCCCTTGGGACAGCCCGCTTCTGTGCCCCAAGCTGCTCCATTGGAACAGGTTGCTGCTTGCGAGGAGTCCTCTGACAGCCCCCCAGAGGATGTTCCTCACAAGCATACGTGCAAAAGGAGGCACATTGACTCCCCCGAGTCTCTCACGGAAGACACGGACTTGGAGGAAGGGGAAGGCTCCCCACGGTCACCCCGCAAGGATGTCTCATTTGGGGACATCATGGAAATGCTCCGTATAAGGGGGGGTTGGTCTGCCCCCAAGTCTTCCTCGGACGAGTCCGTGTTCTTGGAGGCATTTGAAGTGGGCCCGTCTACCTCTTGGGTGTCCCCTCCTGCCGACCCCCTGGTGGACCTCATTACCACCAGGGCGTGGAAGGAACCGGACACCGTGGAGCCAATTCCTAAGTGGCCTGATAGGATCCTCAGCCCACCGTCCGACCGTGCCCATTGGAGTAAGGGGCCTCCGGTAGATGCCATGTTGACGGCGGCGGCCACCAAGAGGGAACTTGCTCAGGAGAGTCCCTCAGTCCATCCCCCAGCAAGGAGTCTCGGATGATGGACCGCTTGGGGAAGCGGATGTTTAGTTCAGCGACCTTCTCGGTAAGGGCGCTGAACTACCTGGCACACGTCATTAAGATGCAGCGAGATCTCATTAAAGAATACGCTGTATCTCCCCCGGAGTCCATGTCGGAAGAGGACAGAGTGCTGCACTCCACCCACATGGCCACTCTTAGATCAGTTACTAATACCTCTATGCGGCTACTCTCCCACGCTACGGAAGGTGCCGCTAGAGCTGCAGGGGCAGGCCTAGTCACTAGACGTCAGGCCTGGCTCCGTCACTGAGATTTTTCTGAGCCCTTCAAAGCGTCATTTGCGAACGCCCCCTTTGATGGTTCTGCCCTCTTTGGCAAAACCGTTCGCGAAACCTTGACCCAGAGCGAGAAGGACGGGAAGACGCTGTCTGCCGTCGGAATCCGCTTCTCTGCACCCCAGAGGCCCTACTCTAGGAACCAAAAGGGTCAGAAGAAGATGTGGTTCCGGAAGTCGCAGCAGTCCCAGCCTGCTCCGGACAACCAGTCCTTCCGTGGCAGAGGAGGACAGGGAGGACGCTGCCCTAGAGGCAGAGGGGCTCCCAGAAACTTCGGGTCCAGAGAACCTTTCTCTGAACGGCCCGCGCAGCAACCCTGAGGGGTTGCCCGGCTGCTCCACTCTGGAGGCAGTTGGGGGACGTTTTTCGGGGCACCTAGCGGCATGGGAGTCCATAACATCAGACCGCTGGGTTCTCCAAATCATATCCAGAGGATACCGCATCCCTTTTCTTCACTTTCCAAAGTTGAAGTCCCTCCCAGACGTTCCACCCGGACAACGGGAGGCCGCTTTGGCAGAAATTGGCCATCTGCTAAAGAAAAGAGCCATCCAGCCCGTCCCCCCAGACCAGATCGGATCAGGGTTCTACTCCAGGTTCTTTTTATTGCCAAAGAAGACGGGGGAACTAAGACCAATTCTAGACCTTTCTCTCTTGAATCTGGCAGTCCCCAAGGAAAATTTCCGAATGGTCACTCTACAATCTATTCTCCCCCTTCTGGGAGAAAATCACTGGATGTGCTCTATAGACCTCAAAGATGTGTACTACCACATCCTGATGGACAGGCGCTCCAGGAGGTTCCTCCGCTTCCGGCTGGGAGCCAGTCACTACCAGTTCCGGGTCCTTCCCTTTGGTCTCACCACAGCCCCCAGGGTGTTCACCAAAGTATTAGCAGTGGTAGCGGCCCACCTGAGGCTTCAGGGGGTGCAGGTCTTTCCCTACCTGGACGACTGGCTTCTTACCGCCCCAACAAGGCATCTACTATTATTGGCGCGAGACTCCTTTCTCCATCTTGCTCCCTTTCTGGGCATTACAATAAATGCAAAGAAATCCAACCTGGCACCCACACAGCTCTTAGATTTTATAGGGGCCAGGCTAGACACAAGGAGTTTACGAGCCTTCCTCACTGCGGACAGAGTTCAAAATCTGCAGCTCCAGGTGCGGGCCATTCTCCACTCAAGTTCTGTTCCGGCGGAGTTGGTCCTGAGGGCTCTAGGGTCCATGGCATCTGCTATAGCACTTCTCCCTTTTGCCAGGCTCAATATGCGCATCCTCCAGTGGACTCTCTTAGTACAGTGGTCATACCTTGCTCTCCCTATGCATCATCCCATTGCGATCAGCAAGGCTTGCAAGCGGTCCCTCCTGTGGTGGCTTCACTCTCCAGATCTCCACGGAGGCCGTCCATTTTGTGCTTCTCCCCCTCTCGCCACGGTGACCACGGATGCCTCCCGCCTCGGGTGGAGGGGGCATTTTGCGGGCCGGACCGTCCAAGGCACGTGGAACGATACAGAGACCTTACTGCATATCAACATTCTAGAGATGAGAGCAGTGCTCTTAGCGTTGCTAGCACATCAGGACTTTCTTCCCTTGGGAACAATTGCGATTCAATCGGACAACATGTCTGTGGTCTGGTACATCAACAAGCAAGGGGGAACAAGGTCTTACCCCCTTTGTCGAGAAGCCATGAGAGTTTGGGAATGGGCAATCTCCACCAACCGCTTTCTAATAGCAACGCACATTCCGGGTCGTTCCAACATCCTGGCGGACAAGCTCAGTCGCACCATTCTGACCCCTTACGAGTGGTCTCTCAATTTTCAAGTAGCGGAACGCATATTCGCACGGTGGGGAACTCCTTCATGCGATCTTTTTGCCTCTCCCTCAAACACCAAGTGCGACAGTTTTTTCGCTCTGATACCCCCTCTAGGAGGTTCTCCAAGAGGCGCTCTGGTGCATGCTTGGCCACCCGGTCTTCTTTACGCTTATCCACCCTTGCCTCTGATGCTCCAAGTTCTTCAGAAAGCCTCTCGGGTGGGTTGCAGAATGATTCTCATTGCTCCATTTTGGCCTCGACAGATCTGGTTCCCCTTTCTAAGGTCTCACTCGGTGAATCCTCCTTGGATTCTAGATCCCATTCCGGATCTGATATCCCATCCATCCTGCATACCTCCTCCGAACCTGGACAACCTGAAGCTGACCGCTTGGCTGCTCCAGTTCCACTCTTGATCAGGACTCCCGGTATTTCGTCACCTGTTAAGGCAATACTGGTGGCAGCTCATAAACCGTCCACTAGGAAAGTCTACCACAGCAAGTGGAAACGGTTTTCTTTGTGGGCGGAGTGGCAAGGCCTGAATCCCTTCACATTTCCTCTCCCCTTAGTGCTTGACTTTCTAACCACTCTTTTTAACGATGGTGCCAGCAGTTCCACAGTTAAAGTACAACTGGCGGCAATTTCTCATTATCACATTGGCCATGACTCTAATCCTCTTATGTCAGCCAAGTTGTGTAAAATTTTCCTTAAAGGTACTTTTCTTCTCAGGCCCCCTGTAAAACAAGCGGTTCCTCCTTGGGACCTCTCTTTGGTTCTCCAGGCCTTGACCGCCCCCCCTTTCGAACCAGCGGCTACGGTGGATCTCAAATTCTTGTCTTACAAGACAGCCTTTTTGGTAGCCATTACATCGGCCAAGAGAGTTTCAGAGCTTCAAGCATTATCAGATAAACCTCCTTACTTGGTATTTCATCCGGACCGTGTTTACCTCAGGACCAACCCGTCCTTTCTTCCTAAAGTCGCTTCTGAAGCAAACATTAATCAGTCCATTAACCTCCCTGTTTTCTTCCCTAAATATGAAAACAAAGGTGAATACAAGCTTCATTCATTAGATGTTCACAGGCAACTTAGATTTTATCTAAACAGAACGGCTGGTCATAGGCAATCCGACCAGTTGTTTATTTCCTTTGCTAAATTTAATTTGGGCAAGCCAATTTCTAAAGTTTCTCTGTCTCGCTGGATTTCACAGTGCATCTTATTGGCTTATCAAGCTTCAGGAAGGCCCGCACCGGAGGGTGTACATGCCCATTCAACCCGGTCAGTATCTACCTCGGCAGCCTTCAAGGCTAGGATTCCTCTAGATGATATTTGTGCAGCAGCCACGTGGGCTTCATCTCATACTTTTATTTCCCACTATAAGTTGGATCTTGCATCTAGGGTAGAGCATCATTTGGCTCCGCGGTGCTCCGGAATATCCTTCCATGATGGCCGCCCAAGATTCAGGTAGCTGGGGACTCTGTCCCACAGGTTGCAGACAAATGAATCTCCTACTTCAGATTTAGAAGTTATGTACTCACCATAACGTTCCATCTGAGTAGGTGTATTCATTTGTCTGCAACCATCCCGCCCTCCTATCCCCCTGGCCTTTCAGTTTCCTGCATATTATCTGTTACCCTTTTCAGGGTGTTTTTGCTGTTGGCAAACTCGATCTGAGGTCATGAGGGTAGAGCAGGGCATTATGGGTGAGGGGAGGAGCTGAGAGCTTGGATCCATAGCTGGTAAACCATGCCAGTTCGGATCCGATATCGGATCCATAACCCACAGGTTGCAGACAAATGAATACACCTACTCAGATGGAACGTTATGGTGAGTACATAACTTCTAATTTTTAAATATCTTAAATAATTTGCCATTTTAATTTTAACCACTAGGAGTCACTTGCGCCTTCATGGCCTGTTGATGATCTGAAACTCTTTTAGATTGAAGTCTCTTAACTTTATGATTTAATTTAACTGGGCAGTTCTTTAACATGTCTTATGACTGGTATTATATATTCTTTGTAACAAGATCTATACTAATTTGTTGAAAGCCATTAGCATTTAAATTTCTATGTACTTTAATAGCAGAAGTACATTTACTAGAGCCTATGTTTTCTATATTTCAAATTGGTGTCTCAAAATCTGCATACCTTATCAGTGTGTTTTTAATTTCTTATCTAATGTACAATAATTATTATGTAATGTGCACTTTATTCTATAACAAGTGAAAACTTATGTGTTAAATAGATTAAACAGCTGTTACTACTTATTCTTTGGATAACTGTAATTATATAACTTGTCTTGCTAAATCTGTTACAAATAATTTGGCACTTTATCTTTAAAGCTAATGACTAAATAATGTGAGCTATCTGCAAAGTTTTTTTGTGATTATATTACTATTATATATATACTATTTATGCACGGTGTAGAAACTATCTTGTAATGCTGTAGAAATGTATTATACTGAATATTTAAAATAACTAGAATGTTATATTCTGAAATCTCACTAAAGCTGACACTAAAGTAATATCTATTTATACTGAATATCTAAATAGATGTGCATGAATGTTATATTCTGAAAACTAACTAAAGCTAACATTAAAATATGTTTTTCTGCCAATTGCATTTAAACACACATAAAAGCATAAACTGAAATCTATTATGCCATTAATCAATGGTCTGAAAACATAACCTGAAATTGAAATTCAGCTTGAAATACTTCATGTTGTGACATCACTAATTTGCATGGATGCACGTCAGCATCTGTATTTGTGATATATTTGCTTTAACTCTAATCTGCATAAATACAGATCTGTCTTTGTACTATATACACATCCTAACTCCAAATACTTTTCTTTAGATAACTGAAACAAATTTACATAAATTAAATTAGCATACTGTTCAAGTACTGAAAAATCCATGCAGTTATCTACACTAGATTTAAAGACACACACTCTTGTTGTCTTCACTTCTGCCTTGTCTATCAACAATCCATCAGCACCACAGCTCTTGCCATGTTTAAGCCTTACTCTGCACTGCCCCAGTCACTACTGAGGTATTGGAAAAGCCACACTAGTGTCCTTTATTGTCATTTTCTTTTTTTCCCTTTATTGTTGCTTTCAGTCTTCTATTACAATGACTTGGCCTCTAAACCTCTCCTGTTCACTCTAGCAAGGCTGTAGGCAGAATATATTGAACTGTTCATAAACATATAAATGAAAGTCCATACCATATCTGTAAAAATGCAAAAAAACTGTATCGTGTTCTTAAAATAACATTTGCAGCTTTAACAATTCTGAAACAGTCTAGAGATTTTGACTATCACTTGTTGGCTTAACTTTATATACATTTCTCCTGCTTAAAATGAACCTGTGTTACTAAAAATAAATTGTTGTAGGTCTGTAAACAAACTGATAATCTACTCTAGTGAAATAGAAATGTTGTAACTTCATTACTAAATCAAAGGGAAAACTCAGTGGCATTTCCCCGTAATAAAGTCTAATGAAATTAAAGTAATAATCTGACACTATACCGATTCTTCAGCATTTCTTGCATTTCTGCATTTTTATAAAATTAATCTTAACTGTTGATTTTTTAATATATATGTAACTACTTTTAGTTTGTGACCTTGAGACCAGAAAATGTTTTCAGTGTGCAGTTATTTCCGTCCACTGCCTTAAATGCTCCTGTTCTTTCAGCTGATGTCATTTAATTCTTTCAGTACTACTGAATACTTTAAGGGATTAATGGCACTGTCCACAATTTTCCTTGTAGCCCAAATTTCCAGATAAATAGTAAGAACTGTTACTGCATAAATGCTCTCAATAATAATAGTTAACTGATATTTACCATACTGTTTTATAGCATACAATACTGTCTTCATTTCTGAGCCGACCTGTAATCTGATAACTCAATTACATTAAGTCCATGTATCTGGTATGTTCTAGTAAGCTGCAATTTCTGCATGAAATGTATACAGTCTTGTACCACTTACATATACACATTTAGTACTAGAATTGAACTGATCTGATTCTGAAGTTTTTCTATAGGATACATAAAATCACAAAATATTTACTGTTATAACACCACAGCCAAAAGCAAAATGTATCTATTTCAGATGCCTGAGACATTAATTGAGCCTGGGCATATTTTCAAAAATTTGAAATATGCAGAAATAAAAAAAGAAAGAAAACATTAGTAGAAATTCTGAAAGGCACTCAGAAATTCATGATCGATTATTCCATTACCTTTGCACCTAAAGGCACAGCCTAGGTATACTTTACAAACAATTATCAAAATATAGTCAAAATATTGTTCAAAGAAAATTTCACTCTGCTTCAGACATATAACACTGAATTGATGGGAAGCAGCAAGAGACATAAATGGCTACTAGAATGTGCTAGGCTGCCAATTTATGTTTTATTTCATTCTGAAAGGTGTGTGTATGGTGGCTCTGTTAATAGTTTTATAAGTTCATAGTTTTGTGAAATGAGCTTATGGTCTAACAGCCTTCCAGAAGGTTGACATCCAATTATCTCAATGCTGGAACTCATAGGTATAAATGAGGTCAAGATTATTCTTCAGAGTAAAGGAAGGCCTGCATTGTTTTACAGTCAGGATTTCAGAGACCTGGAATAGAGTCTGCACTGATCCATCTATCAAACAATGTGCTGGCTGGCATAAGCTAAGGCCAGTGTACAGAAATCCCCTGCTTGGATCTCAGAAAGGCATTTCATACTGTACATCATGCCTTGCTGCTCGACAGACCAGCCAACATTGGATTAATAACTCATGCTGTCAGTTGATTCACAAACAGCCTAGTAGGTAGATACTTCAAAATAAAGTTCGTTGTCAATCTTTCTTCTGGGATGGCAGTGACTGCTGGTGTCCTCTTAGGTTCTGTACATAGTTCACTTCCCAAATTTCCTCTTTAAAATGAGATGTGACAACATTGCAATGAGCTCCATATTGTTCAATATACAGACAATATTTTTCTTTCCCTCCCTTTTTGCTTCATGCTTTCTGAACTGCAGTGGTGCAGTGGTTAGCATTGCCACCTCACAGCAAGAGGTTCTCTGGTTCGATCCACGGCAGGGATGCCTTCTGTGTGGAGTCTGCATGTCCTCCCTGTGGTTGCATGTGTTTCCTCCGGGTATTCCGGTTTCCTCCCACATCCCAAAGACATGCTGTAGGTGGATTGGACACTCTAAATTGGCCCTAGGTGTGAGTGTGTGCATGTGTGTGCCTTCTGTGGAAGGTTGGGCGCCGAGCTGGCAACTTGACACCGTAAAACTCCACTGCCAATCATGAGCGGACAGGTGATTCACTGTGCTGACCCCTAACCGGGAAAAGCTGAAATAAGAAGAAGAAGAAGACTTTCTGGACTTCCCAGTGTCTTCCTCCATCACTTGGCCTACCAGCTCCTCCTTCCACATTCAAACTTTCTTCAACTCAGAGTTGGGACACTGGTAACTGCTCCTACTGGAGAGATTTTATTTAATGGCCTACCTTCGTTACCCCCCTCCCACATTTGCCTATTCTTTCCATGGGTACTCCTCCCTATGGACCATGCCTCCCTCCAGGAAGCACCTAAATGAATGTCCACCCCTGGGATTTGCACACCCATCCCTCCCTGCCAGCACCTCAGATGCTTGAGCCATTAATCAAACTAGGATCACCTGGGCTGTAACCAATGCTTCTTCCTTCTACTCCATGGTGCTGGCAAATATGTAGACAATATTGTTTGCTATGCCATTGCCCTCCTCTCTGTAGTGGCCAGCTGTACTACAACCATCATTTCACAGATTAAAAACATTGTTTCAAGCACTCTGCACAGGTATTTCATTATATCTTCATCAAAAAACAAAGCTATGCTATATGGTATCAAGGTGCTTTGCAGCCCTTGGGTACTCTCACTGGCTATTAAGTCTTTGTAGGGTACTCTGTCTGAGCTGGTGAAATCTTTCAAATAGCTGCACTTTCTACTTGATGAGATAGTGTTATTTTGCTCTACTGTGAGACAGACTCCGTCAAAGCTGGGATTGTATTGGTTCAAGGGCTTCCTGACCCATTTCTGAAACTACAGTTGTCAATGCAGTTCTCTCATTGCTCTGTTATGGAAGTTACATCCTGCTTAATTTCAGCACTGCACTGATTAACTAAACAATGTATAACAACAATATTGCAAAACTCATCCTGAGAGCAGACAACACAACCTTCACCTCCTCTGGTTAATTGAAAACCACAACTAGGATCCAAAAATATATTTCTTTAACTGCTTTTTGCAAAATTAAATGAAGACCACAAGTAACAAACAGAGAATAATTTATTATAGTGCCTCAGTGTTACCACCTTCAAGAAATCCTGAGAGCAGCCTGTGATACTCAACAATGTACCCCTTTGCAGCAGCTTGACCCACTGAAGCTAACTGATTGGCTGATGTATACCCAGGTGTACTATAAGCATGCTGTTCAACAGCCAGAGCTTCTATTACTGTATTTAACATCCTCACTTGGTAGCTGCCATCAGACCTTATGCACTTCCATTGCCTCTCTTCTTTGCACTCTCCTGCTAATTGTAAAAGAGGGGTTCCATAGCTTCTTCTGTGCCAAAATCATCAAATGGAATTTCTCGTCCTGACAAATCACACAATGGAGTTCCACCTTTACCTTCAAAGCTTCTTTATGGCCTCACTTCTTATCCACAAACAGGTGTGCAACTTTTCACCCCAGATTATACCCACAGGACCCAGCATCCTGTGTTAAATTTTCCATACCCTGTATGGGTCCTCCAAGGCAGTGTATATGTCTGAAGACTTTTGTCTTAATTTATTATCTGATTGCCAGTTTATATCCTAATGATATTGAATACTACTGCATTACTACTTAATTTGAATTTCTACATGTTCTATGTGAAGAATTTAATGCCACCACTTCCATCATCCTGGGTCTCTTCTGATAACAGACAGATCAAGGAGTCAGCTGGACTTTCTAGTCAACACAATTGAAACAAACAAACAAACAAGATGCAGAACTCAATTGGAAATGAAACCGTTGTGTTGATAACTACTGTTAATGGCGATTTTTTTTTTAAAAAATGTTAACATCATTATAGCTCAAAAACCATCAAATTCATGCATATGCAAGTCTCTAGGATACATTTAGTCATGAACTATATATAAATTTCAAAAATAACAATCAATACATTGAAAATGTCACACAGGACATCTCCTGAGCCGCCTCCTCAAAATATCATGGCTCCCTTTTATTCTTGGATTGTTACTATCACCCTTCTTGTCTAGAAGTTCCCTACCCTTCAAGCCCTCTCAAACTATATCTCCCCTCCAACTACCCCCTCCTTCCAACCCTCTTCCCTTAAAGGATTATCTGTGCTCAGTGTGACTATGCATATTCCTGCTCATCTGACTCCACCCTAGAGAACGCCAGGATCCTCACTGTTCTTGTTGCATTATCCTGATCTTATTGTCCAATTTTTAGCCTCTAATAATGTTTCTCAGGTGTGTCAAACATTTTTCTCTTATCCCAAGGCCTGTCCTATCTAGCTCATTGCAATTAACTTATTCCATTTTGTATCTGCATCATTTCCCCCAGGAGAATACCGTTTCTGGCTCCTTTAGTTCTTTTTCCTTTTTTTCATTTCATTCCTCCATTCTTGTCTAATTTGAAGAAAGTTCTACCATTCTTCCACATAGTCCCTCCATCTGTTTCCACCAACTCATCAAACTTGCTGAATTATACTTGTCTCTTGTCTATGGTCTGGAGTAAGTGTTCACTACTTTCTGTTTTGCAACTCTGCAAGCATTCATTGGTCTTAACTCTGCATGTTTTACCCCATCCTTCAAGGATCCATATCTCCTGCTCCCACTTCTCATATCCCTTGTCATGTCAACCCATTCTAAATATCATCTTTTAATTCTGACCATCTTTCTATAACTTCCTACATTTCCTTTCACCCCATTCCATTTATTTATTTACTTAATGTATGTGTATTGACTGGATGAATGCGCTGGTCCAAGGATCATTTTCAGTCACATCCTGGGCCAAAGGCAACTGCAAACACAAAGATATAGATGCATATACAGCAGTAGTACAAATTTAGTTCTACATTATAGAAGTTATAACATAACAATTACAAATTTTTCCATACAACAAAGACACACACTGGTACTGCATTTATGAACACAGTTATACAATGTCCATTGCTTCTTATTCTTATCTCCTCCCTGTAGTACTTCAGTCGCTAGTCCACCTTTCCAAGAATTACTTCCCGCATCCACCAAATTGTGTTAAGCACTTGTAAATAACTCGAGAAATGTATCACACCACTTCCTCCCTGCTCCCTCCAAGCTTTCTTCCTCTTTCTTACTATCCCTTCACCTTTTCCTTTGCAATTCCTTCAGAGAGTTATCCTTCAACATCACAGGCAGGTGTCAGATGACATATAGTAACAGCAGTGCCAATATTATCTTCACTGTATTTACCCTCTCACACAGGGTCCCAACTTGTACAATCCCTTTCAGAGGCTGCAACCCCACTGTAGCACTCAGTGCCTCCGTTGTCCCCTTAACTTTTATATTTCCAATCTCATGTCTTAAGTTGTTTGATTTCTTTCTTTTGTGCTCCAGTACCACCTGCACCCTTTATCTGTACCTCAACTAACCAATAGCATTTATGTTCTGTTACATCATAATCTAATACCTTGCCAAGGTCTTTGAACATTTTTAGTATGCTCCCCAGAACATCTTCCAGGATGCAGACATTTGCAAGGAGCTGAAATGACACCCTCCCACCTTCTGCAACTTTACTTAGACAAGGATCACCCTATACCATGCTAGCTAATTCTTCTATCAAAAATAAAAATAGGCCTAAAGACAGTGAGTACCCCACATGTTTCCTTGAAAGTTATTTGCTAATTCCCTGCAGTGATCATCAGCTGATAACAGCGACTGTCCTTGTTCAAGAGGTTTACAAGACTCATCTTAGTTTCCACAGGCTGTACCTGACTCATGCCCAGTACAGGTGAGGAGAGTGAGGACATTGATGTAGCATCATATTGTTGCCAGGGAATGAATATGTCCTAACTCACCACCCTGCTATGGTTGCCTTCAGGAAATTAATGTCTGTTTCTACACGAGTAACCTCCCAACAAAGCAGCACTCCACTTGCAGTGTAGATCTCACCAGGTTCTTTGTGCTGCTATTGCAGTGAGGCAGGCTGCCTCTACCTGCCCCCCAAGAAGGGTAAGCAGAGGTCAGACTCACTCCTATCTTCACCTGCTCGGTCCCTTCAGCTCTTGTGCTGCTAGCCAAATGTGCAATCAAGACTTTATCCCTCTGACCATGGGACTAAGGAGGTTCCTTGAAAGTTATTAACCTTTTTCAACATTCCCCAAGTCATTTAATTTTTAAACAGAAATTATTATCTAAAGCATTCACCCTCTTCCTTCTGAAATGTTCTTCCAATCTCCTTTTCTTCAGGGTCTTCTTAAGAAAGCTCCTCAGGACCATATCAAATTCCTTCTTTAGGTAAAGGAGCACTAGGCCTACTTTATTATGTCTTTTCTTGGCTTTCATTTTCATAAAATCCACCTTGGCCCTCCAGTTATCCAGTGCTTGACTACTTTTAAAGAATCCTGCCTTCAGTGACATTAAGGGTGAAGCCTTGCACCATAGTCTAAGTGATTTCAGATTCATTATTGACATGAGTGACTAATGTAGTGGCATATCAGATTGGTGTGTCTGTCTTGGTTGGGAATACCACAGTGGTAGACGGATCACTCATGAAGCTATGGTAGGGCTTGGGCAATCACTGGGGTGACCAAGTAGGATGGCTAAAGGGGGGGGGGGGCTACCCTAGAGCTTAGGGTGGAAACATCATCATAGGCCACATCACATTAACCACCCAGCCTCGCGGCCTAATGTTGCCATATGGGGGCATTAGGGCCTAAGTCCTTTGCATACAGAACCACATATGTGATGCTGCTAGCTCTGCTCTGCATTTGCACTTCCCCTTCCCATGCAGCCAGTGGCCAAGGCAATCAAAAACTCAGAGACAGTATCAGGGACATAAAAAGTTAGAAGCAATAGATACTCCATGCACGTTCTCTGTTAACTGAGGAGTTCCCTTTCTAATCACATAGCCAGGATATTAGCCATTATTTTAACATCAATGTTAATCAGCATTACTAGGAGGTAGCTCCCTTAACTTGTTCATATCCCCCTTTCAGTTAGCACTGCTTTTCTCAACAATTCCATCAATAGGCTTAGTCAGACTTCTTTCTGTTTCATGAAACTCCTCTTTTATGAGCTTGCACAGAACTTCACCATCCCATTTGTAAAATTTACAAATCAAAATGGGCCTCCTGCCTTGAAAAAGGTTAATGTCTACATTGATATCCTCTTCTGTCACACAGTCATGGCGGAGCTTTATTTTTTCCCCCTCCAACCCACCTCATGCTCTTAATGAACAACTCCTTGCAGAATTACTGAAACGTCTGTCTGACCTCCCTGCCTTCCCTGATTAGTATCCTCTTTCCATCCATTATTTTTTTATTTTTTTTACATCCACTATTTTCTTCATCCCTGTAGCTCTCTTTATTTGAACTGCTACATTAATTGCTTCCACATTTTTTTTGCCTTAAAACAACCAAAAAAAATAATTCCATATCATATTCTACACCAGTCTTATTGTTTCATCATGTTCATACTGAGCCCTGAGTGCCTCTTGAGGTAAACGTTCTTTTATTTTCTGTCCTCTCCCAAAGTTTGTGCCTCCAACTGTTTCTGTTCCAGCCTTTTCCTCTATGCATCTTTTTTCCTTCCAAAGCCCCAAACTCCATTGAGATCCCCACCTCCACCGACAACAATGCAGTCTTTGGCAGAAAAAAAGTGAAAGGGCCTAGAGATGGAAGGAGAACACTTATGCCCTCTGATTATGAGCATGGCTTCTGGCCAATACCCTAGAATCTTCCTCCCCACTGAAAAAACTTACCATATTCCTTAGCCTCCCACACCTTCAGACATGGAGCACTGGGAGAGTGATAGCTTTATATTACACCAGCGCTTAATAAAGTTGAGAGTCCTCAAAAATGTTTTTCTTCTGGGGGTCTCTCTGTGACAAAAGATTGTTATCCTTATCCATTGTCACAGTATATGTTCACATTTGTTTAAATATTGACTCTATGTAAGAGTAAGCAAATAGCTTAAATGTACAGCATGTGGACTTGATTATACATAGAGAAGTTGTATCTGGAAAAATATATACATGGGGAACATGTAGACAGTACTTGCATAGTCAAGCTGAGCAGTTAACAGAAAGATACAAACAGCACTTGAACTGTGGTTTGCTACATAAGCAGCTCCAAAGAGCTTACGTTACAGGTTGCCTTGTGCCATCTGCACCTTAGTACTTATGCCCATAGTCCTTTACAGCCCTTGTTTTCCCAAAGCCCCATGGTAACATCAGTCTTTTACCATAATAAGTTAGTAAAAACTCTCTCCATTCCTGTATCTTTGGAATTTCAGGTGTGCCTTTCTCATACTTATCACACCCAGGAAAATGGTTATTCCATTGCCACTGCGTGTGATAATTTATTGTATTACATTTTGTGTGTGCATAAATATGTATATATTTATCTATTTATTTAACTGTGTGTGTGTCACTATTATTCCCTTATCTCTCAGGTAACATCATAGAGAGAGAGAGTGTGTGTGTGTGTATGTTGGGGTGAGGCAAATAGGCAAATGGTGATCTTAACAGCTAATTATACTAAACTCTCCTTCTGTTAGAGTGCATTCAGGCTTTCCCCTTGCTAGCAACTCCCTAAAATATGCTGGATCTCAGTTACATCTCTTCTAAGCATTTATAGGTTCATAGGTATGTACTAGGCAGGCTGCCCTTGCAGGCCATTTTAAGCTAGCTAATCTCCCTTTTTGTGCTTAAATTAACCTTTCCTATTTGGTGTCAGATTGGTATTACCCATTTCAAGGTCAATAATTATATATTACCCCCAAGGAGAATAACAGGGATCATATCATGATAATTTGAGGGGAAAAAACTAAAACTAGTACAAACTCACTGAAACCACAAACCACTCAATAAAAAAGTTTTATTCAAACTTAAAACTGATAGTAAAAACTTTTGCCTCATAAAGCTTCCTCAGGCAAAGTAAAACAAGCAACACAAGTTGTTTTTTGTCTTTTGGCTTTTCCCGGTTAGGGGTCGCCACAGCAGAACTCTGATCCACTAATGATTGGCAGTAGATTTTCACAAATGCCGATGTGCCAGTTCGACGTCCAACCTTCAACGAAGGCATGCCCATTTACGCATGTCTTTCGAACGCCCACCCAACCGCAGGGAGGACATGCAGACTCCACACAGAAGGTACTCCCCGCACTCCAGCCGAGAATCGAACGGGAGAACCTCTTGCTGTGAGGCAGCAATGCTACCACTGCACCACTGCGGATCAAACAAACAAGCAACACAAGTAACCCATTTAAATATTATCTCAGTCACATGATAGCATCTACAATTAGACTTGTTTATGCAACTCTTTCAACAAAGGTTTTAAAGAGACACTGCCATTTAAACCTGGTAAAATGAGCCCTAAGGTGCAAAATCCAATTCAACTCCTCTACCTCTATCCTATCTTTAACATTCCCTCTACGAATTGTGTCATTTACTACTTTAAGAATACAAAATTTGGTACTTACATATTATCGCAACCAGATTTGTCACTGGATTATCGGCTGGTTTCCGATCCTGAAATATGCCCTGTAATGGTTTTAAAAAGTTACATGGTGTGTTTTTTTAATCATATAGGCTCTTTTTCTGGACTGTTATCAATATAATGTACAAAACCCCTACTGTCACTGTGTGTTTATGCAGTGTACTGACAGCATGTTGGTCATTGCAACTCTGCTCTCTGAACATTCCTTTCTTCCTGCCAGCAAATGCAGTCAAGTAAGGGTTTGACTTACATTTGGCCATCACAGCTGTGTAATTATTGTACTGTGACTGGTATAATACTCTGTTTTGCTTGCTTTAACAGACATGTAGCATGACACATATGTTTCCCAGAAAAAAAACACTATTTAGAAGTAGTAGTAACTGCGCTTGCTGAGAAATTCCCACCGCAGAGAAACAGAAAGACATAGTAACAGCGATTAACATCGTTGCAAAACTACGCACGACAGTAATCAATTAAGTACTAAGTGGTTTTCTCCAAACATGCCAGTGCAGAAAACAGCATGCACTGTTATAGAAAACCACACCATGTAACATTTTATCATGACATTAACACCATTTGTGTAGGGACAGGACCTGTTCAGTTCATTTAGCATTAAGTTACAGTAACTGGGAAGATGCAATGACATGCTGCCGCCAGGGAAGTGCATGGATAGACAGTTCAGTATTTTTCTAATTTTTATTCATAACCCTGCATAAAAGACCCTTCCTTGTCAAAGCAAACATATTGTCTCCCATTTTTAAAACATTACCGATCACATTTCACTATCTGGAAGCAACCTTTATGATCTCAAAAATCTGGCTGCGATAATACGTAAGTACCCAAAATTTAAAGGTATGATTTACTCTTTTCTTTTTCATGTGTTTATAAAGCGTTAGTTAACACTTCTCTCCTTATTTCAGAGAGATGGTTGGAAATGTGCTCTTTACACTTCTGATTTGTTTTTTCCTACATAGTATACTTGGCATACCTTACATACAGCTAAATAGACTAAATTACGTGTTTCACAGTTACTATATGCCGTTAGTTTAAATTCCTTCCTAGTCAGCAACAATTTAACAAGAAACATTGACAGATTAAACCAAGTTTTACAGCTTCAGTTAGAACTCCCATTAGAAAAGGCATTCTACACAGTAAAACCCTGCAGCAACTTCAGCCAATTGGAATGAGAGAAATGAGAATGGTTTCACTAATGAGCTCTCAGCTACTTCCCTTCGGAAACATGATGTAACCTCTAAGCTAGCAGTGAACAGCACAACTATGACAGAATTGACTGCAGCAAGAACAGGAAACGATTGTGAACAGCAGGCGTTTGTAGACTCCCATTCCATGCGTGCCCTAGATCCCATTGATTTTTCTTCTCTCTGTTTTTTATTAGAGGATCTGCTTCCTATGGCGGATCCAAAACCACAAAGGAGAAACAAGTCTCAGCAATTGGAGCAGCCATACAAGAGGCCATTAACTCGCATTCAGACAGTGAAAATATGATGGAACTGGTGATTAATTTATTGTCCCACAAGCTGATGCATGATGAAGAATCTATATTATCAAAAGGATTAAACTTTATCCCAGCAGCAGTGGCGGGTATTGCAAGAACTGTTGCCGACTTTAAATACTTTGTACAGACATTAAATGTACAATGATGCAAATAATTTGAATAATACCAGCAGCTTATCACATAGATGTAAAGTATCTAGCATGTTCATACCGCATAACCATAATGTGTTACAGGTATTTGAAAGAGTAGCGGAGAAAGAGATTTATGATTTCTACAGTAATTCTAAGATTGAAAAATTTTATAACACAACTAAAGGTGAGCAATTAGCTATTTCTGCACTGAACCTATGAACCTAAAGGACCTATTGCAGTATTTGATAGTTGAGACACCTACCATTCCCTTCATTTACATTTTGTCAAAATTATGCAAGTCCATGATTAATTCCCTATTTAGTCAGATTGTTGCAGCAAGAGGATGGGTAACTGAGCCCTTGTCTAAGTTTTGGAAACCGAAATAAGAGTAAGTTTTAAGAAAACAGGCATAATTATAAAAGATACACCCCCGGATTCACGAATCCTCCGTGTAAGACTAAATAAATCTTACTTGGAGACTGCAGTTGAACGGTATGACGTCAGCGTGCCGTGAATATTCATGAGGGCACGCTGACTCCACTCCAAATCTAACACGGACCGTGCAGGAATGCAGGGGGTGTGTCCAACTGCCGAGCAGTCCAAAGGTCCATGCCCCTGCAAGTGTCTGAATTGTAAAATGTCAACACACAAGAGCGAGTCTGCTCAAATGTCCACGTACCCAACACCACACTCCCTGACATTGTAAACTCCCAGCACAGTTATAAAAAGTAAAACTTCATTTTTTTTGTAATTCCCGATATAGCTGCCCGTATTTGCGTGTGTGTACGCAGGTGTGCCCATTGGTTAGCTGCAGTTAGCAATTTTGACATGGAAGAGCATAATAAGGAATGTTTATGCAAATTACACCAAATAGCAATAGCGTAGTGGTAGAGCCTTCGCACAAAGAGGAAGCATTCACGGTTTGAGTCCCACCACTCCCCTTCCTATTTTATGTTTGAAATTAGTATATGAAAAATACCCGACATATATGATTAAAATTTTACTAAACAGCATTGAAATGGCCTATGTATCAGTGAACAAAAAGTATATTTATAAAGAATCCTGATATATAATTGCCCACAGTTAAGCAACGCTTTACCCAGCGCAATATAGGTGCCTGTAGTTAAGCAGCACTTTACCCAGCACAATAGAGGTGCCCATAGCTAAATAGCGCTTTACCCGGTGCAATCAGTTTGCACGGAGGTGCGCACCGCGCCAACTAGTGCACCGTAGGGCAACATGGAGCAACGTAGAACAAAGTTGCCAAAACACAGCCACACCCCTAGCCTGTCTGGACAGTAGTAAAATAAAAAGCAATGACAAGGTTCGAACCCGGGACACTGTGCACCATAATGAAAGTACTGACCACTAAGCCATGACAGCTTAGGATAAACAGCCACTGTTAACATACATATACTTATAAATGGTAGATTAACCATTGCTAAGCAAGTCTGCAGTCAGCCGAGAATTTTCAAAAATGGCCAATCATAAAAAAGTGCGGGAAATGTGGCATATTTAAGCCCCATAGGCAGGAATACTCACCATAATTGATTGTAGCTCCCATCTGCAGTTAGAATGGCTGGTGCTGGAGAGGGTACATGTTTAGAGTGCAATGCTGGGGCATTGAGGAGTCAAAATACATGGTTTAGCTCCTTGTCCACCGTCATGAGTCAAGACTCCTGCAGGGCCAGTTCCAAGAGACGGAGTACAAAGCAGAGGCTTGGAACCGGTTAGCTCATGACCTCAACAGTGTCAAAGGCATTCCTCAGACTGGTGAGCAGGTCCGTCACTACCATGCAGACCTGAAGAGACAGAAGCAGGACCTACTGAACCAATGGATACAGGAGGCCCATGGGATGCAAGATGCCCCACTACTGAGTAGGTAGCCATGGAATGCAGTATGTAAAACATGCTAATTTATTCTATATAATGGATAGGTATGTCTCAATATCCCTTCATTTACTTCACAGCTGCAGGTGTCCGTGCTGCGAATCAGCAAGCCTATGCAGATAGGCTGCTAAGGCTGCGCCACCAGGCAGGTTAGTAATTATTCTGCATGTATTGTTATATAAAATAGGTGAGATAGCCTGGAAGTGTTGTAGCCCAATAATACAGCCATAAAATGCCCTGAATAATTCCTCTGCATGTGCTGTTATATAAAATAAGTCAGAGAGCCAGAAAAAGAGTGTAGTAACCCATTAAGAAAGGTAAAATATGTCTGGAATAATATATCTGCATGTACTGTCATATAAAATAAGTGAGCAAGCCTGAAAAAGAGTGTTCTAACCTATTAATAAATGTATAATATGTATTGAATATGTCTTCCATATGCACTGTAATATCAAATAAAGGAGAGAGCCTGTGGAAAAGTGTGTAATGTAATTAATAAAGGTATAAAACCTGGAATGTGTCTGTGTCACTTACTTTGAAATGTTGTACCCTTGCATTATACAAATAGTACTGTTTTAATAAGTGCTGGCAACCCACAGTTGGGCAGTCCCATCTAAAGTAGTTGATGGAAGTGCCAGTAGCTGTGAAGCATATATACAGTCCTCAACAGTCAGTTACTGGCTGGCATGCATAAGTAAATCTGGCACACGAGTAGCTTGTTAATTTGTTCCCCAGAAATGTGTGTGTGCAACACGAAATGTAGGATTCTATACAAATTTAACTGAAAATGTCATGTGAAAACATCCAGATATGTAGATAAAGAAATATAAATAAAATCAATAAATATGTAGCAGTAACATCTGCATCTTGGACAGTTAGTATGTCAGATATAGGTCATGTATATAATGAACTAGCCAAACCCATTACACAACCTAATGCATGTTGGTGAGTGTAATAATACATGTAGGGGATATACACCTGCAGTCACTAGGAATGTAGTGCAGACTAAAAGTACTGATAAGATGTTAACTGAGGTTTCTTTCCACACCCTACTGTATGTGCATAAACAATGCAATTCCACACCTCAATGGGTATGTGTAATCTCAAAACATTTGTTGGGACATATGTCCTATTATTCTATAAATATCTGCATTCACTTTGATGCATGTGCCCTGTTCAAACACCACAATCATGGTGGCTTGTTGCCACCAATCATCCCTGCATGCTGTTGGAATGACCACTGTCGTACAATATATGCATGTGTTATGCTTGCTGTTCAACTGTTGGAACCTTGGTGTGTTGGGTTAATGGGAATATTACTGCATGCATTACAACTAATTTGAAATGCTGTTGTTTATGTTGTAATTAAGCACACCTAATCACAGAACGTATGGGAAGGACGGTCCCAGTGGACCCACCTGTCCCTCCTCAGCTGGCGAGTGCACCTGGCACCAGCAGGTCTGGTGCCCAGCCCGGGCTCCCCTCCTCCATTGGTCCTGTGACACCTTCAGGTGGAAGCGCTGCAGGGTATGGGGCTTACCCCCCCTGTGCAAGCGTGAGCAGAGAAGAGCCATGTGTCACCCTTCGAAGGGTCCAGGTTGTGGTGCATAGGGAGATACAGCATTCAGTCGCTGATCCCCTATGCCAGCTCGAGGCGAGAGTGGCGTGTCTCACGGGTGAGCCTGCCCATCCTACGCAGCTCCCAGCACAGCCACCCTCGGGGCTGTGAAGGTGCAGTGGCGACTGCCCATGGGTGGGGATCTCAGTTCCACTGTTACCATCTGTGGGCTCACGGGCTTGCGATTTCCAAACATCCATCCCCGTCAATTGTGTTTACCCATCCCATGTGTCATACACCACCCCTGTATGCATCTTGTTTGTCTTGTCTGTTTACCTCCCCAACCTACCTCCCCAAATATACCTACTTCCTCTACCTCACTTTCTACTCTCATCTGAAAAAAAAAATAGGGCAATCTGTACCCACAAAAAAAAATTACGCCCCATACATAGCTGCCCATTTCGCACACATGTCCACTGGACATGTAAACTGATAATTATAATTGGCAGTACAACATTCTTTGTTGTCCTCACCCCTCTCCCAGGGGTGGAAGGTTTCAAATTTCACTCCAAATTTATTGCATATGCACAGCTGTTGCTGGTAAAGAAATGGGCAGCTATGGACCTTCCCTACACCTGTCCTGCACATCCGAGCTTGTTTTCCTACTGTCTTTCCCTCTTTGTGCCCCCTTTTTCACCACTTTCCTATCTCCCCATTTTCTTTTCTTTCAAAGATATTAGCATGGGGGTTAGCGGGAGTAAGCAATTCTAAGCTGTAGTTAGCGGGTTTGAGCGAGTGTGCGCATGTGTGTGCTTAGCTAAGCATCACTAAGCGATGCGCAAACCTGCTTACAACTGCTTAAAAGTGCCTTAGTCACTCTGTATGTCAGGGCCCTTGTTCTGCTCAGCAGCAAAATAAAACACCTCTGTCAGTCTCGAACCCCAGACCTTGGACACACTAGACTGCATGAAGTACCACTACACCACAGCAGATATACAATAACTTGGTGCTGAAATAAATATATCATGCATTACAATGAGTGAATGTAAAAGGAAAATAGGAAGGCCATAACACAAAGTTTGTTTTGTGGATCTTTACGAGCAATTGTTGTGGAATTGCATTACATGAGTGTGATATGAGAAGCAGCCATTCTAGCAGCAAATAATGTTACAGAGGCACTTTACAACCCCCACACAGTATCATAGCAGGACAAACACTGGCATATCTGATTAGGGCAGAGGCCATACTTCCTAACTGTGACTACTTTTCAGGGATGTCCCTGATTGTGAAACATATTTTAACTGTGTCCCTCTGAATCCCTCTGAAAAGTACTGATGTCAGTCAGAAAGGTGGGGTATTACACAATGAATACTGACAATAATAACAGTAGACACCACTTGTACTTCATAAAAGGTGTACTAATCCATATGCACTGCTTCACTCAAGTCTACACTTACTGTCTCTATAATGTGTAAGGTGTACCGTACTTTTAACTACCTATCCCTGACTCCATGAAAAGATGTATCTGAGTGTTTCATAGGCCTGGCAGAGGCACATACACACAGGCATATCAGCTATTCTGCTGTTACACACTCTGCAAATAGCTTTGGTGGGACTTCCACAAGCATACCCTTACGTAGGAGTACAACACAGAAATACCAAAGGATGTAGTCATGTACTGGTAGCAACTGACTGTAACAATGCCATTGTACCAGTGCTGAAAACACCTGTGGGTTGCACAGACAAAGAATAACAGTGTAACATCTGGCTACCATCTGGATAGGTTCACAGTTGGGAACTATGCAGACAGACCACCTGCCTTGATAAACTAACAGGTACACACCAATCCTTTAAGTCCAGTAAGATAACATTCACACAATAATGCATAATGGTCTCTGTATGTCAGCATCCACCCGCCACCCACAATTAAAATATACTTCTGTGTTTAGGGCCTACCAAGGATGTAGGTAGGCATACTCAGTACTGGAATTGTCCAGTTGTCCTGAGAACCCTGTGCTAATGTCAACAATAAAAAACACAAACCCTGCAGAGATGAGTACATTAATATTCACAGTATAACAGTTCACAAACAGTTCATGTGCCAAAAGAATACTTCTCAATAACTACTTTTGTATGGCAATTAATTATATGAGTAGAAAAGAAACTACATGGTCACATATATCTTGTGTAAGTATTTGTAGGGGTGAGTTAAACTCTACACTGATAGCTCTGTACTGGAAGTGCAACAGTCAGGTCTGAGTACAACATGTACATCACTGTCTACACCTCTAGCGTCAGATATAAGAAGTATACCAACCTTCTGACTTACACAACAGTGTCCAGAGCAAACAAGCATGGGCCCCACTCTGGAAATCTGAAAGGGCTACGCCTACATACCTTAGCAATTTATAGCATTGGGTTGCTATGACAGTGAGTACTGCAATTACCACACAGCAGGCTGTATGCATTTACCAAATGCTGGGCACCAATTGGTGCAGAGGGCATCACATGCACATGCACAAAAGCAGACTGTACTTGCTATCCCCACATGCAATCATTACATTGCACATGTCAGAAACTATATAACTCCTGGAGAGTAGTGGGAAAAAATTATTACTTAATAAAAAAAATATTTAATTAAGTAAAACAAATATATACTTAATTACTAACCAAAAATATTAATTAAGGAAAAAAATAATTAATAACCAAAAATAAAACTTAAGTAAAAAAAAAAACTTTACTTAATTAATAAAAAAATAAATAAAAAAAAAGTTGTCAAAGCATACACAGATGGACCTGAAAGTGACAAACAGGTATGTAACAGATATGTAGTTACTGGCAAGTAGTAGATGTTTATGAATAGTACTGTACATACTCTGAAACATGCATATGTGGCAGCAGTGGGTATGTATGCACTGATGTCATGCATAACTACTGCCATGGACAAATTAGTGTGTAGTTGTGTGCAGTGGGACATAACTGTGACATATATAGCTCAGCATTATATGTCAAACATCTGATCATGTTATCTATGTTCTGTACAGTACTGTGTATAATGGCAGTTTGAGGGAGTAGTGCAAACACCTATATAAACTTGGATGTGACAGAGAAAGACATGCATGATAGTCATACAATGTGTAGCTTAGCGTTGGCAACTGCTGTACCAGGCTAGTATAGTAATGTAGCATTTGCAGCTATATATACTCCCTGTACTATTACTGTATGCACACATGTGACAACTGTCCATGTTGTAGCAAGGCCCAACAGGTCATCCATGAGGTGTACGGACTTACAACAGTGTGGACCTTGTGTGCGTATGGCACACACATATGGAGAGATATTTATGTGTCCGATATATTAGCATCTTAACATGTGCATAGAGCAAGGGACATATTGCAACTGTTTGTGAAGGGTGGACATTTATATGTTGGTGCAGGGTGTTATGTGCATATTTATATGTAGGTTGTAGTGTGTGGCAAACAAGACAGCATATAGTGCTGGCATATGACATGTGGGGTTTAAAGGCTGTGGGTGTTATTTGTTAGGTTTTTAGTCTTCCAGACAGGGTGTCCTGCTAAAGATACATGGGCTGAGAATACCTTCCATGCATTCTGCACAAGACTGTACAATATTATTACATAACTGTATCCCTCTCAACCTTTGCATAATTGATATTCCCACCATGAAAGGTGGACTGTATATGTGCCTATATGTATATCTATATGTACACCAATGGATGTTCATATGTACGCTCAAGTTCAATGTTGTAAACGTATTGCCATCCCTTTTGTTAAAAACCCTGTACCCATGAACTACCACATAGGTGGTAGTCTACTCAACACCAAAAGTGTGATAAGAGACCATGGGACACAGGTGGACAGTAGTGTCCCTTTTGATAATCACAGTGCCACACTAGTCATGTAAACTGTGTACGGTCCACATGTAATCAGAAAAGGTGTGTCATCCATGGAAAAAAAGAGGTCAGTGTTCCACTTATCAGTCATAAAACCCATCATAGAGTACAATGGCCCTGTTGGTATGTACCTCAGAAGACATCTACAGCAACTGTAGACGCCAGACACATACCTCACAAAGAGCATTACCAGACTCAAACAGATGCCCTATGCAGATTGTCTTACAAAACCACAGCTACACTGTGTCGCATACCGCCTACCCAGAGGCAACCTCTGCCTACCATACAAAGCTATGCAAAACCCACAGGTGTTGGACATGCTCCATATAAGCAGATTAAAATCCATACAAGCTACACACTGTACTGATCTAAACCTTGTAACGTCAAAAAAGCAGAACATGCTGGAGTGGTACATTATCATCTCAGACACAAGCCATACTCTGGAACTAACTACCTATCAATAGCAAATAAAGGTCCTCATTAGCAGTTGTCATGAATAATCATGATGATTGGATGTGAGATAGGAAATACAACCCAGGAATCACCTCTGTGGCTCTGCATGACAGGGGCACATGAACCTAAATTACATGGGTGTTGAAGGGCAGGGTACCATATGGCTAGGCTTCCATAGGCCCTACGGCTAATAGCCTATTAGCTACCTAGGACCCGATACACACACGCATGTACTTGTTGCATCACTTGCTATGTGAGGTTGACAGTGTGATTTTGAATGTGTAGGTGAATGTGTCAAAGTTGTGTATATGTGTGATAGCCTAGTGAGAAACTGTTTATATCATGGTATGTAGTGTTGCAGCTCTGATCCCAGCAAAATATATATGCTATTGCTAGGCAGGAAAAGCAGTATGGCATACGGTGTGACGTAGTCCCATGGTGTTGACTGTAGTGTGCCATTGTAGGCTAAAGCAGTACACGTATGCTTATTGATTGTTAACACTAGTGAATACAAATCCCGTATGAACTGTAGTACAACCTGAAGCTGTAGGCCTAAACAGCACAGTATGGTGTATATCCACAATGCTTGGAAACACTGTTTTGTTTGTTACCCGTAGTCCTCACACATTACATACCTCAGGCATGAGGTTTTGTAAGTGCTGACACACAGTACTGTATGGTACACAGGTAAAACTCATCTGGGTTGCCATACCTTTGTGTCTTGTAGGTATGTCTGATGTGTGTGTGGGTATGCCTGTAACATGGCCTCAGTGGAATGTGTGTCACAGGATATAAGTGCATATCTAGCAACATGTATAGTGTAGTGCAACAATATGCCACCTATATTGATGAATGTGCACATATGTTACTGAGGGGTTTGCTATCAACAAGTAGCATGGTGTACTGGTAGTACTGTAACTGTACTTTACATTCATTTCAATGGATGACAAATGTCTGTATGCATTAGCTTCATATATACCTCCTGTGGCTAGGTGGTGCATTGTGTCACATACAGTGTGCCATGTACTGTTGCATAGTCTTACATACTGGTTTCATTTTGTTGTTGTGCAGAACATGGTTTGGTATACAGTATGTGCCAGGCACTGTCAGGCAGTTGTGGGCTGAGCAGTGATATGTGGTATTAAAAGTGTGTATCTACTGACAGCCAATAGGTTGCTATATATGGCATTTCAGTGATGTCTGTACTTTAGAATGTTAAGTGTGCCACATGACTTGCTCACAATTATTGTTTTATTGTCTTCCAGGGACATGTCTCACAATTGAAAACCTGCGTATTCCCCTGAAGAGGAGGAAGTCATCCTAGATGCCCTAATACAACATTACAACCTGCTGTTCTCCAGAGCCAGCCAGGACCAGCATGGGCGCACTGCACTGTGGCAGGATGTTGTCTGTCGGGTGAATGATGTAGGCATGCATAACTGGACTTATGAGCAGGTACGCCATCACTGCAGTGATTTAATCAGACATGATCGGCAGCATGCCTCCGATGTCTACAGACAACAGCTTGCTACAGGTGGTGGTGCAGCAACACATCCACCCCTCACCAGAGTGGAAGAGCTGCTCCTCAGTGTGGTGGCTCCTGACCAACCATGACAATAGACATATGTCATCATGGAGGCTGGAGTCACCCAGCACGTCGACTCAGATCATGCAGGTAACATGGCATATCTGTAGACTACTGTTAGCTTGATTGTTAGAACATGCATTTATCAGATGTCTACTGTGTATTTAGAAGATGTGGAGCCTGGTGTCATGCAATACTGATAATTTGGTACATAATCTGTATGCCTGTGACTGTCACCTGTTGTACTACTGTAAAATTGCAAACTCACAGCAGCAATGCCATAGTTGTTGACACTGACAAACTGCCTCATATCCTTGTAGGTCCCTCTGGTGTGATAGCAAGACAGCAGACCCATGCTGGTGAGTGTTCTACATTTAATATAGCATATAACAAGTGCATGTCATAGGAGAGTTGCAGGCCATATACACATGTAAAACACCTACACATAATGCATGCTCTGCATGTTCTCTGTGGGACTATGCACATCCCAGTAACATGAGTAGCTGCCTCAAACACATGCAATACACAGAGCATCCCAACCAATTGTGGTACACTGTAGTGGACATTGTATAGGCAGAGTCAATACACATGCACACAACATACACCACTTTGTCATATGCAGTAAGTGTTAATATGATACACATGGCATATGTAGACACCTGCTGTAAGGTCAGACTCCAGTATCTCAAATGTCATCAACACAGCACACATACTATACCTGAGGGGTTGAGGCCTATCATGGGGCAGTGTGACACGCTTCAACACACAACACATTCATGTTCGGCAATGCTCCCTATTGAACACCTTACATACCCATGTAATAACTGGCTGTGAAATGGTTAATGTAGCCAAAGTGGTGCAGGTTAGGTACAGCAAGATAGTTGCCAGTGTGGCATACATTAGTGGCCTTGAGTGACCACATGATGCTGCCTGATGACGGCTCATGGTACTACACTACATCCAGTTACAGTAACTACAGTACTACACATAGCATTCATTGCTATACACCTGACAGTTGTGTGCATCTGGCCATGGCATGTATACCTATGAGTGATAGTGCACAGGACATTGGAAAGCGTTTTATACCTGCACAGCAATGTTGTGTCCATGTACACATTGTTTTCCAGGGTGAGGCCAATCATTGAACAACACATATGCATCAAAGACATGTATACTGTTATCAACAAGGACTCTCTACACTTGCACTGCATGCTGTTGAGCAACATTCATCCTGCATGCTGAGACGTGTGATAGGACACTTTGGTTTGTGATACTGTACTCCACCATCAACCACTAATGAGTATGTTCTGTATTGCTGTTGGTGTGTGTGTGTGTGTGTGTCAACTTGACTGAGTTGTGTATTTGTGTGCATGTGTGCATGTGTTCATGTGTGTATGTGTGCATGTGTGCATCCTGTACAGATTGTAAAGTGTGTTTCCTGTTGTCCTCTCACAGGTGCTGAGGTTTTGTTGAATGAGTGCAACAGGGAACCTGAAGTCACTGCCACAGATGGTGGACATGATGATACATGTGTTGTGGCACAGGCAGGTTTGACAGGGTCTGTTGTTGGTCCGCCAATCGACAGTACACAGCTTTCCACCCGATCTATGCGCACATTCATACTGCCAATACATCCCTCAACACCAATGGCCTTAGCTGAGGAACAGCATACAGTAGGCATTGACCAGGATAATGTGGTATCTATGGCACATGCAACCCCACACAGCAGCCATACCCAGACACCTGGAACGATACCACATAGGCATATGTCCAGGGGTTCTCATAGGAGCACTGCTGGTCATAATGCCACTGGCAGATGTGCCCCCACAGGTATCACAACCTCAAGTGTGTTCCGGGCTGTAATGCAGGCACAGGCATGTATGGAACGGTACACCAGGCAGGGACTAAGGGCGCAGAGGGCTCATAACACCACTATCAATGACAGTATCTGTGACCTTGCCTGTGCCATCCATAATTACACCGATGTCATTGATAGATGTTGGGGGGGAGACACTAGATGTCCTCCGCAATGTAATGTCCATGTGCCAGGACAGTGCAGGACGGCTGAGACGTCGACGTATGCCAGCAACATCATCAGCTGGCAGTCGTCGCGGATGACACACAAGTCCCAGCCGCTCCCGTAGTGGCAGTACCAGCCCCAGCAATGTTGGGGCTGGGCTGTCAATAGACCGTCCTAGATGACCACATGCACGTGGTTCAGGCCAGTCCCAGCAGGGTCATGGGTCCAGTCGACATCCCACTGCCTCTGACGATAGTACCCAGTCTGGCTTAGTACCTGATACTGTCCGTGGCACCCCTGCCAGGCACAGTTACTGTGTCCGTGGCCGGAGACAGTGATCTGTACAGCCCGGCAGGTACAGTCTGTGGCTGTCCCACAACCTCCCATATTTGGCAGCCACAAGGTGGAACTGTGTGCATGCAGACACACACACATAAACCAAACACCTACGGCTAACACGTACACACACACATTACATCAACATTGACCCATGCTGTAATGTTGTCCCTCACACACACACACACACACACACACACACACGTCGATTGGATGGGTCATTGTCGGGCTCTGGCAAACCAACAACACACCCTGTGCATATGATGAAACTGTGCCACCTCCTGTCATCTGTGACATTGATACAGGAACAGGCTAACATGGTGCTGATGCACAGGGTGACCTAATAGCAGTGTAGCAATGTTAGCATGTTGTCAACAGTAAAGTGTAATGATGTCCTTGTAGGTATATCTGAGTAGGCATGATGCATTAAAGCTATGATTATCAATGTAGTATTGTTTACACCAGTGTTAATTCCAAAAATGTATTGTCCGCCCATGTGCCACTTGGCTGATGTGTGTGGCACTGACAGCATGTGTTGGTGAGTGGACGGTACGTGTGTGATGTGTGCAGTACAGATTTGCAGGTGTACATTTGTGAACATGGTGGAGGTGCACTGTCTGCATGTACGTGCATAGTGGACACATGGGAAGGGTGACATGCCCTGTATTACACAGTGTTAACACTTTATATTTCCTATTGGTGGTCAGTATGCATTTTACTACACATATGTTACAACTTGGGTACACGTCTGTATGACATGGTTTGACACTATGCTGTGGGTGATACTGTTAATATTGGTCATTGGTTTGCATTCTGGTAGTATACATAACCTCAACAGCCTGACTTTAACCAATCGTTAGATGATGTATTGACAACTGACACACAGATGTAGGATACACAGTAGAATTTTAATCCTTCCAGTACTATACTATACCAGTAACCAGTGATATTGACCACCACCCATTCCTGGGACCACTCCTGTTTGGCATGTAGCAGTCCTAGGTACAAGCAAACACACTAGGGATATGTCCGTCCACATCTGGTAATGCATACAGTGGCCTACAATGCATTCTCCGGATGAGACACTTATCCTCCACAAGGGTATCATACAGACAGATACCTGATGACCAACCCATGCTGTAAAGCTATAAGCCAACTATAGCATAGTCATCCACATTTACTATACATAGTATCCTGACAGTACCACATTGGTAGTAGCCCACAACATGTAGCAGGGGTACTGATGTGTACATACAGCCACATGTTATGTCATCTGTCCTTTGGTCTTCACATTTCCAAAGGTATTCTGATGTCCCTCGGTGTATCACATAAGCAATAATGGGTCTGTATGCATATCCATGGAGTTGTTGTACACCTATAATGAATGCCCATTATTGACAAACTGTGTTGTGTTTGAACATGTCTGAAATATACCCCAGGCATGAACCCTCACTCACACTATTCTATAGAAACTGTCATGGGTGTGTGTGGCACAGATGACTTAGGCCACAGATCACTACAGTGGCTGGCCTTGTCACATACATACATATGTGACCTAAGGTCTGAGAAGCAGCAGCAGAAACTGTCAATGGTAACAGATGTGTTCGTGTAGAAAGCAGGCTTCACACCTACGAACTAATTGAGGTCACATGTACATATATGTATTTGCCACACAGATATTGGTTGAGGTCACATGTACATATATGTATTTGCCACACAGATACCTGAAGTGTGCAATGCACATACTGTTGTTTTACTGATATGTCATACAGTAGTAAAAGCAAAACCCACAACACATTGATTAACAGTGTCAAACACACTCAGCAATTGCAGGATTCAAACTCCTGTCTAACTATGTTATGATTCTACAGAGGTACGCATTAACATGACGCGCTATATGCTTTACTGAGTGTTTTCATTTCCACTGCTGTATTTGTGGGATACTGTCATTATCAGACTTGCCAAAGAGGAATTTACCTCTTTTAATGTGTTTTCCTAGTCTCCAAAAAGGGAACTCCTCTCAAAGGAAATCACACACATACACCCCCCCCACACACACACACACACTCAGCAATTGCAGGATTCAAACCCATATCTAACTATGTTATTATTCTAGAGAGGTACACCTTAATACAATGTGCTATATGCTTTACTGGGTGATTTCATTTCCACTGCTGTATTTGTGGGATACTGACATCATCAGACTTGCCAAAGAGGAATTTACCTCTTTTAATGTGTTTTCACAGTCTCCAAAAAGGGCACTCCTCTCAAAGGAAATCACACACACAGCAATTGTAGGATTCAAACCCCTACCTAACTATGTTATGATACTAGAGAGATATGCATTAACACGACACGCTATACACTTTACTGGGGAATTTCGTTCCCACTGCTGTATTTGTGGGATACTGACATCATCAGACTTGCCAAAGAGGAATCTACCTCTTTTAATGTGTTTTCCTAGTCTCTCAAAGGAAATCACACACACTCAGCAATTGCAGGATTCAAACCCCTATCTATGTTATGATACTAGAGAGATATGCATTAACACAACATGCTTTACTGGGTGGTTTCTTTTCTCCTGCTATATTTGTAGGATGCTGACATCATCAGACTGGACATGGTAATGTGTGTGCACTTTGTTTTATGCAATCCCAGGAATGAACCATGTGGGACAGCAGGTGTTAACAGCTTGAACAGGACTCCACAATTCTTAGCCTGTGTGATCTATCTGTGGACAAATTGTCATTCCTTCATATGACAATACATATTTATGCACAGATTGTTGATTTTGTGGATACGACATGTGTCTTGGATGTTGATAAAGGGCTATTCAAAGTCTATGTGGGACGTGTGTAACTCCTTTCAGTGATGTATGTTCTGGGTGGCTGCCTTGCAAACAGTCTGGCAGGATTGGGAACCATGATCTGCCCATGAACATACCAAAGTTGGTAGGGTTGTGTGTTTGTCGGCTTCCAATAGCTCTGTTTATGACTTCAATCATGATGGACTCCATGGCCTTGCAGATCACACTTCATAGGCTTATAGGACTATAGTTCCCATGGTCTGTTGTGCACCAACACTTGTGGGGTGTGCCATATGTTGCTGTAACCCATTCAACAGTTTCAGATCCTGTAGAGAGGGTGAGGCTCAACAGACTATTCAGGTGCAGGGTTTGTTTGTCCTGCAGTTCACTTATGACACATATAGGGAAACAATGTAATCCAATTGATGCCATGTTTTCAGCTTTGGAAGGAGCTGTTTACCCATTCTACATGTGATATCTCCTGGTATGATGATAGGGCCTTTTGTCAGTGGGAGGTGGGTATGTATGTATGGGCCTGTCTGACAGGATGTCGGCATTGTCGGTCAGGTACAGTTGGCCCTGACTCAGGACATATATGAGTGTACATTGCTATTTATGACATAGTTTAAGGAAGTGTCATGGTTCTGTCTGGACTCCTTCGCAGATAATCTTTCCAAAACACTGACAAACCTGAGCACTAAACCCCTGTTATACTCTTTTACACACTTAACACCCTACTGATCCTTTTTGATCAGTCAACAGAGTATTTCATCATAATATCCTGGCATCTCCAAAGGTCGGTTTCATCTGTACTCTCGAGTCCAGCTGGTGAATATGGGAATTTTGAGGCAATGTTACAACTGCCTTATGTACACACACAACCCTCTCCCCCTCCCAACAAACTCAGATATATGTGAGAAATGCAACTATATAGACAAACAGGAGGCTGAGCTCTCTTGACCCATGACTGGCACAGTCTATCAGGTGGTGGAAGGTAACCACAGACACCACAAATCCAGTCTCACATAGATCTATAGCGACAGCAAACAAAAGACATTACCACACAAAAACATACTCAGAGGCTCTAAATAAAATCTGCCTAAGCAGCAGAGACCTCCAAAGCAGACACCCAAACAACTGCTACCCCACAACAATATCCACATATAACATAGTTCACAAAGTCAGTGTGCCACACAGTCACTGCCTTTAGGGGTAAACAACACACCTAATACACTTGTAATAGGTGACTCTATTGTCAGACACACTGACGTCCCACTCACCAGGCTGAACAAGGAGAAGGTCACTTTGAGCTGTCTGTCGGGTGCCAGGATCCGCCACATAACACATGCACTCAGGTCACTCCAAAGCAAGTACAAATATGGCTCCATCATTGTCCGTGCTGGTGTGAATGACCTCAGATGTTCCTCCCTGGACTACATGACAAGAGACATAGAGGAGCTCTCTGATCATGTAACCCAGGCCAGTATGACCCTGACCTTGTGTAGCATCTTACCCTCACCAAGAATGATGGCATAGTATACAGATAAACTGATCAATTTTAACAGTTGGCTAACATACTGGTGTCATTCAAAGGGGATCCAGTGTCTGTCAACCTGGGATGACATGCTCGACATGCCACGTAGCTTCGCTACGGACAGCTTGCACCTGTCACCCCTGGACTTTCGAATACTGGCTAAGGCTCTTGCCACCCCCATAGTGTCTTTTTTAGGCAAGGCTCAAAAGACAAACCCACCTCCATAGACAATACAAGGTAAAAGAAACTAAGGGTAATGCTGCTCAACACCAGATGTCTAAACCTCAAAATGCACACACTCAAGACTCTCCTCAGTATGGAGAATGTCAATATCTGTGCAGTAACAGACACCTGGTTCAGGCTCCCGAAAGCACCCCAGCACTACCAGGTTATACTTCATACCATGCTTTTCAGCCACAAGACTAGGACCGACCAAAAAAATAGGGGGAGTATCCATATACATCACAGATGCACACACCTCCAGGTTAGTAGCACTGCACGAAGCATCGGAGACCATACATGTGCAACTAACAGTGGGCAAAACTGCCTTTCAGTTTGTAGCCTGCTACAGACCACCCTCCCAAACTCAGGAACCCCACTCGGCTTTCCTGAGAACACTGGAGAATATGAAGGTCTCTCCAAACACCATTATATTGGGTGACTTCAACTACCCAAACATTGACTGGGAATACTACGCAAGCCCCAACACCCTCACCCAACGGTTGCTAGAATTTATAAACTCAAATGCTATGGCACAACTGGTCACCACACCCACAAGAGGGGAAAACATATTGGACCTGATCATCACCAACATGGGGACTCTATGTTCCACACCAGAGGTATACCCCTCATTGGTAAGGTCAGACCATACTTTTATCTCATTGGACATCCATATCCCGTCCCCACCCCCATCCTAGGTAATCTCGGTGAAGAACTTCTCAAAAGCAAACATCACACTTCTCAAAACCGAGGTGGTATCCTTCAAAGACCCTGGGACAGTGGTAAATATGGCTCAGACTGCTGAATCCTTTACAAACACATTCTATGTACACCTACTGGAATGCATGGATCGTGCTATCCCAAATAAAAACAAGACTCACTCCTCCAAAAGCAGGGGACCTGTCTGGTGAACCCCGGCCATAAATAAGCTATACAACGAAAGGAGGAGGCTACTACATGATAGAGCACAATCCCAAAAAGGGAAGGCATCTCTGATCAGTACTAGCAAGAAGCTACGATCACTCATTAATTCATCTAAGGCCCGCTTCGAAAGGAAAATTGCACCAGACACTAAGGACAATCACAAGGCCTTCTTTAGTTATGTCAGGAACCTGGGTGGCAACTCCCAGATATGCTGTGAGTTACTGCAAAATGACAAAACATACACTGAACCCACAGACATTGCCAACATCCTGGAAAACAGGTTCAGTGCAAATGTCTCCCCCCCATCCCCCCCCTAAAGAACAAATGTCCATCCCAACAGAGTGTAGCCTCCCTGACATCACAGATTAACAGGTGAGAGCTGCCCTCTCCAAAGCAGAAAACACAGCATCAATGGGACCGGACGGTGTCCTGGCCTGCGTCTTACACGAGCTTCATGAAGAACGTAACCCTCACATTAAGTCACTGTTCAATATCAGACTTACTACAGGATATGTACCCAAGGAATTGTGTACAGCAACAGTGGTCCCGCTCCACAAAGGTGGTGCCACAACGGACCCCGGACACTATCGCCCTATAAGCCTAACTAGCCTGGTATGCAAAGCTATGGAGCGTATCATCATGGAACTCATACACAAAGACATCAGGAACCTACAGACACTGGATCCTACCCAATTCAGCTTTGCTGAGGGCAGATCTTGCCTCTCAAACCTTGTCGACTTCATTTAAACAGTTATCAGGTCCATAGATGTAGGGAAGGTAGTCCACACAGCCTACCTGGACCTCGCAAAATCCTTCAACACAATACCCCACTTGGGCATCATAAATAAGCTCACCAGCTTAGATATCAACACATATGTTACAAGATGGATTGCTAACTGGATCAGGGATAGAACCCACATGGTCAGTATTGCAGGTGCCATGTCTGACTCTACACCAGTTACACATGGCATCCCACAAGGCTCAGTCCTAGGACTTCTCTTGTTCAGTATATATTTCTCTGATGTACAGGCTAACACAGGAGGAATATGGCTGACCAAGTTCGCAGATGACTGCAAACTGGGTGCCATAATCGACTCTCCAGCTGGCAGAAGCAAGGGTCTCACAGAAATGGATAACTGGTGCCAGAGCCATGGCCTACAGCTAAATGCCATTAAATGCATAGACATCCCCTTTTGGAATAACAAAGTGCCCACACATTGCCACATAGGTGGTAATCCATTAAGTACGGAAGAAGTTATTAGGGATTTGGGGACATGAGTAGATAGTAATCTTGCCTTGGACAATCACGTTGCCAAAGTGGTTAGACAGACCTTCTATATAGCCCACCTTATCCCAAAAGGTTTCACATCTAGATCATGTGAGGTCATTGTGCCCCTATACTCATCAGGCCCATGATTGGATACAAAACCCCATTTGGGATGTACCTTACCCGACACCTGCAGCAACTGTAATGGCCACAAAAGTACCTCATCAAGTGGATCTAGGGACTCACACAGATGCCCTGCGCAGTTCGGCTAAAGTAACTTCAGCTCTACTCAGTCGCTTACCGCCTACTCAGATGTGATCTGTGCCTGATGTTTAAAGCCATGTCCAACCCAGAATTAATGGACATGCTCTACCTCAGGATATCCGAATCCCTTAGAGCTACATGCTCCAGGGACTTAAACCTCAGCACAGATATTAATAGGACATGCTGGAGGGACAGATTCATATCCCAGAGGCTTCCCTCACTCTGGAATGAGATCCCAGTCCCGCATAGGCAGAGCCCCTTACTGACCCTCTACAGGAGAAATCGTGACGAGTGGATGGGTGATCGTATGTTTACCCCTGGGATCTCTTCTGGGTCCCTGCTAGACAGAGGCACAATAAACTAAACGTAAAAGGGCTATCTTGTGGGACCTACTTTTCACAGGCACAGTCTACTAATCTAACAGGGTTGCAAAAGCCAAACACACTCTGGCTAGGGTTATAAATGCCCTAGGGCAGATAGCCTAGTATCAACCTATGAACCTATGATAATGTTTGGAGTGCACATTGTTTATTGATGATACTGATTGCAGGTTTTTTATCTTCTTTGCTTTCCCACTTTCTATGAACAACCTAAGTATCTGCAGAACATATCTGATTATGACAGGGTTCCAATATATTATCTATGTGTCTGTTGTCATATAACTGTGTGCACAAGGCAGATTGGTGAACAGTGAGAGGTTCCTGGGTTAACACATGCAACTGCCGGATATGTGTGGCCCACTGCTGTACTCAGACATGGCCTAAGTGTGTGAGCATGCCCAGTTTGGCCTTTCAGTGTTTTGTTGCCTGACATTTGTCTCATTTATTCATGTGTGAGCATGCCCAGTGTGACCTTTCACTATGTTGCTGTCTGAAGTCCACTACATTTGTTAATGTGTGTGAACATGACCAATATTAACATTTATACTATATGTGTGTTGAAAATCAGGCTCTATTTTTACTGCAGGGCTCTCCTTTGTGTCATAACTCGACAGGGATTATGCTTTGCCTGCAGGGTTTCCATGAGATACTTTGCATAGACTTATCAACATTTCTTCATACAGGCTGACCAGTGAAATGCTGTCATGGTTTAGTGATTTAGTACTATGACTATAGTGCACAGTATCCTGGGTTCGAGGCCTGTCACTGCTTTCTATTCTCATACTGAGCAGACCAGACTGCTTAAGGGCCAGTAGAACAAATATGAGCATGTTGGCTTTTGTTCAGCTATGCCCAACTTTGACCGAGCTTGTCCAACATTGCTCAAGCGTTAACCAACATTGCTGAACATTGCCCAATATTGCTCAACATTGACCAACGTTGTGCTAGTTAGTGTGTGCAACTTTGTTTACATATACTAAATAGTGGTAAAAGCTGTTTAGCACTGCTTTATATTGCTTAACACATGGCAATCATGCCTCAGGTGGTGCTGCAGGGCTGCCTATGTCAGATGCACATACTACACTCCCTATACATGTTTGAAAACAGGTAGTGTCAAGTTAGGCATCCCTTTTACTATATATGCGAGTCAGAGAGAGGTATTATTTCCAGGGTTCCTACTGAGCCAGTGTATGTGCTATGCATTGCCTCTTTGCCAAGGTCAAAGCATACTGGGCACGCCTCCTTCTGCCTACTGGGGCAGGCTCAGGTTGTTCCTCCTCTAAGTCATGCTCTGCCTGTGATGGCCTTGGCAATGGTGGGGGTGTATGGCCCGGGCCTATGCTGCTCCTGCTGCAGCTGTTTTTGCAGGATCATATTATGTAGCATAGCACATACCATGCCAATTTGGGTACATGTAGTTGGTGAGTACTGCAAGGCTCCACCAAATGTGTCCAGGCACCGGAACCATGACTTGAGCAGCCCAAACACATGCTCGATTACATTTCGTGTTTGTGCGTGTGCCTCATTATGGCATTCCTGTTCAGGTGTGTGTGCGTTTCTGATGGGTGTCATCAGCCATGGCTCCAGTGCATAGCCAGCATCCCCCACTAGATGACCATGAGGGATGTCCCCATTGGCAAATGTCTGGTACAGCTGTGTCAGATGCCAGATATGGGAATCATGGTAGCTTCCAGGGCAGCCAGCACACACATTCAGTATTATGCCCTGGGCATCACACATGACCTGGCAGTTGATGGAGGGGAAGCCCTTGTGGTTAAAGTAGACCCTACCCCGCTCACTGGCTGGTGCTTTGATGCATATGTACGTACAGTCTATTGCACCCGCTACCTCAGGGTATTCCGCTATTTGCTGGAAAAGATGCATATTGCTGGCCAATACCTCACGGGAATTGGGGAAATATACATGATCACCGACATGTGCTGACATGGCATCCAGGAACTGGTGCAGTACCCTGGATGCTGATGCCTGTGATATCCCCATCATATCACCAGTTGGTCTCTGGAAGGTACCTGTTGCTAATATTCTTAGGCCAACACATACCTTAGTTTCCACTAGGATGGGTTCCCCTCTGTTGGTTCTGTGTGTGAGGCGTGGCCTGCACAGTTCAACTATTTGCTGCATGAGGTCTCTGTTCACTCTATAGCACTCCACTATCTCCAGCTCATGTAGCCCCTGATAGGTTACCTTGGGCCTGTACACTCTTCTCCGTCTCCTCACTGGGGGTTGTCCAGCAGCATTGGCATTGTCACCACCCTCAGCATGTTGCATATGTTGCCTTATAACAGCAATGGCAGCCCCTAACATTTTTTGTCTCAGTAAAGCTTTTTAAGTTTTCACTTCTCCTACTTTACTGCAGTGTTGCAGTGTCTCTGAGGAAAACATGGTGGAAAGTTGTTTGCAGAGTTTTAAGTGCTGGGCTGAGCTGGGCTAGTGTACTGCCTGTGTAATTGCCTGATTCTGATTGTTTTCACCTGCTAGCTCTGCTAGTACTCCCTGGTTAACTTCCTACTATTTGTTGTGCTTCCTTTTCCCTTTCTGTTTCCTCAGGGGGGCAGTGTCGTGCACAGAAGCGCAAACATGCTCACACCAGCTCACACGCGTGCACACATGCTTACACGGACTAAAACTGGCTTATTCTTGCTAAAACGTGCACACACAGGCGCATACGCGCTTACACATATTTCAACAACCTTAGACATGCTTATTCCGGCTTAAACGTGCGCACACAGGCACACACGTGTGCACACAGTCTTACTCGGATATACAGGCACACACCCGAGTGCAAACACGTTGCAAGCACTTCAACAAGAAACTTTAGTGTTATCCACGGCATGCACCTTCAATTTCTTGCCTTTAGCTAGGGTACCTGTTGACACACCTCTTCCAGTGATGAGTAACTGACAGCAAACACATACCACTCTGCTCCAATAAGCTTTACTTCTTTCATACATACCCCCCTCGTGATGTCACCTATCTTCTACTCTGATACTCCCCTTATCCTACTCCTACACTCCACTGACTGTGCTCATTTGCTATGTAAACTTGGGATTCATTATCCTTACCCTCATTTGCATAGGATTGCCTACTAATGCTTGGTTACATCTCTTAGACTGAGCTTCCCCCCTTAACAACCTCTACTTGGTAGCCATGTTGTCTTCAGCCTGCCGTTCCTTTGCATTGTAAATTAGGAATTACAATAAAATCCATATTTGTGGATTTTAATTATTGGTTTTCTGGTTTTTTGAGCGCAGCACGTTTGCGCGGCACTGCGCTACGCTTAAACTTCGGAGAACGGGATAAAAAAAATTATTTTATTTTGCATTGGTGAACATTGCCAATGGCTGTATTTTTGGCCATTGGCATGCTTCCTCAACTGGATGCATCCTTTTTTTGGAGCTGTCACAGCTTCGTTTTGCTATTTGCAGAATGGTACTCAGTTGTCAATGGAGTACATTTCTGCAAATAGCACTATTCTTACTCGGACAGGTTCGGGTTTCCTGGATCGCAAATTTACCTCATTTGCATAGCTTTCGCCTGCAGTTGAGGTAATTTGCATATCCTAGCCCTGTCCGTGTAAGAGTCATTTTAGGAGCTCTTTTGCACGCCCCTACCGGCTGTTCCTGGATCGCTCGGTGGACATGTTGGCTGCATGGAGTCTTACTCTACTCTTAGACTCCGTGCAAGCCTTTGTGAATCTGGCCCACAAAGGGTTTCTTGCAGCAGCTATATACTTGGTCTAGTAATATGAATGTTAATAAGTTTTTACTTGCCACCTTAGATGTGGATTCGTTATTTACAATGATACTGAATGACATAGTTGTGGCTTTTGTAAGAGTATCTCTTAAGATTACACTGAATATTCACAGCAATATACAAATATGTTATGCAAGCTGTTAGAAGTGGTTTTAACAAATAATGTGTTTCTATTTCAAAAACAGTTGTATATACAAAGACATAGGATAGCAATGGGAACACATGTTGCTAACAGCTATGCAAACATAGTAATGTTTATTTGGGAACAAAAGTTTGTGCTATGTGCTATCTACAGAAAATAGTCTAACAAGGAATATTGCATTTTACTGTAGGTTTGTAGATGACTTGCTTTTTATTTGGAAACAGGATGGTGATAAAGTTAGTTTTAATGAGTTTTATAATTACCTTTCCACTACCAGTTCATTTTTAAAATTTAAGAAAACAATACCAACAGAGACTATAGAATTTTTAGATATAACTATTTTTAAAGACAGGAATGGGACCTTAGGCATTCAGCTTTATTGAAAAACCTGCAAAAAGGAATGTATACTTACATCAAAATAGTATGCATCCGCAATTTATGTTTGAAAATATAGTGAAGAATCAACCTCTAAGATTAGTGAAACTGAATGGAGATGATGGTAATATGGGCACACAGACAATATTGTTTCAGATTTTGTGAAGAGAGGTTATGCTAAGAAAAAAGTGAATAACATCCATGATGAGGTTATGAAACATAGGGCAACCACTCAGCCACTGCCAAATGAATTATTTATAGAGAAACAGGACAGGAAGTGGTTACCAGGAATACACACAACAGAATTATATGTATGTTGACTTATAATAAGAACAATAGAAGTATAAAGCAAATAATTAACAAATACTGGCACATCTTATATGACATACATGAGTTCAGTGCTATAATCACTGAAAAAACAAATTTTGGGTATAAGAAAAGCCACAATCTAAAACAAATGTTGTATTACAAACAGCAAACGAAAGTGAATGAATAATTACACTCGAAAAAAAGAGTACATTTAAATGTGGCATGAGTAAGGTTTTTACACATCCAGTGACAGGGAAGGAAGTTAAACTAACTGCATATGGTAACTGTGTAAGATGTAATTTAGTCTATTTAGCTGTATGTAAGGTATGTTAAGCATACTATGTAGGAAAAACAAATCAGAAGTTTAATGAGCATATTTCCAACCATCTATCTGAAATAAGGAGAGAAGTGTTAACTGATGCTTTATATAAACACATGAAAGAGAAGGTTTACTATTGAAATTGCAAAACTGCATTGGTCGGCTGGTCACAATGTTGGCCTGAAATGTTGAATATGTACCATCGAAAAAGCAGTCAAGTCGAAAATGAATACATCGACACCCATTGTTCAATGTATTCGACAGAGCAGGAGGTGACGTCAGTCACACATGCTATGCACCTTAAGGTACCATTACACTCTATAGTCAATGGTGCATTTCTTTCACTATTGTGCAGGGGGGAAAGCCCCCTGTGGCCCCACACGCCCTGCAAATTATATATACCAACTTCCAGATCACACTATAGTGAGGAAATGGGTTCATTCCCTCTTCCTCACTGAACAGCGATCTCCACTCAGAATGCCAAACTCATATAATCATACTACACTACCCATTCACTGTAGTGTAGATGGTGTTTTCTGGTTCATCATTCTGCCCATTGGAAAAGTGCCTTTTGAATACATGCCATTCGACTGCAGGCACTTCACAATTTCAATAGTAAAGCAAAAGAAAGGAGTAAATCATACCTTTAAATTTTCTGTTCTTAAGGTAGTAAATTACACAATTTGTGGTGGGAATGTTAAAGATAGGACAGAAGTAGAGGAGTTGAATTGGATTTTGTGCCTTAGGGCTCACATTTTACCAGGTTTAAATGACAATGTCTCTTTAAAACCTATGCTGAAAGAGTTGCATAAACAAGTTTAATTGAAGTGTAAGTGATGATGCTGTCATGTGACTGAAATACTATTTAAATGGGTTACTTGTGTTGTTTGTTTTACTATACCTGAGGAAGCCTTATGAGGCGAAAGGTTTTACTAGCAGTTTTAAGTGACTTTGTATTGGTTTTATTTTTTTAAATTGAAGTACACTGTTTTTTTGCATTGGATAATTTGAGGGGACCCATGCATGGGATAAAGCACTAACAAGCCCCCTCTATCCATTAATAGTACAGGAGGCAGTCCTGAGGTAAATTTTCTGTTTCCCATCCATAGATCCAAGTTGCACTTGAATAAGGACAGGGATGAGCTTTGTATTACATGGATGGAGAGTCTGTTCCAGAGAAGCAGTATACTCTGTGAGATAAACCTCCCCCTCCAAACCATTCTGTTGATGTTGCATAAGAGGTTTGGATCCCTAAACTGAGTATTTCTGATGCCACTTAATGTGCTGATGTGCAGTAAATCCATCAGTATTGGGTTAGAGGATGCCTTGTATGCCAGACACAGGTTACATTTTAGCAGTGTGTAAGATATCAAGTATAATGGCAGAGTTTTGAGTCAGTCCATGTAAAACATATTGTTTAGATCTTGTATCCTTTCAGTAAGGTATCTCTGTGGGTATTTCAGTTGTTGCATGTGTCTGGACAGATACATGCCAAAGGGCATATTATATTCAATGATTGGCCTAATGAGTGCTGTGTAAAAGAGGACAATGATATCTCTAGATCTAGACACAATCCCTTTGTTTATAAACTGGGCAATATAAAAGGACCCAATGGTCATATATTGGTCGAAAGTTAGGTCACTGCCCACATAAGTTCCCAAATCCCAAACAACTGGGTCAACTCATAGGAGCAAATTATCAATGTGGTCGTTTCCTGGGATAGATGACTTCCCACAGGATATAATAATGCATTTTTGGCATTTAGTTTCAGTCCATGATTTTGGCACCAGTTATTTATTTGGTACAAACCTTCTTGCAGGATTGTTAAATCATTTGGGGATTCAGTGACTGTTCCTAGCTTGCAGTCATCTGCAAACTTAACCAGAGCCCTTTGGTATTGGCTTTTACATCAGAGAAGTGGATGCTTGGGGACTTCCAAGATGGTTGCACACTGAGTAACAGCTTAACTTCAGCTCTCCCAGTGTGAAAACAGAAACACAGAAAACAGCGCCAGTGAATTTTACTTTTTGGGTAAATTTCAGTTACTGGCCAGTAAGCACACTACCTGGATGCCAGCAAAGAAGAAATTCAGAGAATCTGAAAGAAAATCAACCACAAAAGTTGAGAAGAAAACACTGTCTGGGAAGAATCCTACAGATGTTCAGCAAAAAGCAGTTCAAGCTCCAGCTTTGGTGCAAGACATGACTTCCAGTGATCTAGAGGAAAAAATAAGTCAAATTTGCTCAGAGCTGATTAAAATAAATTAAACGTTGAAGGAGTATATCACTTCAAATAACAAAAGGTTGGGGAAAATTGAAGCAGCTTTAAAAAGATATTCTCATGAGCTGAGAAAATTTTAGAAATCAGGCATAGAAATGAAGAAAAGGCCAACTAAATACAAGATTGCTCAAGAAGACATATTTCAAAATATGGTAGAATTAGAGAACAGAGTACGTAGGGAAAACTTGAGATTTTCTGCTGTACCACAGACTGTATTAATTTTATGAAAAGTTCAAATAAGCAAATGGGCTGGTATTCCACAGCAGGAGTTTTTAGTTGAAAGGGCACATTGTTTGTATCCTCCAAACTGGACCATGAGAAAGCAACCAAGACCCCTAATAGTAAAGATGCAATCCTACCAGTAGAAAGAGTTGATTCTGACACAGCTGTGGCAGAAGGACAAAGTAATAAAAGTTGGAGACAGCACAGTGTTTGTGGAACATGATTACTCAGTGCACACCAGGCAGAACAGGAGTAAATTTATTCCAGCAATCAGGGAATGTTGAGAAGCAGGTGTGATATTCAAGCTGCTGTATCCTGCTATCGTCAGAATACTTTTTTTTCTGAATGGTCAAAGTCATTCTTGATGCAGAACATGCTAAGGAGGAAATTCAAAAGTTTGTCCAACAAAGAGTGAGCTATCAAATAGAAGGAGATTCTTCTTATTATTCTCAAGTAAATGAGCAACAAAAAGGTCCTCTCAAAGCTGAGGACAAAAAAGGCTCTTACTGTACCAAACTGGATCTGTTTTAGTTTGCTGAATTTTTAAATTTTTGAAATTCATATGGTCAAGACCATATGATCATCAATTTAAAATATTGTCAAACAACTGCAGAAATAAATACCATTTTTGCAGGGGACAAGCCCCCTGCACTCCCACACCCCCTGCTAATTATATATATAAATTCTGAGATCGCACTTCAATTGGGAAAAAGGGGACATACCATGATCTCCACTCTACCATGATCTTGGTGCAATTCCCTCTCTTTTCCATAGTTGTTTGTTGATACTTTAAATTGCTGATCATGTGGTCTCGATCATATGAATTTTGACAATTTAAAAAGCTGACAAACCAAAACAGACCCTATCAAACCACATGTTACAAATGTAACGAGCAGCTTGCTACAGTTCAGATGCTACACTGCCATGCACACAAAGCGAAAAGCTTTCACCACACTTGTCTCTTTATGATCTCAGTTAATTTCTGAATACTGATACTACACTACCACACCATTAGCACTGCTGATCATATCTCGCACCGCTTTGCACCCTGGGCGGCCACTCCCTTTTTCACCATATTAGCAATACTTTTGCTTTCTGTTAACTATTTACAATAAATAACACACATCTCTTGTTTCAACAGATATTTGCACATCCATAATATCCTCTAAAGGACCATGATGTGATAACACTATCAGATGCAATCTTTCTTCATCAGCTATGTATAGCTGATCAGTGGTGACATAAATTTTATATATTAATGATTTTGAGTTGCATCTATAAGAGTATCACATACATTGCTTTGATTCTTGCTTAATGCTGGAAATACAGGTAAGAAAGTGTTGTGTTCCTTTATGTTACCATGTTACCACATATCTTCCAATCCTTGACTCATGATGAGCCATGTGTTCTCTTCTAACCTCTGACTCACTTGTGAACACATTTCAGTTCCTAAATATAGCAATCCACTCTTGGTGGACTATCATCCCACTAGTTATTCTACAACATTCTATCTGTATTATCATTAGAGGTAAAGTTATGCTGTACATTGTAATGTAAGTAGCTCCTGTATAGTTCTTGACTCTCACAAAACATCCATTTGCATCCATCAAAACATCAACATTTACAAGGAACACATTCTTAACAGCAAAAGGGCTACTCATCATTTCCTGTCCCCAGCAAATAAAGATGATGTTCCCAAAAGCCAATATCCCTTTATGAGTATATTACACTCCTGCCCATTCAAACATGTTTTTTGTAGTGCAACTATCTTAATCCTTTAAGAGAAGTAAAGGCTTTAATTATCTTGACTAGATTAGTTATCCCATTAAATTCCATGTTATAAAAAAGTAAAACTTAGTTTTCTTGACTGGTTTAGTTAACCGATTAACACTCCATATTACCAAACACTTATATTTCTTGACTGGATTAGTATCCCTATCAATATTCCATATTGCAAAATTCATCTCCCCTTTTTTTTGAATGTATTCATAGTCTAACACTCCATATATAAAGGGATACTCTGTTCTTCGTTTTAACTTAACATACTTCATTCATCATATTTTGACTTTTAATTTCCTCCTTCAAATTTAAGCATGCCAGTAACAAATTCACCACCTAAACTGAAAATAATACAGAACTATTTACAGCAAATATCAATTAAATAACAATCATAAATTTGAAAAATATATCAGTCAGGATTCCATACAAAACTATATGACCCAGTATACCAGACAGACTCGCTTATTTTGTTATCCAGTGATAATAACATAAAATTGCTAGGTTCCTCATTAACTCCCTCTCCTAATCATCCAAATGAAACCAGTTTGAAGTATTTGAAAGAACTCCATTTATCCATGGTAACCCAGCAATCTTTGTATTTTTCATGAAGCCAATTTTTGCCTGGTCAGATAATAATTTCACTACCAATTTGACACAAGTTGTATTGTGGATAAGGGAAGGCTCATTCAAATGCTTATAACTTACCATTTCCGATGTTTGCTTTAATACCAGACTATTAATGGATTACACTGGAAGACAAACAGTTCGCAGTGTGACAGATTCATCCATTGATTTGGAGTAAAAAATAAATACACAATGTCCGTCTTCATTTCACTCAGCTTGCTATGCTCTGATATGTATGGATTTCTGTCTCTGCATAATATGTGTTCTAAAAGCCATCAACTCCACATCCAGAGCAGATATACTAAGTGTTTGCATCTTGTTCAAAACAGAAAAGTTTGCTGCCTAGTGACCCCTTAGCTTCACTGTTGTAAGCCTTTGCAGTGTGTCTTGACCCCTGGAGTCATACTAGTAGAGGACTTGTAATGCATCCTGAGAATCTGTAAAAGTCTTCAAATCTACCAGGAAAGTACACCCAGAAAGCAGCTAGATAAACCATATGAAACTGCTTCTTTCTCAATTAACATTCTTTTTTAAGCATCCAAAATGCACCCTTTGTCATCTAGTAAATGGACTAATATTATAAAAGTACACTTGTTACCGATTGTAAAAATCTTCCATGGACACCAAAGCAAAAACAAAAAAACAAATCTAATCTTTTACATTTAACTTTCAAAGATGACTATTATGTCTTGGTTATTCCATCTCTGCCAGTCCAGCCTGCACAAAAATTCTATGAGCTGTCTGAAATTTTATCTGCACAGAATCAACCTTGCCATTTTTTCTTGAACAAAGACATCACAGTCATTCCCTCTTTTTAGGCATCCCAGTAAACATCCCTCTGTCATGCTTGGTTTTCAAAGTCCTCTTGTGTTTGAATTAACAACTTTAACTTAGTCAGAGTTTTAGCAAAGGAATTTGGTACCCTGGACAGCATTACCATTTTGTACCACCTCTCGAACCTTTAAAGAAAGTTTAATGGTTTAGAAGCAGTCATTATGTGATCTCAGGCACTTATTAGTCAGCTTATAAACTACTAAATGTCAAACCACTGCTTTTATATAAAAAAATAGGTAGGACTATACTATTTTATATCTGCATCTGGTCTATATAACAGTATCAAAGATGGAGGTGGAAAATAAGCTGGCTCAACATGTATTTTTCCTTATGCAAACCTATTGTTCTCTGTTTATATTAAATTAAGAATTAAAAACAGCTAGCATGCACTAGTCTGAGTTTATATACAAAATAAAATTGATTACACTCTGAAAGCTTGTTAGGCTTATACAAATCCATTACTAAGTTAACTCCTCATGCAGTCAAATCAAACAAATAGCACAAAATTCTTACACTTTTATTATAGTAATCTCTTGGTTACAGGTTTCAAGTGAATGTAACGGCTTGAATAAAATATGCGTAGTTCTTATTTGATGCGAGTGTGTGTGTGCACATGTGTGCCTGCGTGTGTGCGTATGCGTGCATTAAAATTACAGTGTAAGTATATATACACACACTTTAAACTAATGCTGAATGTTCTATAGATGTGTGTGAGTTTTACATGCTGTATATACTATATTCAGTAGATGTGCCTGAGCTTAATATGCTGTAAATACTGTATAATATGTGTAACATGGTGATCACCTATTAAGTTAGGCAGTTTTGAGTGTTACATAGCACAGTTTTACTGCTCACTTTTTAAATGGATGTGATGTAGGGCTTTTCTCCCTGTGGCTCTGCTGAAAAGGAGCTTTGTCCATTCGGATCTTCCTTGTATACAAAGGCAATAAATAAATAAAATGTTTAAAATGCAGCTACCATAGAAAAAGTATTTGACATTTAGGCAGCTTGCCAGCTGTCTAATAACTGATCATGATCATTTAATGTCAGCTTGTAAGTTGCCAAATGGTTTTAGAAGGTTCAGTTCCCCTAATGAGTTGGTGTGCCATTTACTCTACCCCTCCTATACCATTGAAATCAGTAACAATAAGTTTATATTTAGCTTTTAAATCCTGGTTCATTTTGTGCAGGACGTCTTAACATTTGCATGTGAGTTATTAGATTCCATCACCACAGTCTCTCTCTCTCTCTGTGCATATTGCTGTTTGAGCTGCATCCTTCCCACTTTCCTTTTGTGTTTCTTGTTTAAATACTTCCATCTATTTGACTCAAGGCACATCAGTCTATCAATATCTGTTCTCACTTGTGAATTCTCCACCCAGGCTACCACCACCTCATACAATTACCAATAATATGAAATTTTACTCTACTAATAATTCAGTTTGCAACCAATACATGTACACAAACTAGGACAATGTAATTTTGAATCAGGTGGTCTTTTTTCTTGTTTGTTTTGGTGGTTACATGGGCTGAGGCTGAAAGTCTTCCATGTGGATCAGCATTCTACCCTGGAAAATGAAGTAAATAAATAAAATAAACACCATAAGCTGATCACCACTTGTCATATTGCCTGCATTCATCTCCAACAATTGGTTTACTTCCATCTCCTTTCTCATCATGTTCTTCTGATTTCTTTTTTCCATTATTTTTTACCAGTTCTAGGTATGAAAAGTAGTAGCTTTATATGTGTAGTAAATAATAAACAAATACTTCCAGATTATGCCATACCAGTGGCATACAGCGATAAAAAGCTGACTGTGGCTAGGGCAATTCAGGTTATATTAGTGATTTTGGCCCTTGACGGAGATGACAGCAAGGATGGGCATATGCCCATCATGGTGGAAGGGGAGTGAAGTCAGTAGCAGGTTGTAGTAGTTGTTTGGAGGAAAGTGGTGGGGAGCTATGACCTGACAATGTGCATGTGCTCTACTGAGCAACCAATGGGTAATAGCCTTCTGTGAGCAAGTCTATGGGAGACTGCACTTGTATTATGGAATCGCTTGGTGATGTGGGTCACATATCCCTCCACCTAGGGAGTGGGGTTAGACAAAAGTAATAAGTAAAAGTGACCTCATTATTTGGATGCCAGTGAGGACACAAGCAACTCTCATGACTACCTAAATGACAGTCCCTGTGGACAACTCTCATTCTAGTGGATGTGAGGGTGATCGCTCCATTAGGGAAAAAATAGATTCAAGTCCAATTTGGGTTGGCGTAATAGTCATTAGATGCAGGGGCAAAAAAACGATAGAAAAAAAGAATACAACTACTTCCAAATTTACAACATTCCTCACATGAAAATGAATATTTATTTATTGAGCAACTGGAGAACACATCTAATTGTCTTTGCACAAGTCTGTACCCAGATTCTTGATGTTAAATAAAATACATTTGGGGTGAGCACAAGACTCTGGCAAGGGTGTGCCTTGTTTCTTCTTCTGTTCATGATCTTCAGAGACAGGATATCAAGGTGTATTCATTTTGGGTATGTATGTTGCACCTCTGTTGTTTGCAGATGATATTGTCCTCTTGACCTCACATGTCAGTGATCTCTAGCATCATATTTACTGCTGAATATGAAGTTGCTTGGATGAAAATCAACGTGTCTAAATTTAAGGTAATAGTTCTTTCCCAGAAAGAGTGAATTGCTGTTGCCGGTAAGGATGAACAGTTACTGAAAGTGGAGGAGTTTAACTGTATTGCAGTCTTGTTCCTGAGTGAGGGTAGAGGGAATCAGGAGATGGACCAATGGGTGGCTGCAGCTACAGAACCACTGCAATTCTTGTATTGAACTATGGTGTTGAAGCCAGGCCTGAGTCTTAGGGCAAAGCTCTCAGGTGGCTGTTCAGTCTATGTCTTGATCCTCACCTGTGATCATGAATATTGAATAGTGGCTAAAGAGATAAGATCATAGTTACAAGCAGTGGAAATGAGATTGCTTTATGGGAACAGTGTGGGTACTCTTGATGATAGACTGAGGATCTTGGAAAACCAGGAGTATCTTTGAGTAGAGTAACTGCTCAGCAGGGTTGAGAGGAGCCAGTTGAAGTAGTTGGGTACCATAGATTCATAGGTAGGTACTAGGCTATTGGCTCTAGGGCCCATACAAGCCTAGCCAAAAAATGTACCCTGGCTTTTGCCACCCAAGAAAATTATTTTCCTGTGCCTCTGTCGAGCAGAGCCACAGAAGTGATCCCCGGGGTGAATTTCCTATTTCCCATCCAATCATCAAGATTTTTCTTGAAGAGTGCTAATGAGGAGCTCTGTTTGACATAGATAGGTAGTCTGTTCCAGAGTATGGGAAGTCTCTGGGACAGGAATCTATCCCTCCAGCATGTTCTGTTTATTGTGGTGACAAGGTTTAGGTCCTTAGAGCATGTAGCTCGGAGGGATTGGGATTTCTTTAAGTGGAGCATGTCCAACAGCTCTGGGTTTGACATAGCTTTGTATGTTAGGCATCGATCGCCCCTGAGTAGGCGATATGCGATGGAGTAAAGCTGTAGTTTTTTGAGATGGTCTGCATAGGGCATCTGTTTGAGGCCAGTAATCCTCTTTGTGAGGTATTTCTGTGGTCTTTCCAGTTGTTGTAGATGACTTGTGAGGTACATACCAAAAGGAGCATTGTACTCTATAATGGGTCTAATGAGTGATGAGTAGAGGGGAACAGTGACCTCTTTTTTTCTGGATGAGAATCCTTTTGTGATGAGATGAGCCACGTAGAAGGATTTCCTGACCACTGTGGTGATGTGATTATCAAAGGAGAGACTACTGTCCACCTGTGTCCCAAGGTCTCTTATCACATTTTTGGCATTAAGTAGACTACCAGCTATGTGGTAGTTCATGGGTACAAAGTTTTTATCAAAGGGGATGACAATACACTTTTTGGCATTGAGCTTCAGGCCATGGCTTTGACACCAGGTATCTGTCTCAGTGAGGCCCTTTTGTAGTTTGTCCACATCATTAGGAGTTTCGATTATGGCTCCTAGTTTGCAGTCATCTGCAAACTTTGTTAGCCAAAGACCTTCTGTGTTGGCCTGCACTTCAGAGAAGTAGATACCAAACAGGAGAGGACCCAGGACTGAACCCTGTGGTACTCCACTCGTCACTAGTCTGATGCTGGATTTGGAATCCGCTACTTTCACAGTGTGGGTTCTGTCCATGAGCCAGTTGGCAAACCATCTTGTGACATAGGGATTTATACCTAGTTTAGTGAGCTTATCTATAATTCCAGAGTGGGGGATGGTGTAGAAAGCCTTGGCGAGATCTAGATAAGCTGTGTGAACCATTTTACCCTCATCTATGGCTTTGGTAACTGCTTCAAAGAAGTCATTTAGGTTTAGGAGATATGATCTGCCTTTTACAAATCCAAACTGGGTAGGGTCCAGAGTTTGGAGATTACCAATGTCTTTGTTTATGAGTTCCATGATGACACGTTCCATGGCCTTGCAGACCAGGCTCGTCAGGCTAATGGGGCGGTAGTTCCTGGGGTCCATAGTGGCTCCCCTTTGTGGAGTGGGATAACCGTCATGGTGTGCCATTCAGTGGGTACAAAGCCTGAGGTGAGGCTATGATTGAACATGATACATAGGTAGGGTGCCAGTTCATTCTGTAGTTTGTGTAGAATGCAGCCTGGGATATTGTCAGGTCCCATGGATGCTGTGTTCTTGGCTTTGGAGAGTGTGTTTTTTACCTGTGCAGCCGTGATTATAGGAGCTTTGCATTCTTCCGGTATAGAGATGGGCCCTCTAGGGGGTGAGAGGGGGGTAAAGTTAGCACTGAACCTATCTGCTAGGATGTTGGCAATATCAGTTGGTTCTGTATATTTAGTGCCATTGTGCTGTAACTCAGAGCAGATCTTAGTGTTCCCATTTAGATTCTTGACATAGCTATAGAATGCTTTGTGGTTGTCTTTAGAGTCAGTGGCAATTTTGTTTTCGTAACTAGCTTTGGAGGATTTTATGAGGGATCTCAGCTTCTTACTGAGGTTGACTAGGGAGTTCCTCCAGTCATGGGATTTTACTCTTTTTTTGCAACAGTTTCTTTTTTCTGTTGTAGAGTTTGTTTATGGCAGAGGACCACCAGATTGGCTTCCTTTTTTTGGAGGATAACATCTTGGTTCTTTTAGGGATAGCATGATCCATGCACTCGTGTAAGTGCTTATAAAGTGCATTTGTGTAGGATTCGGCAGACATACCTCAATTGTCCGTCTGCATGGGTGTCATGAAGTTTGCCACTTCTGTCTTAAGAACTGTGAAGTTGGCTTTGGAGAAGTTTTTTATGATGGTTTCCCTAATTGGGGCTGGGGGTGGGATGTGGATGTCTAGGCTGATTAGCTTGTGGTTGGATCTGACCAACGAGGAAGTGACCTCTGGTGTGGAACACCGCTTTCCCATGTTGGTAATGACCAGGTCTAGGATATTGCTGCCCCTGGTGGGGGTGTGAATAAGTTGATCCAAGGCATTGGAAATTATGAATTCTAGAAAATGTTGAGCAAAAGAGTTGGTACATGAATAGTTTTCCCAGTTAATGGTGGGGTAGTTGAAATCACCCATTATTAGGGTGTTGGGTTGTACCCTGATACTTTTCAGTGTATCAAGAAATGAGGAGTGTGAATCCTGGGGCATGATGGGGGGTCTGTAGCAAGCTACAATTTGGATTGCGTTCTTGCCCAGAGTTAGTTGCTTGGATAATCTCGGATGCATTATGCTGTGCAACTAGCCTGGAGGTGTGGATATCCTTAATAAATATGGACACGCCTCCGCCTTTAGTGCTTCTTTCTGGGTTAGGTGGCCGAAAGGTGTGGTATGAATTGAAGCCTGGTAATGCAGGGGTGCTCTCTGGAGCTTTGAACCAGGTCTCTGTCACTGCACAGATGTCAGTGTTCTCCATTTTAAGGAGTGCCTCGAGTGAGTGCATTTTGAGGTTTAGACTTCTAGCATTGAGTAGCAGTACCCTCAGATTTTGCTTGCTTGTACCTGTTATGGTGGTGAATTTGTCATTTGAACCTTGCCTAAAAAAGGCACTAGAGAAGATGCCTTCTGGATGACTGCCATAGAAGGTGTACCAGGCACAGCCCACTAGGAGGAAGTCTTGAAGCAGACTTGGAATATGCTGGGGAGGTTATGTCTGTCCGCTGATCTGGGAATACCTTAGTATATTTCAGGAGGAGCTGAAGACTATTGGGGATAAAGAAGTCTGGTCTGCTTTGTTCAATCTTTTAATACCATGACTCTCGGCAAGATAAGTAGTTTAGAAAATGGATTGACAGATGGATGATGGAAAGCACAGATGTCATTAATAAACACACACAACTGGCTTTTCAAGATGGCTGCACACTTATCAACAGCTTAACCTCTGCTCTCCCAGTGTGAACAAGAAACTGAAAAACAAGGGCCAGTACTCTGCCATGTTCAATATATTCAGTTACTGGCTATTATGTACACTACCTGAATGCCAGCAAATAAGAAATTAAGGGAGCCTGAATGAAAATCAACTAGAAAAGGTGAAAACTGACTAGGAAGAACCCTGTAGCTGTTCAACAAAAAGCAGTTCAAGCTCCAACTTTGGTGCAAGACATGGCTTCCAGTAATCTAAAGGGAAAAAAAGTAAAATGTGCTCAGAGCTGCTTAAAATAAATGAAACACTGAATGACTATATCAACTCAAGTAACAAAAGGCTAGAAAAAATGGAAGAAGCTTTACACAGATATTCAGATGAGCTGATAAAACTGCAAAAAAATCAGAGGTTGAAATAAAGAAAAGGCTGGCTGAGTATGGGACTGCTCAAGAAGAGATGTTTCAAAAAGTGTAGAATTAGAGGACACAGCATGCAGGAAAAATTTGAGATTTTCTGCTGTACCAGAAAAAGTAGAAGGAACAGACTGTATTAATTTTATGAAGGCACAAATAAACAACTGGACTGGTATTCCACAGCAGAAACTGTTAATTGAAAGGACACACCATGTGTATGTCCCAAATATGGCCACGAGAAAGCAGCCAAGACCTGTATTAATAAAGATACAAATCTAATAACAGAAAGAGTTAATACTGACAAAACTGTGGCAAATGGCAAAATATTAAAACTTGGAGACAGTAGAGTTTTTGTGGAAATGTTTTATTCACTGTACACCAGGCAGAAGAGAAATTTATTCTGGTAATCAGGGAATGTCACAAGGAAGGTATGAGATTCAAGCTGCTAATATAGCTGTCTTCAGAATATTTTTCCTGGTGTTTCAAAGTTATTTTTAGAGGCAGAATAGGCTAAGGAGGAAATACAAAAGTTTATCCAACAAAAATTTAGCCATCAAACAGAAGGGAACTCTGCTTCTTATTCTTCTAATAATAAAGCATGTGCAGAGACTTTGTCAGTGAAATCTTTCCACTATTTCAAATGAAAATGCTCGAGAGACAAAGAAGAGCACAGGAATTGACCAGAAGAATCAGGAATACCTTGGAATTGAGATGGAACCAAGAAACTAAAAAACAAGGTCCAGAACTTTGCCATGTTCTGTATATTCAGTTACTGGCTATTAAGTACACTGCCTGAATGCCAACAAAGAAGAAATTAAGGGAGCCTGAAAGAAAATCAACTAGAAAAGGTGAAAACTGACTAGGAAGAACCCTGTAGCTGTTCAACAAAAAGCAGTTCAAGCTCCAACTTTGGTGCAAGACATGTCTTCCAGTAACCTAAAGGGGAAAAAAGTCAGATGTGCTCAGAGCTGATTAAAATAAATGAAACACTGAAGGACTATATCAACTCAAGTAGCAAAAGGCTAGAAAAAATGGAAGAAGCTCTACACAGACATTCAGATGAGCTGATAAAACTGCAAAAAAAAATCAGAGGTTGAAATAAAAAAAAGGCTGGCTGAGTATGGGACCGCTCAAGAAGAAATGTTTCAAAAAAGCTTAGAATTAGAGGACACAGCATGCAGGAAAAATCTGAGATTTTCTGCTGTACCAGAAATACTAGACGGAACAGACTGTATTAATTTTATGAAGGCAAAAATAAGCAACTGGACTGATATTCCACAGCAGGAACTGTTAATTGAAATGACAGACCATGTGTATGTCCCAAATATGGCCATGAGAGAGCAGCCAAGACCTGTATTAATAAAGATACAAATCTACCAGCAGAAAGAGTTAATACTGACAGAACTGTGGCAAATGACAAAGTATTAAAACTTGGAGACAGTAGACTGTTTGTGGAATTTTTTTATTCACTGTACACTAGGCAGAAGAGAAATTTATTCTGGTAATCAGGGAATGTCACAGGGAAGGTATGAGATTCAAGCTGCTAATCCAGCTGTCTTCAGAATATTTTTCTTGGTGTATCAAAGTTATTTTTAGAGGTAGAATAGGCTAAGGAGGAAATACAAAAGTTTATCCAACAAAAACTGAGCCATCAAACAGAAGGGAACTCTGCTTCTTATTCTTCTAATAATAAAGCATGTACAGAGACTTTGTCAGTGAAATCTTTCTACCATTTCAAAGGAAAATGCTTGAGAGACAAAGAAGAGCCCAGGAATTGACCAGAAGAATCAGAAATACCTTGGAATTGAGATGGAATTTGGAGATGGGAGATGGACATGAACAGGAAGAACACCAGCAACCCAGAAATTAGTGAATAAATATGAGACTGCAAAGCATCAGTCACACTTCCTAAATATAGCTGTATAAGAAAAAGTGGCAAGAGTGGGCTTTTGTTGACTTTATTAAACTTGTGGAGAACTGAAAAGCATTTTCCTCACTTCATAGCATTAATATTTGGAAGGACACTGAGGGGAGGGAAGAAGAAAGAAAAAGGAAACTAAATAAAACAGTTTCTGTTCTTAACAGTACTTCTGTGCACCTTTTCACAATATAAATTGCATGTTTTATAGTATTTTATTTGTTCTTATATGTGATGAAGTTACTAAAGTAAATAGATGCTTTCTTTTCTTTTTTCTTTCTTCTTTTTTAGTATTAAGAAATGTAGGCATTGAAGTGCAAAAAGAGGCAAAAAGTTATACAGTCGAGTCTCCATTAATTGGAACTCAAGCAACCAGCACTCCTAAGCAAGTGGCATTTTTGATTGGCTCATATGCTGGTATATGAGCCAATCAAAAATTGCAAAGCAGCTCTCAAGCAACAGAAAACTACACTTGTCCAGCATATACCAATTCCCATGGGTGCTGGTTAAGTGAAGTTTTACTGTACAAAAGTATGTTTAAGTTAATAGGCTGTAATCTTAGGGTTTTAGGGGGGTATAAAAGTACACAGATCATAATATTGTTAGAACTGATAAGTTTTCTCTTACTTTTGCATCAGTGAATATCTGGACTAAGACCCCTGCCTTAATCTTGGGCACCAATATGTAAATTCACTTCACTCCTATTACTGAATTCACATCTTCCATGTCAAACATTTTCATAAATTTCTTCAAAAATTTACCCTCCTTTGTTATATTTCCCTTCTGGGCCCCCCAGACACACCTTCACTGCTGCAAATCAAATTCCAGTCCCCACCTATAAGTAATACTCTTTGCTGAAAACTGATCATTTCTCCCAGTATTTTCTTAAGCTCCATTATAGCAGTTTTAGGTGGAATGTAAATACATGCCAGTGTAATCCTCCTCCTTTGCCAGTAGCCCGCTTAGCACTACAAATCTGACATTATTATCTTTTCTTCTTCTATCACTGTTGGTGCTCCTCTTGCAATTAATATAAGTATTCCTCTTTTCATCTGCCCCAGGTATTCTGCTGTATAACCATCCTAAAAATCTTTATTTATCAAATTCACAAGTTCAGTTCTAAGTGTGTCTTCTGTAACATAGTTATTTCCACTCTACATTTTTACTACAGTTTACTACTCTTTCTTGTTTGTATTTATCTGTGAGGCCATTTACATTTAACACATTAAAGAAAGCCTCACTGTATTAAAAAGTATTATTCCCACCTTTTATGTATAACACTTTTTTTGTTAAATGTCTAGTGCCAGCTTTTGTGTTACATGTATACACTGTTTGGCAGGTTGAACTTTTAGACAGTTGTTTCTTGTCCTGTACATCTGAACCTATGTCAAATCTTTATAAAACTTTTTGTTTTATTGAAAGCCCTCAAACAAAACAACAAACAGACCCCAATACCCCCTAGAACCTACTAAGCTAATACTAACACACAAAACTATGTACACCTTCAAATATTGAAGTTTTACCCTCCCAATGGAAACAAAAGTCCCAAACTGACAGCCACATTCATAGACTTCAGTTAACCTAAAAGAAAGGTCATCCATGATAAGACGCATGGTGCAGCCTGCGCTTCTACTAAGTAGTGATTATTTTTGTATTACCTTTATAGCTCTCCCAGCTGGGAAAAAAACTGAATGTTTTCAGAGAATATTAACTACCTTGGGAAAGCCCTTGAATGCTTTCAGAGAACATTATCTACTTTGGGAAAATGGTGAATGCTTTCAGAGAAAATTATCTCCTAGCCAATCTAATAACAAATTTTATGAAAACACCGAATATACTGGAAAGTTTTCCTTTAGCAATGAATATTTCATCTTGTCTTGCAGGCTGCAGCAGGGGACTACATTTTTTTCTTTTAAACATCCATGGAGATCTAAGAACTATAGGATACTGGAAGTTCTGGAAATAACTGGAGTGAATGCCTTTATCTTTAATTGCCCAGAACTGTGATGAACATGTGCCAAATATCTCAGTTTTTTTTCTTTATGTGCCAAATCTTCTTGTATCTTTCAGAATAAAAGTATGTACACAGTTAAGTCTGATAATTGTGATTTATTATGTAGTAGCAGCATACAGTGGAGGTAGATGTTAACAATATTGAAATCAAATCTTACTGTCTCAAATAACAATAAACTGAAATAGACTGAATTATATTTCCATAGAGTCTACACTCATTATACGGTACATAGTTTATGTACTCAGAATTGTTCCTTTCCTCCTGAATGGCAGGCAGTCCTGCTTCCTATAGTTTCTGGAATGCAGGACATTTGACCTGATTTCTGCAATCAATCTTTTGAGTGTCTGTGCCAGACTTCTATAGACTGCACTGCAATGGCTTTCTGCATATTAGACTGAAGTACCTCTCCTAATATAATTAAAGAAACATTGAAGAATCTTCACTTCTGTTTTTTGTGGTTTAATTCAGTTCTCTTAAAACATTTATGGGCCAATCCAGAACTTGAAAAATAGACAGTTAAGGCAAGCATATTAAGCCTTACTCTATATTGTCCCAAGTCACTATTGGGATATTGGAAGAGCTGCCATAGGTCCATATTTTCCAGGAGGTTTACTTTATCAAAATGATCAAAATCTGCACTCTGATCTCTTTTATCTCCCCCCAGTGCAATATTTGCACTGGTTTCTGAAAACAACAAACTAGAATTTGTTACATTCTGAACATTTGTATTTGGAACAATATTAACTTGAGATACTGAAAATGTCTGCTCTGTGTTCTGTCCTGAAATCTGCATGTTACATATACTAGCTGTGGTCCCATCTGTATTTGTAATACTGCAACATTAACTCTGCATTTTGAATTACATGTGATGTAGCATTTATACAGATTTCTGAAGACTGTAAACTAGAATTTGTTGCAATTTGCATGTTAAGTCTGAAACAATACTGACCTTAGAGGCTGAATATACTGTTGTTTCTATAAACATTGATTTATACTGTGACTCATTAAAAACTGTGTCTGCTACTTTACCCATTACAATTTGCTTCTGTGTTTTAACCAATTTGTATCTAGAAATATGTAACATTGCTGAACTAATAAGACTGAAATTTAAATTAACATTTCTGGAACATTGTTTTTAGAATGCTTTACCCAATTTTTTCTGGAACATTGTTTTTAGAATGCTTTACCCAATTTTTAAGTTTAAACACAAATTTCCTGGTGCCTGTACTGTAGAAATACTGTTTGATGTTCTTCATCTCACATTGCTGCAGTCCTAACACTTGGGTAGTCCGCTGTCCACGGTCGGCCCGAATATCAAAGTATAAGGCTGACGTCGGTCAGGGCGCATTTAACTGACGTCAGGACGTCATGGTATAAATGCGCATGACCGGCGTCATATCCTCAGTCTTTTTTGCCGCATGGTCCGATGCAGAAGTAGCATTGCAAGTGCCGGTTGGCGTTCTGAGATTTTTCTATTTAGAAGTTTCAGACCGAGTTCAAAGTTGGCTAAGTACCCCGTTGGGGAATATTTTTGTTTTTTCTTGCCTCAGTCATTTACCGGATGTCAGAAAAAGTTAATAATTGCGTTTCTTGTGGGAAACAGATACTGCATAGAGATTATCATACTTTGTGTATTCCTTGCTTAGGGCCTGAGCACGACGTTGTTGGCTGTCGCTCTTGTGCTAGATTTAATAAACGCACTATAAAGAGAAGGTTGGATTGTGCAAGGTTAGTCTTTGGGAAGCGGTGCAATTATAAAATGCCGTCGGATGCTCCGACGCCCGCTTCCTCGAAGAAGCGCAAGGACAAGACAGTTAAGCCTAGGCTAGAAGAACCATCTGTGCCGGACGCCGGTTCTTTAGAGGTGTCGGTGGAGCCGGTGGCTCCACCGGAGATTTCTTTGTGTTCACAGAGTGAAACTTTATTATTGCAAGATGTGGCCTCTCAGAAGGCAAGTCAGGCTGAGGGGGCTTCTCAGGTTACTATACTCCCCTCCCTTCCTAAGGTGGTTAGGCCTTCTCCTTCTGTTACTAAGGCTTCTCCCAGAGGCAGGCCAGGTTTAGCTTCAGTTGGTGTTACCCCTAGCTCTTCAGGTACTATGCCCAAGAAGCATATGCTTAAAATGGCAAAAGATTTGATTACTTTGATTAGGGGTTCTATGCCCCCTCCTGCTAAGAGACCTAGGGTGGAGCCTGAGCTGGGGGGTCTAGAGCAAGCTTCAGATGTTTCAGAGTCTTGACTGAAGACTTGCAGGAGTACTCTCCTTATTCTGATTCTGATGTGGATGATTCTACTCCTTCTGCTACTCCTCCTGAGGATTTTTCTTTTTCAGAAACTCTTCATTCCATGAGGGAGCATTTTAAGTGGGACGGTCAGGACTTCTCTGATTCCAGGAAAAGGCTTAGGGAATTTCTGTTTTTACCCCAGCATAGGCCTTTGGCTATACCTCCTGTTTTGGATGTAGTGGAGGATGTTTTTACAGAGGCTTCTCTTAATCCTGATTCTTTGCCTCCTGCTCCTGTTAAACCGGATAGGTATTACAGGGTGCCTGACGTTCACAAGTATCTTTTTAAAAGTCCTAGGGCAGACCCAGAAACTGTTAGCCAGGGGCCTAAAGGTGTTAAGGCTTCTGTTGTTAAGAATCCGGTTCCTACAGATAAGGAGGCTAGGGCCTTGGATAGATGGGGAAAGAAAGTTTATACTTCTTCCACTCTTGCTATGAGGGCTCTGAATTGCCAGTTTCACATGTTAAAATACCAAAACTATCTCCTTTCACAATTGAAGTCTACGGTTGATGCTCTGGCAGTTGGTATTGATTGTAAAGAGTTGCAAGATGTAATCCATGTTTCTGAACAGGTGGGTAAGCATTCTTTGCAATGTGGTTTTGATGCTGTACAGGCCTCGTCTAGGGTGGCTGCCACTGGGACTGTTCTTCGCAGGCACGCCTGGCTGAGGGATCAGAATTTGTCTGAACATGTTAAAACAAGGATTTTAGATGCTCCTTTACAATCTGACGTATTGTTTGGGCCTCCTGTTGAGACAGTCTTAAAGAAAATGGAAGACAAGGCTAAGTCTATGCAGACTGTTAAAGATTTTTTGCAAGTCCAGCCTCCAAAGTTTAGTAGAAATTGGCCTACTAAGGGGTGGACATATCCTTCTTATGATTCCCAGTCTAGGGGTAGATCTAGACGTGGTAAGGGCAGAGCTCAGGGCTCTTTCCGGCCTAGAACAGGGAGTTCTCCTGCACAGGCTTCGGGTGAGGGCAGGGGTCAGTCCTTTCGTAAACAGACCCAATGTCCTACCTTTTCAGCTGCCAGAGCCTGCTCGTCTGGCAGCACCTTTGGGAGGAAGGTTGGCACTCTTCAAAGGAAATTGGAATTTAATTACCCAGGACAAATGGGTATTGGATATCATACACCACGGCTACAGGTTTTATTTCCATACCTTGCCTCCTTTCAAAGGCATGCCAGACGTTCCTCCTCAACAAAGAATAGAGGCTCACAGACAGGTTTCTCTGTTGCTCCAACTAGGGGCCATACAGCCGGTCCCTCTGCCAGAAGTGGGCCTAGGATTTTATTCTCGCCTGTTCCTAGTACCAAAGAAGGGGAACACGTGGAGACCAATTTTGGATTTATCTATCCTCAACACTTATCTGGACATTCCCAAGTTCAAAATGTTGACGTTGCAGCAGCTTTTACCTCTGCTGGGCAAAGATCATTGGATGGTAACTTTGGATCTCAAGGAGGCTTACCTTCATGTTCCTATCAGACTCAGTTGCAGAAAGTATCTGCGTTTTCGAGCTGGGACTTCTCACTATCAGTTCTCTGCATTGCCCTTTGGCTTATCTACTGCGCCCAGAATGTTCACGAAAGTTCTGGCTCCAGTAATAGCTTTCTTCAGACTAAAAGGGATACAGATCTATCCTTATTTGGACGATTGCCTGATTCTGGCTCAAGGAAAGGGAGAGCTTCTTCGTCATTTAGAGTATGTGATAGCAGTGCTAAGATGCCTAGGGTATTCTGTGAACGAAATAAAGTCCAGTCTAGTACCCTCTCAAGACATGTGCTTTCTGGGTGTGAGACTGAATACAGCAGCCCAGATGGCCTTTTTAACCCCGGACAAACAAAGGAGTCTATCCCTTTACTTCCGTCAACTATCTCATCAGTCCGGGCTGACTGCAAGGACAGTCCTTCAAGCCTTAGGGTTCATGGCATCTTGTATTCTGGTGCTTCCCAATGCCAAACTGCATATGAGGAAGCTACAATGGTATCTCAAAAATGTATGGACACAGCACTGCCAGGATCTGGACACTGTCATTCCAATAATACCTTGCATTCAGAAGGAATTTTTGTGGTGGGCTCAGGAATGTCACCTAAACAAGGGACTCTCTGTGACCCGGCCAGAGGCAAGTCAGATTTTAACGACAGATGCCTCAGACAAAGCTTGGGGAGCTCATCTGAATGGAAAATGGATACAAAACAAGTGGCCTGTCAGACTACAACATCTACATATCAACATGAAGGAGATGTTAGCAGTCCAGTTTGCATTAATAGCTTTCAAGGAATTCCTTCTTCCAGGACAGGTGTTGATTCTAACAGACAACACAACTGTCATGTGGTACATCAACAAGCAAGGGGGAACGCATTCTTATCCTCTATGCAGGCAAACAATGATTTTGTGGGAGACTGCTCTCAGTTTACAGCTCAATCTTCAGGCAAGGTTTCTGCCAGGAGCACAGAACTCCTTAGCAGATGTGTTGAGCAGACGAATTATGGATCCCCACGAGTGGAAATTGGATCCTCATGTATTTCAGAAATTGACAGTGTCATGGGGAACTCCAGACATAGATCTGTTCGCTTCTCCACTAAACCATCAGCTGCCAAAGTTTTGCACAAAAAGGTTTCATCTCACAGCTTGGAAAGTGGATGCTCTTTCTTTCAATTGGAGCAATCTTCATGTGTATGCCTTTCCACCTCTGCCTCTCCTCCCAAAGGTACTTCTGAAGGTCAGACAGGACAAGCCAAGGATGATTTTAATAGCTCCAGATTGGCCTCGACAGCACTGGTACCCATTACTGAGAAGTCTAGTCCGGAAGCCTCCATGGCCTTTGCCATCGGTTCCACACCTGTTGTCACAGGAAGACGGCCATTTGCTCAATGTCAAACTTCACTCTCTTCACCTGACAGCCTGGCATATTCTGTTTTGAACCATAAAGGGTCTCAACTTCCACAACAAGTTTTGAATGTGATTTTGGAAGCTAGACGGCCTAGTACAAGGAAAGTGTACGCGGATAAATGGAAGAGATTTTTCTTTTGGAGTACAGCAAAGGATTTTGATGTTTCTGAGCCTAATTTAAGTGTGGCTCTTCAATATCTTACTGAGTTACTGGACAAAGGTTTGTCCTTCTCTTCTATTAAAGTTCATGCTGCAGCAATTTCAGCTCACTATGACTGTGACCCGCCATTGTTTTCTCATCCTTTGTTCAAGCAATTTCTTAGAGGGGCAAAGAATATCAGACCCCCACGAAGAGCTCCTACTCCTGCTTGGGATCTCAATTTTGTGTTGGAGAAACTCACTCTACAACCTTTTGAGCCTGCAGCTACTGCTGAGTTGAAATATTTATCATGGAAGACTGCTTTTTTATTGGCCATTACCTCTGCAAGAAGGGTTTCTGAATTGCTGGCCCTTATGGCAGTTGAGCCTTTCTTGATTTTCCATAAGGCTAGAGTATCATTACGTACTAATCCTTCCTTTATGCCTAAGGTGGTTTCTAGTGTGGCTTTAAACCAGACTATTCATTTACCTACTTTTTATGCAAATCCCCAAAATAAAGGGGAGAAGATTTTGCACACTTTGGATGTACACAGGCAGTTGCGTTATTATTTGGGCAGAACTAAAGGGTTCAGGCAGTCTCAACAGTTGTTTGTTTCTTTTGCTTTGAGTTCTCAGGGCAAGCCTGTGTCAAAACAAACTATTTCTAAGTGGATTGGGTTTTGCATTGCTTTCTGTTATTCCCATCATGGCAAGGAGGTTCCAGCTGGGATTAGGCCTCATTCCACTAGGGCTACTGCCACTTCCACAGCTTTTTTGAGGGGAGTGGCAACCAAGGATATTTTAGAGGCAGCTACTTGGAGTTCTGTGCATACCTTCTCTAGGCATTATCACCTGCCACTTTACTCTAAGTCCAGGGCTGGTTTTGCCACTGCTGTTTTGCAGGGCATTTTGGCAGCTCCTGCTTCCTTATAGTTAGCCATCCTCCCTTATCTCTGCTTTGGGATTCTACCCAAGTGTTAGGACTGCAGCAATGTGAGATGAAGAACATAGTACAGTTTTGTACCTACCATAAATGTAGATGTTCGAAGATCCACATTGCTGCAGTCCAATTTTCCCTCCCTCCTTCCCCTCTGTACTTGGAGGTGTTTGTGTGGGTTGGGTTGTACATATTGTGTGTATTATATCTATTGTACATATAGTTAGTGCAAGGGTGGTTGGTTATTTGTTTGCTGTCTTTTGGTTTTGACCTTTCTTTTTAAGGTCTTCTGACATCTGGGGCAAGAAAAGACTGAGGATATGACGCCGGTCATGCGCATTTATACCATGACGTCCTGACGTCAGTTAAATGCGCCCTGACCGACGTCAGCCTTATACTTTGATATTCGGGCCGACCGTGGACAGCGGACTACCCAAGTGTTAGGACTGCAGCAATGTGGATCTTCGAACATCTACATTTATGGTAGGTACAAAACTGTACTTTATTGCTATATAATTTACATTAACTGATGTCTTAATGAACAAGTATTTAAACTTTTCTGAGAGTTATTACCTGATTTAAATAGAAAATGAATTACAATAAAAAAATAATGCTCACACAAGGAAAGATGAAGGGGCATTGAACCAGTGGTCAGGTATCTTTTAGCTTTTTTGGACTCTATGAATTCTCTCTTGTAAGGATTCCCTTGGCTCTATGACATCACACTGGAAATCTGAAAGTCAGTCATCTGCTTTGGAGATGGTGAAGTTCTGATATGTTGCTGGTAAGTGGATAATCTTTAAACTGGTACCTTGGAGATTCTGAAAGTTCATTGATACTTTACTGTAGATTTTTTCTGAAGTAATGTCTTGAAGGAATACTGCAGCTCTGTAAAATACATCTAGTGTGTTTGCTGATGAACAACTGTAGATTTTCAAGGTTGCCATGGCATTTTGGGACTCACTTTAACTGTAAATATTGCCTCCCAATCCAAGGTGGTTCACCACTGTATGAAATACAGGATACAGAAAATGCCAGAAATAACCACTATGAATGTATTTATCTTTAATTGCCCAGAACCGTACTGAACAAGTGTCAAACGTGTCAGTCTTTTCTTTATGTGCCAACTCTTCTAGCACTTTCAGAATATAAATCTGTACATCCTTAAGTCTGATAATGGTAGTTTATTAAGTAGTAGCAGCATTCAGTGGAAGTAGATGTCAACAATATCCAAATCAAATCTTACTGTGTCAAGTAACAGTGCTGATCAACTGAAATAGACTGAATAATAATGTCCATAGCTTCTGCACTCATTGTAGTGTCTATAGCTTCTTTACATATAATTATTCCTTCCCTCCTAAATGGTAGGCTGCCTTGTTTTCTGTAGTTTCTAGAATGCTGGACATTTAACCTGACTTCTGCACTCAGTCTTTTGATTGTCTGTACTGACCTCCTGTGGACTGCACTGCAATGATTTTCTGTGTATTAGTCTGAATTAACTTACTGACTGAAGTATCTCTCCTAATAATAGCAAACCCTGTAAATTTCCTACAAGTTTTATACACTTCTTTAACCTAGGATCCCAAGCCTTGTACCATCATAAATAGATCTGTTTGTGCTCAACGTACTGCACATTCTGTTAGCAAATTTTATCTTTATCAGTATTTTAGACTGAAGATTATTTCTCTCAGCTCATTTGCATCATTCACCAAAACATTCCTTTCTATTGAAACTGCATATAAAATTTAAGTTATAAATTGAATATAGTTATAAAGTGAAGATATGCACCTGCTTTCATATGGCTGCATTTCTAGGCATATACAAAGAGAATACCATATTTATGTCTAACTACACTTAAGTGAAACCTGACCTTACAGGAGACAAGCTAATACTAGGGCAATAAAAACCCAGACTATTGTTTATTTCAAGGTTCAGAGTTAATATTTTCTGAAAGTATGCAAGCTGTTCTCACACCTGGGATGGAAATAAAGATAAAAAAGAACAGACATCAATTAATGTAAGTAGAAGCACAAACAATAACATATGTCTTAGCATGGATAACCTCAATAAGGCTTGTGTTCACAGCTGAGACAAATGTTCCTATTAGCAGAGTTAAACTTAGTATTTGAATACTGACATAGTTGTGTTTATTTATATTAAGTTAAAAAATATGGGAGTGTACCGGGATTGTGTTTTTTTTTCTATGAGGGTTTTAACTAAAACAAAAAGTCTTGTAAAATGTGACATAGGTTCCAATGTTGATGAAAAGAAAAAAATGTATAAAGGATTAACCCGCTAAACATTAGTGGATGCATTTATCCAAAAGCTGAAAACAGACATTCAGAAATCTGCCATAATGACTTCTTACCATAATGGTGACACTTTCCATATTATCCTGGAATGTGAATGGTCTCACGGGTATAGAAAAAGGAAAGAAATACAGGGTGCAAATAGCAATGCTACAGGAGACACATTTGGAAAGAACTGGGCATGTGAATTTTATATAGAAAGAATTTCAGGATGGATATTCAGCAGAATATGTGGGACAAAGGAAAACAGGTATAGTTATATTAATTGCTAGAGAAGCTCCAATGGTGATAGAAGAGGAAAAAAGATAATAATGGCAGATTTGTAGTAGTAAGATGCTACTGGCAATGGATAAGGATTATGTTGACATGTATTTATATTCCACCTAAAACAGCTATTATGGAGCTTAAAAATCTTGGGAGAAATAATCAGCTTTCAGCAGAGAGTATTACTTATAGGTGGGGACTGGAATCTGATTTTCAACAATGAGGATGTATTTGTGGTACCTAGAAGGGGAAAATATAAAAAAGGGTGTAGATTTCTGAAGAAATTTATGAAAATATTTGTTTTGAAAGATGTGAATTCAGTAGTAGGAATTTAGAGACAGAACTGACATATTATTCCCCACGAAACAAAAACTGGGCTAGACTAGACAGAAATTATATTTCACAGGAACATGTGCATTTAATTGAGAACTTTGACACACGTCCAAAATATATTTCAGATAATGTGCCAAAAATAACTAAGATAAAAATGTAGGGTAATGAAGTAAAGATGAGACACTGGCACCTTTCAACCTACCTGCTAAAAGGGAGAAATTTAAGGAATAAGTAGTGGAAATTATTAGGTAGCTAATAGAAAAGATAGAAAGTATTCCAGAAATTATAGCTAGTAAGTGGGATAAAATGAAAGTGGAGTTTAAAAATAGGGTAGAAATAAACGAAAAAAGAGATTTGGTTAAGAAGTAGCAAAAATTATTTAGAGGAGCTGACAAAGGTTAAAGTATTACATAATAAGGGGAATCTCACAGAACAAGAAGAGGCACAACTGCAGACTGCTAAACAGAAAATAAGGGAGTACTTGGATAATATGTATGAGTTTAGAAAGACTTCTTTTAAGCAAGTGTTTTTGATAATAAATCCAGAGCACAAAAACTTTTGGCACAATAATTTAGGTAAGAGGAAGCAGAAAGGGTTGTTGCCAAACTCAGGAAGGTTATAACAAGAAAAATAACCAGAGATTCTGTGGCAGTATTAGAGATAGTTTGGAAATTTTGTGAAAATTTGTTTAAAGCACAGAAGTAGGGAAATCAATAAATAACATGAATGGAAATATTTATGGAAGACTTAAACATGCCAAGCTTAAAGGTAGATGAAGCTCAACAATTAACAGTTAACACAGGAGGAGATGAGATAAAAGTGGTCATGTCCTATAGGGTTGCCACCTGCTGTTGTGGCAAAAACTGGACCAAGGTCACACTCCTAGTACTCCATTACCCTGCTCATCTCCTCCTCTCTCCCTTCCCACTTTCTGCCCATTTTCTGACATCATCATTATCATGTCAGATAAGGAGGAAAGCCTTCTTTAACTCTGTTTCATATGCTTTTTCCTGCCGATTTACTATGCTTTACTGCAAAAAAAAAACAGTAATTCTGGAGATTTAATAAACTCTGATAGTCTGTTTCTTTTTTAAACTGAATACTGGAGTTTGTGCAGTGCTTTCTGTACTACATGACAATTGGTTTGATTTCCAGATAGTCCGGAAAAAAATGGATATGTGGCAACACTATATAACCAATCTGTGGGAAAGTCTCCAGGAATAGATGGCATTCCAGTGTAAGTTTGGAAGCTAGTAGGGAAAAAAAGGATAAATATCTGGAAGGGTTTGTTTAACAGTATTTTAAAAGGAGAGAAGATACCAACCACCAACATCCCTGGGAAAAAAAAAAGCTGTGATGGTTGCAATACCTAAAGACGGTAAAAACCCATCAGATCCAGCTTCATAGGGTCCCTGTTAGATGAACGAAAGATCAAGATCTTGAACGGCTTAAAAGTCGAAAATGCCATTCTTCAAGATCGCTATTGTGAGATCCCGGTACAGTGAAGATTGGAAAATGTGCCCTTTCCTCACTGTAGTGCGATCTCGGAGTTGGCATATACAATTAGCGAGGGTGTGTGTGTGGAGGGCACAGCCCCCCACAATAATTTCGAATAATGGCATTTTTGACTTTTCAGCCATTCGAGATCTTTTTTTTTTGTTCATATAATAGGGACCCACTTCATATAGGCCCATTTCAATTTTAAATCATGATTATAAATGTTTATGTCTATAATGGCAAAAAGAATGGCAAAGGTGATGCCAGAATTGATAGATATGGTTTATAGTGGTGTTGTGCAGGAAAGGCAAACATTTAGCAACATTAACAGAACAATAAGATCCTGATGGAAGCAGAATGTAAGAAAATACTGCTGTTGTTCGTGGGTCGTCATGCAGAGAAAGCATTCGACAAAGTCAGCTGGGATTTTTTGAGTAGGGCAATGGAAGTATTTGCATTTTTTGACATAATAATAAGGTTAATTAGAAGGATATAAGAGGGATTAGAGGCAAAAATCAAAATGGGAGGGTTCCTCTCTGATAATTTGTGTCTTAACAGAGGAACCAGGCAGGAGTATCCTTTTTCCCCTTTGTTATTTGCATTATATTTAGGAACCATTGGCAAAGAAAATAAGGACTCAGGATATGATTGGTATGATGTTCAAAAAAGTTAGCTTTATTTGTAGATGATATTATTTTGTACCTGATGGAACCAGAAAAGGACATCTCAGTGTTGTGAAACATTCTGAGATAGTTCTGGGTTTTTTTCAGAATATGAAATTAATGAAGATAAAATAAAGACTATAGCTGTAATATATGTACCCACACTTGAATTGGTTAAGAAATACCCATATTTATGAGGACATGATAAAATAAAGTATTTAGGAGTATGGATTAAAAAGGATTCTGGGATGACAATTAAGGATATGTGGGAAGAGACTAAATAAAAGATAATACAAAAACTAAGAAAATGGAACCTCTTACGTATGGATATGGATAGCAAGATAAAAGCAGCGAAAAAAAATGTCCCTTTAGTTTGATATACATCAGGCATATTTTTATCAGTTAGAGAAGAAGTTGTAGATGTTAATTGTACGATCAGGTTTCATTTAAATGGAGTTTGTTAGACATAAATACAGTATTCTCATTGCATAAGTCTAGAAATCAGCCATGTTAAAGCAGCCCGATACATTTTACATTTTACATGTAGTTTTAGTGAATGTTTCAGTGAAGGATACAAATAAAATAACCATCAGTCAAGAAAACTGTTAAGAGTAAAATGTGCTAACAGAATGTGCAGTACATTGAGTAAAGACAGATCTTGTTTAGCTGGTACAAGACTTGGGAAACAAGATTAAAGAGATGTGTAGAACTTGTGGAAAATTTACAAGGTTTTGGTATTATTTATGAGAAATACTTCAGACACAAAAATCAGTTAGTTCAGACTGATAAGCAGAAAGTCACTGCAGTGCAGTCCTTAAAAGTTCAGTACAGACACTTGAGAGTGAGTGCAGAAGTCTGGTCAAATATCTAGCTTTTTAGAATGTTAATTATGTCATTTTGGAGGAAAGGAATAATTCCGAGTACAGAATTTTTGGACAGTATAATGAGTGCAGAAGCAACAAGCATTATAATTCAGTCTATTTCAGTTTACCAGCACTGTTATTTGAGACAGTAAGATTTGATTTGGATATTGTTGACATATATAACTGCACTGTATTTTGCTACTACATAGTGCCTGCTCAGCACAGTTCTGGGTAATAAAAAGATAAAGACACTCAATCCAATTTCTTCTAATTATTTCCAGCTTATTTAGAGTATTCTACAGTGCTTTAGTAACTAATAAAGAGATGAACTTTTCTGGGAGGGGAAGAGGGCAAGAGTCAAGTGGAATAAGTTGATTTTCCCAACAAAGCAAGGAGGTTTATGATTACCTGATTTGAATGGATATTTTAGAACTGCACAGTTAAGACTTTTATATAAAACACAAGCAGAAAATTATAATTCAATGTGGAAAGAAATGATGATGAAGCAGAGGGTAACTAAAGAAGTAAGGAAAGAGTGGGATTTGGATGCAAATCCTTAAGAATAACAAAAGTCATACAGAAAAAGTCAGCAAGCAAAGTAAAGAGTAGTGCTGAAACTGAATTCATCCTCAGGTCCTGGTGAGTACCTTCACAAGGTGGACCCTGTTTTCACAAAATCTCACCAAGGTGACACTGATATATAGACTATATTTATATAGCATATGTCATGGACAGACGTAGGTAAAAAATTAAGAGATAGCTGGGTGCACAAGACCCAGGATATAAAAGTGCCCAATCCTGGTAGGCGCACTGATGCCAGGACTAGAAAAAATGATATACATATTTTCCAATTATATATATACAAGTCAAAATATATGTAAAAAATATATGTATATATACATATTTTCATATATATATACACATATATTTTTTATCATATATGTTATCTATACTAAGTTCATAGTGAACTACAATGAATATATGAATTTAGTAATGTTTAGAATGAATTTATTAATATGGCATACAGGAAATGTCATCTTTTTATGCATATTTAACCATGGTCTTTGTATGGAGCACCACTGGTCTGAAGAAGCCCATAAGGGTGAAAGCGCTTGCCAGTTTTTATATATCTTTGAATTAAATTTCTTACATCCATTGGACTGCCTTCCTGTTGATTTATTTCAGCAATACTCATATATGTGGAGGAACCTCATTGGCCCTGGTGTGCTCTTGAGCTCCGTTTGTGTGCTTAAGAGAAGAGTTGCTTGATTTAGTAGACATAGATAGATATATTAAGATCAATGAAAGAAATAGACTGCAGAAGGTCAATAAAACCCCAAAAGTCAGAAGTCTGATAAAACAAATGAATGTAGTAATTAGGACCGTCCATAGAGATCCATGTGCTATAACAGAAGTAAACAAGATATATTACTGTGCTGCTAAATTAATAACTGATAAAGTTCTACCACAAGACCACAGGGTAGTGAGGGAAAGGAATTTCAACAGTGCAAACCACCTTGCAATTTAGGAATGATAAAGGACAGATTATTATCCCAGGGATAAAAATTCAAAGGGGGAATATTGTAGGGTGAATCTCTGTCACCGTTGCTATTCTGCCTTGTTATTAAATCATTAAGCTGTTTACTTAACAACTTAGGCCATGGCTACAATTTGGCTCCTAGAAAACAACAAAGTGTAAACCCTTCTCATCTTCTCTTTGTTGATGATTTAAAACTGCATAGCTCATCAGATGAGGAACTGAAAGCACAGCTGCAGGTTGTCAAAACTTTTTCAGATGATATAAGAATGTGCAAAAGCAACCTTTAAAGCAGGAAAACTGCAGCATGAGGAAAACATCAGTTTGGGACAAGAATGTGATATAAAAGAACATGAGCAAGAGGAAATGTATAAATATTTGGGGATTGATGAAGGATCAACAATAAAACATGAACAAATGTGAATAAAACTTAGTAAGGAATACTTTAGAAGACTTAAATTAATTCTGAAAACAGCGCTGACATCTATTTGTTTTTATTTATTTATTTTATTTTACATTTTGTTTACCGAGATAATCCATTGGGCCAAGAAGAGCCTGTTTTCAATGGAGTCCTGGGGAGAAAAGCCCCACCAACAACAATATAGTATGAAGACAATGCATTTACATTTATCTAACACTATTGAAGAACGATGGTATTACATAATATTATAAAAATCTACGATTGCAGCGGAAATTCAGTTAAAAAAGTAAAAGGTAAAATTACACATAAACACACACACACACATACAAATTGGTCAATTAAAATAAGAAAAATCCAATGGTGCATATTGCTGTTAAATTTGTTAGAATGTGAAATAACACAGGATTGACATTATAGTTTTACATGAAATCTTAGCAGAGTTAAAGTAGGATAGGGGGATAGGAGGTGTTTATTGTTGAATGTAAGAAGGGTGGGACAATAAGAAGAAAGAGCAAGAGTAGGAGTAAATGAGAAAAATGAAGATGGTAGCCAGAGAAGCTCAGTACGATGAAGAGAAGAGAGAAGTAAAGGAGTGTGAGAAATGGGGAAAAAAGAGGTGAGTCATGTGAGATGAGAGCAGGAAAATTCCCAGAGGGCTTTGAGATGGGAATGAATCAGGGTCTCAAAGGTAGCGTGGTTGTCTGTAGTACGAATAAGAGGTAGCAGAGAGTTCCAGAGGTGAGCTGGGGAAAAGGATAGTAGGTGTTTGCCTGGAGGATGAGCAGGCTTGTGCAGTTCAAGCAAATTCTGGTTATTGGATCTTAGAAGTCTGTTGGGTAGGTGCATGTTGAAGGAGGAGGAGGCAAGGGAGGGGCATATGGAGGGATTAAAGATGAGTTTATGGTTATAAGTAAGTTGAATATAGGTAAGACGGTTGGGAAGTTCGAGCAATTTAGTCTGTGAGGAGCATTGCAGTGGTGGGAGGAGGATTTATAGCTGGTAGAAAACTTAGAAATTTTGTTATAACAGGAGGATAGCTTAGTTTTTAGAGAAGATTGATGGTTGGTAAGAAGTGGGGCACAATATAGGAGAGAAGGAATGAGAAAGGTGATGGAGAGTGCAGGTTTAGTAGTGGGAGTCATATAGTGGTAATGGCGGTAGAGCATGCCTAGTTTCTGGTGGGTTTTCTTTATATTAGTTAGTAGGTGGGTATCGAATTTTAACTGTTCATCAGTAAGGACTCCTAGAAGCTTTGCATGGGAAGCTACTTCGAGAGAGGTATTGTTTTGGTTAGTAATGGAGAATGAGTTCTTGTCTATAATGGTACTTTTTGAAGGGGAAAATAACATAATTTTAGTTTTTGATGCGTTGAGTGATTTCTATCATCCAACGTTCAGTATAAGAGAAAGCATCTTGATTTACTTTTAAGAGAGTGGAGGTGGAAGTGGCGGAGCAGATGATTGTAGAATCATCTGCATATTGAATCAGTTTAGCACTAGGAATGTTCTGGTGGAAGTCATTTATGAAAATGTGAACAGCAGGGGACCCAATATGGAACCCTGGGTATGCCTGTAGGTATATTAAGGAAGGAGGGGGTGGCTTTTTTCCATTTGACAGCTTGTTGTCTGTCAGAGAGGTAACTAGAAAACCAGTTGACAGAAGAGTGGGATAGGTTTAGATTAGAGGTTATGGGAGATAGTGCCAAAGGCCTTGGATAAATCCAGAAGCAGGGCAGACACTAGACAGCCGGAATCCTGGGCTTTGTTGACAGTTTTGAGGAAGGAGAGGAGAGTGGTTGTGGTACTGTGGCTAGCTCTAAAACCATGTTGTGTGGGGGTAAGTAGGTGGTTGTGTGTGAGGTAGGGTAGAAGTTGAAGGTGGATACACTTTTCTAGAACTTTTGAGATAGGGGATAAGATAGCGATTGGTCAGAAATTGTGAATGTTGTTGTTATTACCTCCTCATCTAGGAAAAAAATGCAAGCTATAACCCAGTTTGCCCTTCCTGTCCTAACTTACAGTTTTGGAGTGACTGACTGGCCCCAAAATGTGTTGGACAGATTACACAGGAAAACAAGAAAGATGATTCATGCTCACCAAATGATTTATAAAAGTCAGTGTATACCAAGATTATATATTTCCCGTTCCAAAGGAGGGATGGGCCTCCTTGAAACTAATCACATGTATAGATCTGCAATTGTGGGACTCCATACATATCTACTGACCTCACAAGACCCAAATGTAGTGAAAGTTTTGAAACATGAGGAGAATAAATCTAAGAATACTTCTCTGCTTAATTTAGCAGAAGCATACCAGTGTCAAGCAGGAATGGAAATTAACCAGAAGCAAATAAAAATCAGGCAGCAACTGAATGTGCCAAAAAAAAAAGAAAGAATACAAGGTGAAGGACCAGATGAGAAGGCAAGAAATGTGGAAAAAGCATAAATATAGTTGCAAGTATAGAAAACTTCTGGAAGAACCTAATGTTGATCAGGAACAAATGCAGGAATAGTTAAGGAGAGGCAAATCCAAACCAAGAGATGAAAGGTTAATATTGGCAGCCTAAGACAGTGAACTACGTACAGCTTACAAAGTCCATCGAACATGTGGGAGAAACAGACAAATGGAGGTTTTGTAAAACCGAAATGGAAACAGTTGCATACCTTGTTGTTGGTTGTGACATACTAATGCAGGAAGGACTGTATACTGAAAGGCATAATAATCTGGCAAGACTGTTGCACTGGGGAGTGTGCAAACATTATGGTATTGAAGTGGCTGAAAAACATTGGAAACATAAGCCACAAAGCAATCATAGAAAATGATGAAGTTTATATAACATGAGATCACCCATTTCCAACAGTTCAAAAGACAGATGCTAGAAAACCAGATAATAGTGGTCCAAGAAAAGAAGACAAAAGCAGCATTGATCATTGAAATTGCCACACCCAGTGACTACAGTGGTTTGCGTACAGAGACACACAAAGTCATAAAATATTAGGATCTGCAGGCAGAAATGTGAGCAATGTGTAAGAAAAATACCCAGACAGTTCCAATAGCAGTAGGAGCAACAATCGTATTTAAATATGTTACCAGTTCATGTAACTCCGTACGAATTGCAGAAGGAGTCATTACTGGGCACATTGTGGGTGCTGCAAAGAGCACTTTTGGCTGACATCAAAGAATGAAACAATACTAATTTCATGAACTTTAGTCGTACTTTGATTTAGGAATGAGGTCCATTCCCATCATAGTATTAGAAACCTAAATGATTTGGAGAAATAAAAGAGCAATATTTTATTCGTCAAGTATTCTTAGTGAGTTCACTATAGTACATTAAGGTAGAGTAATAGGCCTTAAAATATAGTCAGATTTGTGTTTTTATATATGCATTCAGTTTCTAGAAAAGGCCATTCAGTAGAAAGGAAAAGATAATCTTTCTGGCTACGCATGAGATGTGCAGAAATAACAGTTTCAAGGGAAAGCTACAGAATGTTCAATTCTCAAGGGAAAGATATGTGTACTTGCAATGGAATGGTAGACAAAGAATAAACAGTTAGGCACTGTGAGGCACATGCAAGACAAGGCTTGAAAACCAAGGCTAAAGAGGCATGTAAAACATTACACAGTCATCTGAGTCAGTTAAGTTAGATTTGGGACTGATATGTAAAAGATCTTTGCAGTACAGACACTTGAGCCTGAGTACAGAAGTCAGGTCAAATATCCATACTATTCAAGCAGAAAAAACTTTTTCAGTTGATATTATTCAGGAAAATCGGAATATACATGCAGAAACTTTGGATATATTGATCAGCACTGTTACTGTCATCCAGCATTCCAGAATTTCTACAGACCAATCTGATGTTGTCAGTGTTCATTTTATTCTTGACCTATGGGTTCACTTTCGATATCAGAATCATCTCAGTCATTATTACAGCTCACACAAGTAAAAAAACTCTTGAACTTCATCCTTACCGACAATCCCCTGTCCCGTTTATCTTAGATCTCATTTGCCACTTTTCCACACAGACACATTTGCCTCAGATCTCAAGCTAAGTCTATTTTATTAATATTTTATTAATATTTTCTTGATTTTTTGGGGCTTAAAATCTCTTATTCACTACCTCCTTATAACTGTGTTTATTCCTTATAGTACTCTATCCTTTGACCCCTTCCCATATACTTCTGTGGAATCTTGGCATCATTGCCGATAATTTTTTTCCCCCTCCTTTCCTGTACACTTTGGTGTAGCTGTAACTGTCATCGTTGATAGTTCCTTTTCTTCACCACCTTTTTTTCTCTTTCTATTAAAAAAAGAAGAAGAGGAGCTCTTGACGAGAGAAAAATTTAATTAATCTTAAAGGGCTTAATTCCATCAGCCTTTGGGGAAGCCAAATCTGCTGCTAAGAATAAATTTGATATTTTCCCCTTCCTCTGCTTTGTCCTTAAAAAATCAAAGAAGAGAGGCTTGTCAGTTCCATCTTCCCCTTTGGATGTGACTCACAAAAAGCAAAGATTATCAGCTCCACAATGCACCTCAGATCCGATAAAAGGTCTAGCTATGTCTTTGGTGCCAAAGAAGATTTTATTGGTATCGAAAACTGTTATTGATCCTGAAATGCTGACCAGAACTTGTACACAATATGAAAGTCAGTTTTCAACTCAGGTAAATTTATCTTTGATGCTGACTACCCTTGGCATAAACAGCTCAACTACCTGACTTGCCAAGGGTGATCTGTTCACCTTCTGTTCATCCCTTTGCTGGTGAATTGCCTGGGATCTTCTTACAGAGACCAAAATCACCTTCTCAAACCTCTGTCCACTCCATCAAAAGTCTCACTGAGTTTGATGTGGAGAGAATACAAAATAAGATTTTATTGGCAAGAGTACTTACAGGACTCCCCTCAGCTCTGATCCCTTTGGGTCTCAGAATCAATTCAATTTCTGTGCCTCTCATTAATCCTCCTCTGGCCACCTCAGATTTTAGAGCTGTCAGCTTTGAGCCTTCCGTTACTGACTGTATTGGTTCTGGAGATATCTCTCCCTTCTGAATCGATTATTTCCCTGAGTTATTTAGCCCTGTCAGATCCAGAGACCTCCTGGGGCCACATCTACCCTGTCAGTTACAGGGAGCTGGGGTTAACTCCAGTTTTTCAGAGCTATATCTGCATCTTGGAGCTTTGGCACGGTGCAGCTTGGCACCAGTTTCTGTTTCGAGGGCTGTCTTGTCAGAGCAGAGAGTGACCACGGTTCAGAGGCAATCTTTCTCGGTTCTGAGCTTCCTTCCCTCTTTGGGGGAAGGGCTAGCCTTCAAGGCAGTGGACAGGGCTTTGCCCACAGTGGTCTCTCAGTCAACCCCATCCTCCTTGGAACACATTCCATCCTCATGATCTCTTATTTGATCTGTTTCTCCACTGGTGCAGTGAGTACCTAATCTGTAGGACTCACAGATTCATGTTCTTTCCTCTTCTGATACCTCCCCAGACCATCTCCCTGAGGAGGTTCCTCAGAAGAGAAAGTGCAAGAGGAAGCACTTAGATTCCCCCCAGGAATCGGTCACAGAGGACACTGACTTTGATGAAGGGGAAAGGTCCCCAAGGTCCCCCCCCGATGATGTCTCCTTTGGAGACATCCTAGAAATTTTAAAGCAGAGAGGTGACTTAAAGTCCCAAAATCTTTCCTTGGAGGAGTTGGTATGCATGAGGGCTTTTGGTACTCATCCTTCTACCTCTTGGGAGACTCCACCTGCTGATGAGCTCAACTCATCCAGTTGCTCTTGCAGGTGAAGGTGCCAGATACCATTGAACCTATTCCTAAGAGACCAGACAAAATTTTATCTGCTCCCAAGGACAAACAATTCTCGGCTAAAGGTCTACCGATATATGCCATGGTCGTGGCCACCGCCACTAAAAAGGAACTGGCTGATGAAAGTTTCTCTATCCATCCTCCCAATAGAGAGTCCCATACGATGGATAGGTTTGGAAAGCGAGTTTATGCTTCATTGACCTTCACCCTAAGGTCTTTGAATTTCCTGGCACATTTTACAAGACTCCAGAGGGATCTGATCAAGGAGTTGTCAGATACTCTCACAGGAGATGTTACTGAGGGAGTCCACGACAATGTTGATTCCCAGTTGGCCACCTTGGAATCTCAGTCTAATTTGTCCATGAGGCTCATTGTGCATGCATTCAAAGGGACTACCTGATTGGCAGGTTCCAGCATAGCCATATGGAGACACTCCTGGATGGGCCTTTGTAACTTTGCAGAACCATTTAAGTCTTCATTTGTCAATGCTGCCTTTGATGGATCATCTCTTTTTGTCCCAAAAGCTAAACAGACTTTATCCAAATGTGAAAAAGATGGTAAGACCATTTCTGCAGTGGGCGTACATTGTTCCACTCCCAAGAGAAACTTTTTCAGGAATCAGAGGGGTGGTGGAAAAATGTGGTACAGGAAATCCCCGGTGCCTTTCCAGGACTCATGTGATGCTAGTTTTCCCAGGGGTAGAGGGAGGGACTATAATGGAAAATGCCATCCACACAGCAGAGGTAGTTCACAGAATCTGGGCTTTAGGGACTCCTTTCCAGATAAGCCCTTTCAGTGTTCCTGAAGGGGAAACCCGATTGTCTTCCTCTGGAGGCAGTCAGGGGACACTTATCCTTGCACCAAAATGCTTGGCAAAATATTACAACAGATTCTTGGGTGCAACGGATCATATCCAGAGGTTATACCATACCCTTTTCCAGTCTTCCCCCCACTTGCAAGAAAATCCCCGATGTTCTACCCAATCAGAGGGAGCTAGAAGCTCTGAAAATTCAAAAACCGCTAGACAAAAGAGTTATCCAAGAAGTCCCACCAGACCAGAGAGGATCCAGAATTTACTCAAGATTAGTTTTAGTGCCAAAAAGACAAGGGACTGGAGACCAATTTTGGATGTTGGTGTGCTGAACAAATCTGTTTGCCAAATGAAATTCTGGATAGTCACTGTATAGTCCATTCTCCCTTTTTTGGGAAAGGATGATTTTATGTGCTCAATAGATCTTTAGGATTCATATTACCACATAAAAATGGACAAATGCTCCAGAAGATTCCTTCGCATCTGGCTGAGAGCAAGTCATTACCAATTCAGAGCACTGCCCTTTGGCCTCATCACAGCCCCCAGGGTGCTCATCAAATGTATCGCAGTAGTAACAGCTCACTTAAGACTGCAGAGATTCCAGGTGTTTCTGTACTTGGACGATTGGCTCATTATCACTCTGACCAGGCATAGATTGATAAAGGCAAGGAATTACATTCTCAAGACCTGTGCATACCTAGGAATAACAGTAAGTCACGAAAAATCACAGCTGACTCCAACTCAGACCTAAGAGTTTATAGGGGCAGTATTGAATATGAATTCAATCATGGAATCCCTTCCTCCAGCCAGACTTCAAAGAATTATTAACCATGTTCAGAAGATAATCCACAAAAACAAAGTACCCACTCGACTAATTTTGCAGGCCCTAGGGTCAATGGCAGCAACAATAACTCTAGGTCCCCTAGCCAGATTTCATATGAGAATTATACAATAGCTACTGGCATCTCAATGGTCCTTGCTATACCAACCCATGTCAGATGAGATTCTAATTACCGATCTTTGCAGGAAGGATCAAACCTGGTGGATTCATTCCAAACAAATTCTCCTGGGCTGCCCCTTCATCCTCCCAGAGCCCAAGGCCATAGTGACCACAGATGCCTCCCAGATGGGATGGGGGACATTATCTAAAGTAAATTATTCTTGAACTGGGATACAGGATCTGAACTGCCTAGACATAGTAAGGCCTTGCTAAGTTTATCTCTAGTGGCTGCCAAAAAAGCAATTACTAGAAAATGGAAGTCAAAGTTTAAACCAAATATACTTGAAGTAGTGAATATTGTATAAGAGATAAAAGAAATGGAAGTGGAATCTTTAGAAAAGCATAGGAAATAAACATAGAAAAAAATGGAAATTGTGGGAACAATACATGCAGAAAAAATAAAAATATTTTGTAGGATGAATGAGGTTTAAGAGAAGGTAGAAACTGAGCAATGTATCTAATATTGCTTTCATTATAAGGTATAAAACAAAATATGTGATATATAATGTTTGTAAATGTGAACTTGTTAATATAGTTTGATTACTTTTATATAAATATGTTTGCCTATGTCATAAGTGTTAATTCATTTTTCTATCATATGACTAAGCTGCACTTGACTGAAAATCAAATGTGTGAAAGAATTTGACTGAAACCCATAAGACCGAAAAGCAATTTACTGAAAACTCATTTGACTGAAAACCCAGATTACTGAAACCCATTTCATTGAATCACAAATCACTGAAAATATCAACATAAGAAAATCCAGCATAAAATAATGTTTTCACAGGGGGAAAGCCCCCCTGCACCCCCCAACACCCCCCTTAATTCTATGTACTGACTCCATAGTCACACAACCATATGATAAAAGAAAAAAACATCATACGCAGTAAATCAGTGTTGGAGCACAAACATCTATAAATTTGGGGTTGCAACATGACAGACATTGCCAATCCACACATAACCATCTAGACTAAATTCCCTAGCAAATCGTATTCTCAGAAATATCACCATCACATACCACCTACACCTCTACACTTTTCTATCATTTGTGATTCAGTGAAATGGGTTTCGGTCAGCTGGATTTTCAGTCAGTTTTCTTTTTATTCAAATGGGTTTTCAGTCAATTGCTTTTCAGTCACTAGGATTTTTCAGTCAATTGCTTTTCAATCAAATTCTTTCAAACATTTGATTTTCAGTCAAGTGCAGTTCAATTAAATGATAGTAAACTGATAATTCAATAAAGGTGTTAAAAAAGAAACACACACAAAACAAACAGGATGCATGATTAATATAGTCTCTACTGTGAATCAGGACAAGACTTACATTGAACCACAAGATCTGAGTAGAGATATTAAATGGGAGTATAATTAGCTACTGGTTACAAACGAGGAAGTAGTCTCAGTTATAAACAAATGTTAAGCTATTTTCATAGTTAGATTTAAAGCATGGATTCTGATAGGCAACGTAGATGAGGAGTGCTCTAAGTTATGCACATTTAATTCACCTCTAGGAAAATATATATGAGGTATTTCTGAGATTTCTATTTGCACAATTAACTGAAGGCTTAGTATGTGTCCTAAATATAATTAATCTACTAGTGCAGAGGTCAGATGAAGGGGAACACAATGTGAGACTGATAGATGTACTAGGTAGACTGAGAAAATGCTCTGTTAAATTAATTAAAAGCAACTGCAAAATAAGAGCAACAAATCTGAAATGCATATGTTATTCTAACACCAGAAAGAGTGAAGCCAGATTCAGAGAAAGTCAAAAGATAGACATGCATGAGATATATAAGACTGATGCAGTATATTGCAAAGTTTAGACCTAACATGATTGTGATACAAGTAGAGACCAGTCAGAATAGTATGGGAGCTGTGATCTCACAAAAATAGATCAATTGTCTATGAAGGAGAGTGTAGCAGCTTCACAGAAAATATATACTTTAATGAGCAAGCAGCTATTAGCAATGGTATATGGATGAGAGAAAATCCATTAATATATTATGGCAAAGAAGTACAATTAAAAATAAAACATAAACACATGTAAAGCATATTCAAAATAAAACATTATAAATGGCATATTCAAGCCTGCCAAACATATTCCTTAATCTAGAGAAATGCTGCCTGAAAGTAAGAGGAAAAAAAAACAGATCAGGCAAAAGAACTACATATAACATATACAGTAAGTAAAATATACTTATCAAAGAAGAATGAAAACTAGTTAGAAGAAAGTTAGATTATTTTGTTAATGCCACAGTTTCCTGTAAAGAAGAATAATTTAAATAATTTCAGAGATGTACTGTCACCTATTAAAAGAAATTTCAATGAAAGCTAGCCAAAACATAAATCATCACTCAGAAAAAAAACAGTTGTGTCCAATACATTTTTAGAGCTGATATTTTTATTGTGTCTAAGCAATTAAGCAGAAACATGCTTGAAAGGCTATTCAAGTCACATCTTTGAACAATGACCTGGAATGAAAGAGTTAAGAGACATTATGCATATGTTCTGGGAATGTCAGTACAAAATAAAGAAAGTGGTACAAAATTGCGCTAATGTGCCCAGTATGACAATGACAACAATCAATAATAAGAGATGTTACAAAAAGTAATCAGAGATGTTACCTTTCACAATACCAAGAAGACTACAGAACAGAGTAGGTAGAGATTGAATCCAGTTTAACTCATTAATGCCTACCAGCAGTCAGTTATGAAGGTGTTACATTATTGACTACCAAAAAGCTGGACAACAATTGCCTGGAGCTGAGAGTAAAAAGAAAATTAAATGTCAGAAAATATTTTTAACTGAACAAAAAAAAAAATCTGTTTTTGTCCTTTCTGTCCAGCTGAAGTAATTTCCTCACATTTAAATGTGTTTAATCATGGGACTGAATACTGTGCACTCTGCTTTTAAAGTGCCATTGGATTGAATGGGGCAAAGCAGTCCACCCATGTATTAATGCAGACTTGATTAGCATCATAGCACAACCAGTGCTGTGAATTTTAATGAGTTGAGACATGGTATATAATTTGAATAGACTATTATTCCAGCTCCTCTGTAGTTTAAGATCAACAGATACCACAAGTGACAGTGTGATAACTACATTACAGTCTAGCTTCTCAATATAAGATAAACCAGCCTGCCAAATATTAATGGGTGCATGTATCACAAAAGCTGGAAATGGGCATTTAAAAAAATGCCATATATAATAGGTGTGAATAATGACTTCTTACCATAATGGTAACATTTTCCATATTATCTTGGAATGTGACTGGTTTCACAGGTATAGATAAAAAGGAAGAATATTTAATTATATTAAGAAAAGGTGAGTGCAGGTAGCAATGCTACAAGAGACATATTTGGAAAGAACAAGCAAGTGAATTAATGAAAGGATTTCAGAATAGATACTCTACAGAATAGCAGGAACAGATAAAACAGGAGTGCTTATATTAATTGCTAGAAGAGCTCCACTAGTAATCAAAGAGGAAAAAGATAATACTGGCAGATTTGCAGTAGTAAGGGGCTACGGGCAAGGGATGAGGATTATGCTGGCATGTATCTCTATTCCCCTTAAAACTGCTATTTTGGAACATTAAAAATGGGAAACAATCAGCTTTCTGCAGGGACTGGAATTTGATTTGCAATATTGAGGATGTATCTGGGAGGCCTAGAATGGAAAATATAACAAAAGAGTCTAGATTTCTTAAGAAAATATTTGGTATTAAAGACACAACTTCAGTAGCAGGAATTCTAAGAAAAATTACATGCTATTCCACAAGGTACAATAAGTGGAGTAGACTTAGAAATCATATTTTACAGGAACATGTCCATTTAATTGAGAGCTTTGATACACATCCAATGACTATTTCAGATCAGGCTCCAATAATTGTTAAGACAAAAATGCAGGGCAATAAAGTAAAAATGAGAAACTTGTGCTTCCCCACTTATCTGTTAAAAACAGAGGAATTTAAGGAAATGGTAGTGGAAATTATTTGAGAGTTATTAGGGAAGATAGAAAGTATTCCAGGAGTTATATCTAGTATGAAAGTGGAATTTAAAATAGGGTACAAATAAAAGAAGAAGAGACCTGGTTAAGAATAATAATAATTATTTAGGGGGCTGGCAAATGTTTAAGTATTACAAAATAAGAGGAATCCAAGAACAAAAATAGGCGTAAGAGAAAATAAGGGATTACCTAGATAATACACATGAATTTAGAAAGATTTCTGTTAAGCAACTCTTTTTTGATAATGCCAGAGAACAAAACATTTGGCACAATCACTTCAGCAACAGAAAGTAAAAAGGGTTGTGGCCAAACTTAAGAAGCCTATAACATGAAAAATAACCAGAGATCTTATAGAAATATTAGAGATATTTTAGACATTATATACAAAACTGTATAAAGCAGAGCAGTATGGAAATCAAGAAAAAGCACAAATGGAAGTATTTATAGAAGACTTAAATATGCCTAGGTTAGAAGTAGATGAAGCTCAACAACTAACAGTTAAGATAGGAGGAGATTAGATAAAAAAGTGATATATGACCAATCCACAGGAATATCTCCAAGAAAAGATGGTATTCTGGTGGAAGTTTAGAATCTAGGATGGGAAAAAAGTGATAAAGATCAGACATGTTTTGTTTAACAGTATTTTAAAAGGAGGAGGCACCAACTTCCTGGAAAAAAGCTGTGGTGGCTGTAATACCTAAAAACAGTAAATACACATTTGATCCAGCTTCATACAGGCCAATTTCAATTTTCAACCATGATTATAAAGTGCTTATGTCTGTAATGGATAAATGAATGGCAAAAGTGATGCCAAAATTGATAATCCTGGACCAATGTGGTTTTCTCGTGAGGAGGCAAACATCTGACAACATTAATGGAGCAATGATGATCCAGAAGGAAGCAGAATGTAAGAAAATAACACTGTTATTGGTGGATCTTGATGAAGACAAAGCATTTGTAGCTGGGATTTTATGAGTAGGGCAATGGAAGCATTTGCATTTCCTGTTACAATAATAAGATTAATTAGAAGAATTAGAGGCAATATCAAAGTGGGAGGGTCCCACTCTGATAAGTTGTGTGTCTGGACAGAGAACCCAGACAGGGGTGTCCTCTTTTCCCCTTGTTATTTTTGTTATATTTAGAGCCATTGGCAAAGAAAATAAGGATTTAGAAATTTAAGGATATAATTAGTATGGTGTTCATGAAAAGTTCACTTTATATTCACATGATTTCATTTTGTACCCAATGGAACCAGAAAAGGACATCTCAGTGTTGTGGAATACTCTGAGAGAGTTTTGTGTTTTTTCAGTATATAAAATTAATGATATACTGTTATATATTATAAAATGATATAAAATTAATGAAGATAAAACAAAAGCTATAGCTATAAACTATGTACCCATACATGAAATAGTCCAGCAATAACCATAGGTATGGTGGCATGATTAAAATTAAGTATTTAGGAGTATGGATGAAAAAGGATATGTAGGAAGAGACTAAACAAAAGCTAATACAAAAACTGAAAAATTGGAAGCTCTTGCCTATAGATATGGGTAGCAAGATACAGCCATACAAATGTTTAGGATTACCTGATTTGAAGGGATATTTTAGAGCTACACTGTTAAGATTCTTACACGTAATGCAAGCAGAAAGCCACAATTCAAATTGAAAAGAGATGATGATGAAAATGAGGGGGAGGTAATTTGAGAAATAAGGAAACAATGGGACTTTGAATGCAGATCCTTAAGGAGAATAACAACAGTCATACAGACTATTATATTTATAAAGTGGCAGAATGTATACTAAGAAATAAGCAAACATGAGAATGGAGAAAGGAGATTCTGTCTATAGGGATGACTGCAATTAGGGGTTCACAGGTTCATAGGTAGGTACTAGGCTATTTGCCCTAGGGCCTATATAAGCCTAGCCAAAAGGTACCCTGGCTTTCGCCACCCAAGAAAATAATTTTCCTGTGCCACTGCCGAGCAGAGCCGCAGAAGTAATCCCCGGGGTGAATTTCCTATCTCCCATCCAATCATCAAGATTTTTCTTGAAGAGTGCTAATGAGGAGCGTTGTTTGATATAGATAGGTAGTTTGTTCCAGAGTATGGGAAGTCTCTGGGACAGGAATCTATCCCTCCAGCATGTTCTGTTTATTGTGGTGACAAGGTTTAGGTCCCTAGAGCATGTAGCTCATAGGGATTGGGATTTCTTTAAGTGGAGTATGTCTAAAAGCTCTGGGTTTGACATAGCTTTGCGTGTTAGGCAGAGATAGCCTCTGAGTAGGCGATATGCGATGGAGTAAAGCTGCAGTTTTTTGAGACAGTCTGCATAGGGCATCTGTTTGAGGCTGGTAATCCTCTTTGTGAGGTATTTCTGTGGCCTTTCCAGTTGTTGTAGATGTCTTGTGAGGTACATACCAAAAGGGGCATTGTACTCTATAATGGGTCTAATGAGTGATGAGTAGAGGGGAACAATGACCTCTTTTTTCCTGGATGAGAAACCTTTTGTGATGAGGTGTGCCACATAGAAGGATTTCCTGACTACTGTGGCAATGTGATTATCAAAGGAGGAGAGACTACTGTCCACCTGTGTCCCAAGGTCTCTTATCACACTTTCTGTGTTAAGTAGACTACTGCCTATGTGGTACTTCATGGGTACAGAGTTTTTACCAAAAGGGATGACAATGCACTTTTTGGCATTGAGCTTGAGGCCATAGCTTTGACACCAGGCATCTGTCTCAGCGAGGCCCTTTTGTAGGATGTCCACATCTTTTGGAGTTTTGATTATGGCTCCTAGTTTGCAGTCATCTGCAAGCTTCATTAGCCAAAGACCTTCTGTGTTAGCCTGTACTTCAGAGAAGTAGATACCAAACAGGAGAGGACCCAGGACTGAACCCTGTGGTACTCCACTTGTCACTGGTCTGAAGTTGGACTTGGAGTCCACTACTTTCACAGTGTGGGTTCTGTCAGTGAGCCAGTTGGCAACCCATCTTATGACATAGGTATTTATACCTCGTTTAGTGAGTTTATCTATAATTCCAGAGTGGGGGATGGTGTTGAAAGCCATGGCGAGATCTAGATAGGCTGAACCACCTTACCTCATCTAAGGCTTTGGTGACTGCTTCAAAGAAGTCTGTCAGGTTTAGGAGACATGATCTGCCTTTTACAAACCTGAACTGGGTGGGGTCCTCAGTTTGGAGATTACCAATATCATTGTTTATAAGTTCCATGATGATACGTTCCATAGCCTTGCAGACCAGGCTCATTAGGCTAATGGGGCAGTAGTTTCCGGGGTCTGTGGTGGCTCCCCCTTTGTGGAGTGGGATAACCGTCACTGTGCACCATTAAGTGGGCACATACCCTGAGGTGAGGCTATGATTGAACATGGTACTTAGGTGGGGTGCCAGTTTGTTCTGTGTTCATGTAGAACACAGCCTGGGATGTTGTCAGGTCCCATGGATGCTGTGTTCTTGGCTTTGGATAGTGTGTATTTACCTGTGCAGCCATGATTACAGGAACTTTGCATTCTTCTGGTATAGAGATGGGCCCTTTAGGGGATGACAGGGGGGTTAAGTTAGCACTTAACCTATCTGCCAGGATGTTGGCAATATCAGTTGGTTCTGTATATTTGGTGCCATTGTGCTGTAACTCAGAGCAGATCTGAGTGTTGCCATTGAGATTCTTGACATAGCTATAGAATGCTTTGTGGTTGTCTTTAGAGTCAGTGGCGATTTTGTTTCCATAACTAGCTTTGGAGGATTTTATGAGGGATCTCAGCTTCTTACTGAGGCTGACCAGGGAGTTTCTCCAATCATGCGATTTTACTCTTTTTTGCAACAGTTTCTTTCTTCTGTTGTAGAGTTTGTTTATGGCAGGGGACCACCAGATTGGCTTCCTTTTTTTGGAGGATAGCATCTTGGTTCTGTTACGGATTGCACGATCCATGCACTCGTGTAAGTGCTTATAAAGTGCATTTGTGTAGGATTCGGCAGACATACCTCAATTGTCCGTCTGCATGGGTGTCATGGTTTGCCACTTCTGTCTTAAGAAGTGTGAAGTTGGCTTTGGAGAAATTGTTTACTGTGGTTTCCCTAATGGGGTGGGGGGTGGGGGGTGGGGGAGGGATGTGGATGTCTAGGGTGATTAGCTTGTGGTCGGATCTGACCAACGAGGAATTGACCTCTGGTGTGCAGCACCATTTGCCCATGTTGGTAATAACCAGGTCTAGGATATTGCTGCCCCTGATGGGGGTGTGGATAAGCTGATCCAAGGCATTGGAATTTATGAATTCCAGAAAACATTGAGCACAAGAGTTGGTACATGAATAGTTTTCCCAGTTAATGGTAGGGTAGTTGAAATCGCCCATTATTAGGGTGTTAGGTTGTACCCTAATATTTTCCAGTGTATCAAGAAATGAGGAGTGGGAATCCTGGGTTACGGTGGGGGATCTGTAGCAAGCTGCAATTTGGATTGTGGTCTTGCCCAGAGTTAGTTGCACTTGGATAATCTCAGATGCATTATGCTAAGCAATTAGCCTGTAGGTGTGGATATCCTTAATGTATATGGACACACCTCCACCTTTAGTGTTTCGGTCCAGGTTAGGTGGCCTAAAGGTGTGGCATGATTTATAGCCTGGTAATGCAGGGGTACTCTCTGAAGCCTTGAACCAGGTCTCTGTCTCTGCACAGATGTTGATGCTCTCCATTTTAAGGAGTGCCTCGAGTGAGTGCATTTTGAGGTTTAGACTTCTAGCATTGAGTAGCAATACCCTCAGATTCTTCTTGCCTGTACCTGTTATGATGGTGAATTTGTCATTTGAACATTGCCTAAAAAAGGCACTATAGGAGTGGCTAGAGCCTTAGCCAGTATCTGGAATCCCAGGGGCGACAAGTGCAGGCCGCCTTTGGCAAAGCATTGTGGTTTGTCGATCATGTCATCCCAGGCAGACAGATACTGGATCCCCTTTGAATGACACCAGAAGCTTAGCTAATTGTTGAAGTCAATCATTTTATCCTTGTACTGTGGTATCATTCTGGGTGATGGCAGGATGCTACTCAGGGCTAGGGTCATACCTGCCTGGGCTACAAAATCGGACAGCTCCTCCATGTCCCTTTTCATGTAGTCCAGAGAGGTATGTCTCAGGTCACTGACACCAACATGGACAATGACAGAGTCATATTTGTACTTGCTGTGGAGTGACCTGAGTGCATGCATTATGTGGCGGATCCTGGCACCCGACAGGCAGCTGACAGTAACTTTCTCCTTGTTTAGCCTGGTGAGTGGAACATCAGTGTGCCTGACTATAGAGTCACCTGTGACTAGAGTGTTGGGTATGTTGTTATGCCTGATGGGCTGTGGTTGAGTGGCACAATGAGTTTGTGGGCTATGTGTCATTTGGGTTGTGTTGGGGGGTGGAAGTTGCTTGTGTTTCTGCTTTGGAGGTCCCTGTTGCTTGGGCAGGTTTTTACTGAGAGCCTCTGTGAATGTAGGTGTGTGTTTGTATTTCTATGTGTGTGTTTTGGTGGTGTAGGTTTTGAGGGACTATGTGCTGAGTGTGATGTGGTACAAGTGTTTACCTTCTTCTCTTGACTGTCTAGTCCAGTCTTAGGTGAAGAGAGCTTTGCTTCCAGTTTGGCTATATAAGTGCATCTCTCACAGGTTGTAGTGTTGGGTGGTAGGAGAAGAGGGTTGTCTGTGTACATGAGACAATTACTGCATTGACCCAAGATGCCCAGATTCATCAGGCAGACAGGAGAAAACACCGGGAGCTGACCCTTAGACATGCCTGGATAGGTGCTTATTTTTTAAGTACTAGAAACTGTTTTCCTCTAGACAGGGAGGAAAGTTGAGTGCTGTAGTAATCTGTAGCTTATTTAGTGCTTACAATAAGTTCTGAACAAGTGCTGAGCTCAAAGAAACAGACTTGAGTGCTGAAAGAAAAACACTGGCTAGTTCTAAGAAACAAAATTAAGCTAGAAGGCTTCCCTCCAACACAGAAAGGCTTGGGTGCTTAGAAGCCCACAAATAGTCCTGGACACAGCAAATCTGTATCCAGACTAGACTGCCCACAGGAAAGGCAGGAAGCAAGCTTAGAAATTTTTTTTAAGTGGAAGGAGAGAAAGGAGGAGCAGAAACTAAGCTGATTGGCCTTCTCAAATGTTCTCCCTGTATTAGGTAGAATGAGGTAATGACACTAGACTGGGAGGAGGGTCCCAGATCAAATTTAAAGTAGGGGCAGGCAACTGGTGGGAAACAAACTGCAGAAATGTTTCTCACAGCAAAAAAGCAACAGTGAGCCTTCAAATGAAAGTTTTAAACAGCTAAAGGAGCCTCTAGAGAAAGCTTTTACTGCAAACAAGTTATCAGAATCAAATAACCCAACAGATGCTTAATAAAAGTGGACAATTTCCAGTTAAGACCTCACACAGCAAAACTAGCTAGAAAAATATACAATACACAAAGTGCTATAAATAACTCAAACAAATAAGCAAAAAAACAGGATACGTAATGTTATATATTATAGATTTGAGTTTGCTCAGTGTCCTTCCTTCGATTAGCTCAGTGTGAAATAGCAGAAACACTCACAACTTAACTTCTTAGGTAACAGAAAGTTGAAACCTGAGACAACTTTTAAGGAAAAAAAAGCTCAAAGGAACCAATGAGGTGCTTAGTCTAAGCTGTAGTCCAGGTGACCTCAGTCAGTCAATGACCTTAAACAATTCTTTTTCACTGAAATGTCTGATGGCTTTGGCTAAACCAAGATGTCCCTGAATATGTGCTCAGACACACAGCCTCCACAAGCACTAGGTCCAAACACAAACCTGAATATGGACAATGCTACAAATATCCACACTACTTAGAAACAAACTGCAGAAATGTTTCTCACAGCAGAAAAGCAGCAGTGAGCCTTTAAATGAAAGTTTTAAACAGCTAAAGGAGCCTCTAGAGAAAGCTTTTAACTGCAACTAAGTTATCAGAATCAAACAACCCAACAGATGCTTAATAAAAGTGGACAATTTCCAGTTAATACCTCACAGACAGTGAAACTAACTAGAAAAATATACAGTACACAAAGTGCTATAAATAACTCAAAAAAATAAGCAAAAAAAAGAACAGGATACTTAATGTTATATATTATAGATCCAAGTTTGCTCAATGTCCTTCCTTCGATTAGCTCAGTGTGAAATGGCAGAAACACTCACAACTTAACTTCTTAGGTAACAGAAAGTTGAAACCTGAGACAACTGTTAATTAAAAAAAGCTCAAAAGAACCATTGAGGTGCTTAGTCTAATCTGTAGTCCAAGTGACCTCAGTCAGTCAATGACCTTAAACAATTCTCTCTCACTGAAATGCCTGATGGCTTTGGCTAAACCAAGATGTCCCTGAATATATGCTCAGACACACAGCCTCCACAAACACAAGGCCCAAACACAAGCCTGAATATGGACAATGCTACAAATATCCACATTACTTAGAAACAAACTGCAAAAATGTTTCTCACAGCAGAAAATCAGCAGTGAGCCTTTAAATGAAAGTTTTAAAAAGCTAAAGGAGCCTCTAGAGAAAGCTTTTAACTGCAACTAAGTTATCAGAATCAAACAACCCAACAGATGCTTAATAAAAGTGGACAATTTCCAGTTAAAACCTCACACACAGTGAAACTAGCTAGAAAATATATACAGTACACAAAGTGCTATAAATAACTTGAAAAAATAAGCAAAAAAACAGGATACTTAATGTTATATATTATAGATCTGAATTTGCTAAGTGTCCTTCCTTCGATTAGCTCAGTGTGAAATGGCAGAAACACTCACAACTTAACTTCTTAGGTAACAAAAAGTTGAAACCTGAGACAACTTTTAAAATAAAAGCGCAAAAGAACCAATGAGGTGTTTAGTCTAAGCTGTAGTCCAAGTGACCTCAGTCAGTCAATGACCTTAAGCAATTCTCTCGCACTGAAATGCCTGATGGCTTTGGCTAAACCAGGATGTCCCTGAATATGTGGTCAGACACATAGCCTCCACAAACACTAGGCCCAAACACAAGCCTGAATATGGACAATGCTACAAATATCCAACACTACTTAGAAACAAACTGCAGAAATGTTTCTCACAGCAGAAAAGCAGCAGTGAGCCTTTAAATGAAAGTTTTAAACAGCTAAAGGAGCTTCTAAAGAAAGCTTTTAACTGCAAACAAGTTATCAGACTCAAACAACCCAACAGATGCTTAATAAAAGTGAACAATTTCCAGTTAATACCTCACACACAGTGAAACTAGCTAGAAAAATATACAGTACACAAAGTGCTATAAATAACTCGAAAAAATAAGCAAAAAAACAGGATACTTAATGTTATATATTATAGATCTGAGTTTGCTCAGTGTCCTTCCTTCAATTAGCTCAGTGTGAAATGGCAGAAACACAACTTAACTTCATAGCTTAATGTTATATATTATAGATCTGAGTTTGCTCAGTGTCCTTCCTTCAATTAGCTCAGTGTGAAATGGCAGAAACACTCCCAACTTAACTTCTTAGGTAACAGAAAGTTGAAACCTGAGACAACGTTTAAGAAAAAAAAAAGCTCAAAAGAACCAATGAGGTGCTTAGTCTAAGCTGTAGTCCAAGTGACCTCAGTCAGCCAATGACCTTAAACAATTCTCTCGCACTGAAATGCCTGATTGCTTTGGCTAAACCAAGATGTCCCTGAATATGTGCTCAGACACACAGCCTCCACAAACACTAGGCCCAAACACAAGCCTGAATATGGACAATGCTACAAATATCCACACTACTTAGAAACAAGCTGCAGAAATGTTTCTCACAGCAGAAAAGCAGCAGTGAGCCTTTAAATGAAAGTCTTAAACAGCTAAATGAGCCTCTAGAGAAAGCTTTTAACTGCAAACAAGTTATCAGACTCAAACAACCCAATAGATTCTTAATAAAAGTGGACAGTTTCCAGTTAATACCTCACACACAGTGAAACTAGCTAGAAAAATATACAGTACATAAAGTGCTATAAATAACTCAAAAAAATATGCAAAAAAACAGGATACTTAATGTTATATATTATAGATCCATGTCCTTCCTTCGATTAGCTCAGTGTGAAAAAGAATAGACAGGAGGGGCTGGAATTTACTGAAGAAAGATGACAAAGGAACCAAGGTATTGGAACAAATACTTAGAGAAAGAAATGTAATAGAATGGGAATAGGCCAAGAAAGCATTTGGACTGCAGGCAAGCGATTGCCTTCTCTATCAGGAATGTATATTAGAGTATAGACAAAGAGAAACCGATAGGGGAATCCTAAATGAAAGACCTGCACTTGTTGAATTTTTAGTTGAATCTAGAAGAGAAGCTGCTGTTAAAAAAGGGATAATTGGTAGGGCATACAAAATATTGCATCATAATTATAGGAATCAATCAGAAGAGGTCAGAAAAGATTGTGAAGAGAGTTTAGATATGTAATTCACAGAGAAACAATGGGAGGACATACATATGGCTCTCTAATATGCAACAAAAGCTAGAAGGTTTAGAATTTTTTATAACCCAAGCAAACTCCAAAAAAAATTTCCTCAGGTAGATGGCAAGTGTTGGAGGTGTGGTGTGAAGAAAGAGGTAACTGGGAAGATATGTTCTGGGAGTGTAATGAGTTGGCAGACTTTAAGAATTCCTTACAGAGTACTATATCAGGAGCACTGGACTAGCAAAGGAGTGTAACTAAGGAAATTATTTTTGTCCACGAATACAGGATCCGAATTGCCAAAACACAGTAAGGCCTTTTTAAGTTTAATTATGGTGGCTGACCAAAAAAAGCAATTAGTAGATAACGGAAATCAAAATCTAAACCAACTACAGTTAAATTAGTGAATATTCTATTAGAGATAAAAAAAAACAGGAATCGGGATCTTTAGAAAAAGGTAGAAGTAAATTATTTATAAAAAAATGGAAATTGTGAGAACAATACATGCAGAAAATGTTTTGGAGGAATGAGCTTTAAGAGAAGGCAGGAATTTAATAATGTTTGTAATGTTGCTTAGATTATAGGATATATAACAATATATGTGATGCATGATGCATGACATTTGTAAATGTGAAATTGTTGATATGGTTTGATTATTTTTAAATGGTAAGGTTAACTATATCACAAGTGGTAATTCAATAAAGGTGTTTAAAAAATATAAACCATGTGTCTTCATGTATCTACTTTCATTTTTCGAATTACTAAAATACCGAACTTCACAATATCGAGACTGTAAACACAAACTATTACAATACCGAAAGTGAATATGTTAGACTAGCAAAACATCGAATCCTCAAAACATCAACATTTCCTAAGCTGAGGTTAAGTCACTCCCTTACACCTTGCATATACACCGAAGAAAGTAAAGCTGTGCGATAGCCAACCCACAAACATAAATAGTATGTGCACATTCTGTATTTTAGAACAGAAAACAAAGTGTAATAACTTAAAAAACTCACCTAACACTTCACATCTGTTACACAAAGGGATATGCTAAATGTCCATACCTCACTGGGTGCACAGTAATAAAGCCTGCCTTGATCAAGCCCATCACCCAACAGTCGGGGAACATAACTTCTTTTTTCTACATTTTTGCAGGGAAGCTGCACTTCCCTGCTCCCCCCACACCCTCTGCAAATTAAATATAGCATCTCTGAGATCGCACTACATTGAGGAAAGGGGTAAACACCCACAGCACTTCCACATCTGCATGAGAACTGCAGCTCTATGTTTTAACTTGCTACACAAAGTATACTTTACCAAATTATATGTTCCAAATAATATCCTTCTATAATCACAACTTAATTACTTTTTTGAGATTTAGTAGTGTTATACATTTCTCTGATAGTTCCCTGTGGGTGAAACATAACCGTGGCCATTCTCTTTTTAAGGACAATGTACGGATCCTTAAAGGCACAGTACTCTATTCAAACCTTAGAAATGTAATTTAATCTGTGATTTTGGTATTGAGCACAACAGGAACATGAACATTTGGAATATTATGCTTTCGACACTGTGGTCTCAATATTGTGAAGTGTGGTATTTTAGTAATTTGAAAAATTAAAGCAGAAAAGTGGATCCATCTTCATATCTGACTATAGTCCATAGGTAAAGAGTACTGAAATTATGAGATTAGAACATGAGTGGGGAGTTCAGGAGACACTTACAATTAAATGAATATGTGAAGGTAAAGTAGTACCTGATGAAACAGAATATTAGCAATAGTCATGGGGATATCATTTTGCAGTTTTAGAATGCAGGAATACTACAGTGCAGAATCACAATATTTCACCATCTCAATTACTAACTGAAATAAAAATAAAATAAAATTCAAAGTAACTTACTGTTATTGCCATCCTACTTATCCCTGAGAGTCAAGGTAAGGTAAAAACGATGGTAGGAGGAAACCAACAGATAAAAAATAAGGTGACAGAAAGAGAACTCAGTTTATTCCCAAATGTATAGGTGCTTAGCATTCAAAAAGAAAATTGTTAATTTTACAGAGCGTACCAAAGGCATTTCTTTAAGGCAAAAAGTCTAGTTCTGACAGTCAGAAACAAGCTGAGAAAACGTAGGGGTATTGAGATGTACTACATTAATGTAAAACATTGCCTTACATAAAGAATATACTTCTCTTGTGTCTTTACTAGTATTAGCAGATCTGAGCAACCAGAACTGTTCAAGAAGGAATACTAGAAGTCTAAAGAAACATGATCCTATTAAGTATGTATAAAAGAGAGATGCAGGGAACCAAAGGTTGGTCCAGAACCACAAAAAGTATCAACTTAAAAAGGAACAGGAAAACAGCAAAAGAGGCTCGCCACAGCTTAATCCAACGTAGTTTAATACAAAGAATTATATACCTCTTTTGTTGTTTATCTATTTCGTGATTTTGGTCTGAAGAGGCACCCTACTCAGGACTGGTTGGTTTCTTACTGATAATTAAAAAGGAATAGTCCAACCACCATGGCTAATATCATACGCTTAAAAAAAAACAAAACAAAAAAAAACATAAAGAGCTAGTAAAAACAGATATGCGTTTTCACACTTACATGCTTCTTCAGATCTAATGAAAAGGAAGTAACAGAGGATATTTAAACATGTATCAGCCAATTACAGAGAATACAATGTTAAAAGTCAGTGATGTAATGACCTGGCTTTCAAAGCTGGTTTTTAAGAAATAAAACCATTTAAATCAGGGTGTTTATCTGCCTGCAGATCAACTGTTCACTTTGGTTCAACTACTTTGGTTTAGTTAATAAGATCACCACCTCTTAAGTTAGTAGTAACAGTTTCCAATACAATAAAGCTGAAAGAATGGCCTTCATTGTCTTGAAAATGCTTATATAAAGCATTTAAAGTATTCTTACATTTAATGTCCCTAAGGTACTGCGGTACATGATCTTTTACAAATCTGTTGCTTAGATCAACATAAAATGCTTCACATGATCTGCAAGTAGCTACATAAACCATATTATAAATCCTACAGTCAGCACAGAAATTAACAATAGCAGTTCTCTGTGTAGTAGGATGTACAAACACATTAGTGCAGGACATTGAGTTGCAAGCTTGGCAAGCTCTATATGGAAACATACCCTTTCTATTTGGCTTACAGCTAAACTTTTTCTGTGGGCCATAACAAAGTGGTCTCTTAAGCAAGAGACTGTTTTTAAAAACTTCAGTCAGTAAGGTGGCTTTCCACCTGCTCTCCTTTCTTACTCATCCAGACTGGTGTCCCACACAGCTCCATTCTGGGACCTCTTCTCTTCAACATCTTCACGAACAACCTCCACTCTTCCTGCACCACCTCCTCCCTGATACAATATGCAGTCGACTCCACCCATATCTCCTGCTCTGATGACATCTGTCTCCTTCACTCTATCACTCAAAGCACATTTCAGAAGGTTGAACAATGGCTAACTGACAACCAGGTCATCCTTAACCCCCCCCCCAAAAACAAACTCCTCCTTTTCCTCCCTAAATCCCTCTCCCACCATAAAACCACCTTTACCATCTCATCACATGACAATACCTTATCAAAGCTGAGGCTCACATTAAACTTCTGGGTATTATAATTAATGACTAATTAAAGTTTGACCTCTATATGCAATATTGTATTAAAAAGACAAATCAAAAAATGGGTCTACTCTATAGAAACATAACATTCCTAGCCTCTAACTCCAAACCCTCTCTGGGTTCCTCCTATCTGTCTTTTGTACGCCTCTCCAATACTTGTATCTCTAAATCATCCTTAACAACCAAACTTAAACAAACCTACAACAACATAGCTCGATTTGCCAGCAATCAACCATACAAATCCCATCACTGCCTCACTTTAAAATGGGTCTATATTATATTGTCGAAACGGCATTACAACAAATGCCATTTTGATGACAAATATAGAGCGAAATCCCAAAACAGTGAAACCCCAGGTCACCGATATTTTTCCTAGGGAAAAAAATCAGTAGACCAACAAGACACAACACATCAGTAAAAACATTTGAAAGTGGGGGGCTTCCCCACCACAACCGCGAATGTGGGGGGCTGTGCCCCCCCACCCTCCTAACTAAATATACCAACTTCGAGATTGTACTACAGTGGGGTAAAGGGCAATGTCATGGCTCAGGCCAAGCGATTTTTTTCCCTAGGAAAGAAATCACTGACATGGGCTTTTGCTGTTTTGGGATTTTGCTCTATATTTGTCATCAAAACAGCATTCGCTGTAATGCCATTTCGACAATATAATATAGACCCTTTAAAACAACTGCAATGGCTTGAATTCCCTCAACTTCTTCTTCTTTCCCAACTACAGTTCACCCACACCCTACTAAGGAAACCCTTATCCTGTCCATCTCTCTCCTCTCTCATATCCCAACTACACCCCCTCTCGAACTATACGCATCTCTGATCAATAATACCTCATTAATATTTATAAAGCCAACAAAAACATTGGTAAACTTCTATATAAAAGCACAGTAACCCAAGCCTGGAACAATCTCCTACCAAATATTCATAACATCAATTGTACCACCCACTTCAAAGCAGAACTCAAAAATTACCTTCTTAATTCTAGCTCCTGCCAATGCCAGGACCCTACTTAATCTCACCCCCCCATATCCCCCTCTACTCAAAATCTCTCAGCTTTCTACTTAATCCCATCCCTCCTCTCTATACCCCTCTCTACTCCAAATCTTGCAGCCTTCTACTACCTATACTCCCTCTTAATCACAACACTAACATGCTTTTCACTATCAATCTAGATCTGTTTACTGTAATATTATGACCTACTAGCATGAACCTGAGTCTGTTTTTTCTTTCTTTTTTTTACTCTCTTTCTCTACACTCTCATACAATGTTTCACTCAGCATTTTTATTTATTTTTTATTTTATCTTTGTATATACCTTTTATTCAAATTCTGTCATTGTAAATAAGTTGCAACATAACTATGTAAGTTTTCCTACTTTATGAATATATGATATAACTATGTAACTTTCTTGCATTTTTGAATTTATACATGTTAATGTCTTGTATTATTTTTTGGTGCTTTTCTCCTCATGTCTCCACTGAAAACAGGCCTTTGGCTCAGCTGGACCAACCCAGTTAACAAATGACAAACAAATAAATAAATAAAAATGAAATGGAAATCAAAATCTAAACGAACTATACTAGAAATAGTGAACATAGTAACAGAGATAAAACAATTGGAATTGAGATCTTTAGAAAAGGGTAGGAGCAAACTACATAGGAAAAAAATGGCAATTGTGGGAACAATACAGACAGAAGAGGGATGAGGTTTAAAAGAAGGCAAGACTTAAATGAGCTATGTAATATTTGACTGAAAATGATTGGATAGATTATAAGTGTTAATGTTTGCAACCGGGAGTGTGTCAGTATGGTTTATGATGTAACATGCTTGCAACTAGCATTGTGTTGGTGTGGTTTGTTTTCATTTATATAAATGTGTGATTGCCTATGACATAAATGATGGTTTAATAAAGATGATTCTTGTTTAAAAAAGCAGGAATAAAATAATGAATGTAATGTTACTGAGGTTATATTATATATAGCAATATATATGAAGCATAATGTTTGTAAATGTGAACTTGTTAATACAGTTTGATTACTTTTATATAAATATAAATTTGCCTTTGTCACAAGTGATAATTCAATAATGGTATAAAAAAATCTGCTTAAATCCTCTCAGGTTCTGGCCTTTTTTTAAGGTGGGAAAGACATATTTAGGACAGAACTGTCTTGAGAATGGCACTTCTATAGAAGTTAAATTCATATACATTGCTCTTCGTGGTAGGGAATAAAATATATGTCCAAGACATACATCTATTGAGCTGGCACTAGATCAAAAATAAAAACAAATATATAGATTTCTTTATAAAAGTGGCCTTTTTTCTGACACTGCAAACATGCCACCACCACTAAATAAATCCCTGCGTTGTCAAGAGCAAATGGCTCAGCCAACTTAAACACTGTGATTAGTTTAACCCCAGGATTCATGAAGCTCAGCGCAAGGACGGCGTTAGCCTTGCACCGACCGTGCGGCGTAGAGATGGCGCAGCAGAACCACATGCATATTAATGAACGCGCGCTGCTGCAATGTCCACGTTCATAGGAAATGTGTGCGAGTGCAGGGGGTGTGTCTAAGTGTTGCACGGAGGCGTGAACATGTCGGCTGCAGATGAACAACCTAAAATGCTGACTAGTACAGCCTGCCTCTAATAATAATCACACCTGTCAGTGTCCGTGGATACTCAGATGTATGCAAAGCATACAAGACAGTTTTGCAAACACCAAAATAAAAAGTAAACAGAAAGGCACGTAGCTGAATACTGAGTCCCCGTCCCACGAACAAATGACATTAAAACCCCATGCCTGTATTCCATTGTAGTGTTGATTGTTATACCAAGTGGAAGCAAAACACAGTGTGCTAGTGCGCTGCTGCCATTTGCTAAGCCTAGCCCAATGGTTAGGGTTACCACCTGTCCCACTTTGTGAGGGACAGTTCCTCTCTGGGCAGTTGTGTCCTTACCAAAACCATTATAAATGTTAAATGTCCTGCGATTGTAGGACATAATTATGTCCCATATTTTATGTAATAGTTCCATACAATACGTATTTCTTTATGTAAAATACCTAAAAGCAACTAAACTGCTACAACAATAAGCTTTCATTTAGGTATAATGCAAAAGTACTATCCGTTGTACTGACCGTGGGTATGTGTTGGCCTGTAAAATCTGATGTGTGTGCGTGTCCCGAAAATGTCGCATTCTGGTGATATGAAAAGGTGGCAACCCTACCAATGGTCACAGCATTCGCTCAATATCTGCCCATTCATGGTCCAAGTCGTCCTTGTCTAGACAGCCCAAAGATGAACGGGTATTACCAGGGTCTACCTACCATGTCATGAAAGATAAGTATTTGCGTGTACCTATGTGTGTGAAGTGCAGCATGTAGAAGATCAAAAATGCTAGAGTAGTCCTCACAACTATATTGGTACCAGAGATATGTAGTGTACACAATGTGTTCTGTTGACTGTGCCATGGGCCATCAACCAGAGAAGGAATGGATGGTTTGTGTGGAATATGGGGGTGGGGGGTGACGGGTAATATAATAATTCGCCAAGGGGAGACTGGGTCGGATGCACAATAGGTGAACTGGAGGTGTATGAGGGAGCAGTGGGTGACTCAGAAAGAAAACCAAAGAACAAACATTCACATCCGCAATACAACCTGACAGGCCATACTGTAGAACACAATCCCACAAACATATGAACATTAAAATGTGCGATACACATGTACAGAAACATTACCAGCTCACACCCACATAATGGTCTGGCCTGAACTGAGCCATCCAACCCCAACACACCAGAATACATAATTGAATACCCATCATCCCCTCCACAGCACACCCCCCCTTCCTGAATGTCCACCAAAACCACCCATACTCAGGTTGCTAGTTGGCATAGCCATATCTGCACATAGTGACCCCTACTCATATCTAATAGGCAGTCTCACCCTAGGCAGTCTCAGGATTGCAAACTATTTATCCTTTGCATGTATAACCCTACCTCATTTTTGTAAATCCAAAAGAATCGAGGTTATTGGTCCCCAAAATTTTTGGATATCCCTGATGGGATAAGTATCTGTTCTAAAGATTAGACTTAGTGTCACGACATGATGTCCAGTCCCGTAGAGAACTGGACACAAGTTGTATGAGCAGTAGTTGTCCAAAACCCTGCTCAGCCTTCAGCTGGTTCTGCAGAACCTACGACCCGGGATTAAACACCTGACCGTGATGCACGTCTCCCCACGTGCATTATCGGGAATATATACCTTTCACATTCGCATAGCTACACATCACACATACATGCATATAAGTAGTTGTCAAGTATGTGACCAATTCATAAATATGTATACTTGCAAATGTAGACATATGCATCTCAGAAACATATGAATAGTAACATGTACTATACATATGTACACCACCCGACTGTCACATTTGTTGCCAGTACTGTGAAATGGCTGTAGTAAAGTCATATATCCTAATTACGATCCATAGAGAATGTATCACGGATGGTTTAGTGGTAAAACCAGTGACTATGGCGTTCCTGTTCCCAGGTCCAAGCCATGCAAGTCAGATATAGGGTGATTAAGGCACTTTAAAGCAGATGTAAGTAGGGTTACCACCTATCCCACTTTGTGAGGGACAGTCCCTTTTTGGGCAGTTGTGTCCTGACCAAAATTATTAAAATGGAAAATGTCCTGAGATTGTAGGAAATAATTATGTCCCATATTTCATGTAACAGTTGCATAAAATAATTATTTCTGTATGTAAAATACCTAAATGTTACAAGAAACAGAATAAGCAACTAAAGTGCTACAAGAACAAGCTTTCATTTAGGCAAAAACGTCAAGTTATATCCTTTGTACTGACCGGGGGTATATGTCGGCCTGTAAAATCTGATGTGTGTTCTGAAAATGTCCCACTTTGTCCATTTGAAAAGGTGGCAACCATAGACATAAGTGGGTATGCAAGCGTGTATGCGCGACGGTAAGTGGCGGTGATTCAATGGTATGGGAAATGTAAATAAGCATGTAGGTGTATATGCATGTGTATGTACAGACCAATATATATATATATATATATATATATATATATATATATATATATATATGAAGAATGAACATGGTCACAATATAGCAGGCATAATGAATGTGAGGGGAAACAGCAGCGGAACGCCCGGAATATTTAGTGCTGTTATAACAGGTTGGCCAGAGGTGAGCACACCTCTGCACCCCCAAGCACAGGTAGGATGTTACAAGTGGAACTAACTATGTCCCCGTGCTAAGTCTGACTTTCAAGCAGGTACAGGGCAGACTGGAAGACTAATTGAACACCCTGACCATGATATGAACGTATGTCCCAGGACTATAAGCTTGGGACTTCTGAATGTACTTGGAGTGAGCCAACATACGGGACGTGTCTAAAGCAGTAGGGAATGGCACATGTGTAGTAGTGCAGTTTTCCCAACAGGAAAATGGATGCCTGCTGTGTTAGTGAAGGGTTGAGGCGTGGGTATACATATAAATGAAGCAGAACACCAATAGTGTAGTGGTAAGAGCATCCGACTATCAAGCAGACATTGCCGGTTCAACTGCAGCACACACCATTTATGACGTGTAATCCGTATACGAGCATAACTTGCTAAATTTATGCTGTATAATGATATAATACCAATGAAATGTGAACTGGGGTGATGCATCACAGTAAGAATGTAGAAGGTTTTTGCATGACGTAACTCGGCGGTTAAACGGAAAACCGTAGCTGAAAAGTGTTGCACTCACCCTTTGTCCAACGGCCCTTGTTCTGCCCAGCAACACAATAAACCATGTCGGCCAGGCCCGACACCAGGACCCTACACATCACAATCAATGTGATTTACCACTAAGCCATGGCAGTTATACCTAACGTCGATGTTATCACAAACACAGCCGAAAGCACAGTCAGTCAACAGTATGATCAAAGTAATTAAATCATATAGATGTGTATGCATGCGTACACACACACACACACACACACACACACACACATACATATATATATATATATATATATATATATATATATATATATGTCTATACATATAGGATAACCACCTGTCCCACTTTGCGAGGGACAGTCCTTCTTTGGGCAGTTGTGTCCTGTACAATTAGTGTCAAATGGCAGATGTCCTGAGATTTAATGACAAAAATATTTCCTATATTTATGTAATAGTTGCATAAAGCAGTTATTCTGTATCTGAAACACCTAAATGTTATAAGAAACTGAATAAGCAACTAAAATGCTACAAGAATAAGCTGTCATTTAGGCATAAAAGTGAGGTTCTGTCCTTTGTACTGGCTGTGGGTATGTGTCGGCCTGCAAAATCTTGACGTTTGTACCAAAAATGCCCCCACCTTGGCCATTTGAAAGGGTGGAAACTATATATATATATATATATATATATATATATATATATATATATATATATATATATATATATATATATATATATATATATATATATATATATATATATATATATATATATATATATATATATATATATATATTTACAGAATGAACATGGGAACAAGAAAACATTCATAATGAATGTGAAGGAAAATAGCAGAGGAACACCGTATTATCTAGTGCTGACATATCAAGCTGGCCAGAGGTGGCCAAAATCCCTGCATCTCTAACCAGTGGCAGGATGCTAACAGTGGGGGTTACCTTGTCCACGTGCTAAATCTGACTTTCAAATGGGTACAAGGCAGTCCCGGTCCCCAGTCGGACAAGCCTAAACCCGGATGACCACATGAACACCCTGGCAATCAAACACACGTATGTGCTAGGACTATAGCCTTTGGAGGTCTGAATATACTCTGAGTGAGTCAACATGCAGCACGGGTCCAGAGTAGTAGGGAATGGCACATGTGTAGTAGTGCGGTTTTCCCAACAGGAAAATGGATGCCTGCTGTGTGAGTGAAGTGCTGAGGTGTGTGTTCGGGTAACTATGAACCATGGGTATACATATAAATGAAGCAGAACACCAATAGTGCAGTGGTTTTAGCATCTGCCTAATGAACAGGCATTCACGGTTCAAGTTTGACTATAGCACATATCATTTTCCTTGTGGGATGAATGTCGTTCTGCTGTAAAGCCGACATTAAAACATGTAAAAGTGAACATGTGTATCGCATGGGACTATTAACCAGATCCCTTCAATCAAAGTGGTACTGTCATAATGAATAAGGCACAACTAAGCACAAATAAGTGGCAGTAAACATATGAAACACACAGTAAGCATATGCGAATGCACCTGCGCAGGTGTAAGCAGCGCCCAGCATAGGAAATGTATATATGTATGTACAGCTATATATATATATAAATATATATAAATATATATATATATATATATATATATATATATATATATATATATATATATACACACACACAAACACACACACAAACACACACACACATGTGTGTGTGTATATATATATATATATATATATATATATATATATTTTTATACATACATTAAACATATATATATATATATATATATATATATATAT